>NC_091854.1:12228030-12531060 GCF_037783145.1 Equus przewalskii
ATTGGCATAAAGAAACAGACATATAAACCAATGGAACACATTAGAAAACCCAGAAATAAACCCATGCATATACAGTCAAATGATCTTCAACAAGGGTTCCAGCACTACACAATGGGGAAAGGCTAGTCTCCTTAACAAACTGTACTGGGAAAACTTATATCCAAATGCAAAAGAATGAAATTGGACCCTTACCTTACAGCATACACAGAAATCAATCAAAATGTATTAAAGACTTAAACATGAGATCTGAAATTATAAAACTCCTAGAAGAAAACAGGGGAAAAAGCTTCATGACATTGGTCTTGGCAATGGCTTTTTTAGACATGACACCAAAGCACAGGTGACAAAAGCAAAAATGGACAAGTAGGACTACATCAAACTAAAAAGCTTCTGCATAGCAAATGAAATAATTAACAAAGTGAAAAAGCAACCTACAGAATGGAAGAAAATATTTGCAAACCATATATGTGAAAAGACGTTAATATTCAAAATATATAAGGATCTCCTATAACTCAACAGCAAAAACACAGCTCCATTAAAAAATGGGCAAAGGACTTGAATACACACTTCTCCAAAAAAGACATTTAAGTGGCATAAAAAAAAATATATGGGTATAGGAAAAGATGTCCAAGATCATTCATCAATGGGGAAATGCAAATCAAAACCACAGTAAGGTATCATCTCACACCTGTCAAGATGCCTATTATCAACAAAACAAAAAAATAACGAATGCTGGCAAAGCCATGGAAAAATTGGAACCCTTGTGCACTGTTGGTGAGAATGTAAAATGGTGCTGCAACTATGGAAAAAAGTGTGGAGGTTCCTCAGAAAATTAAATACAGAAGTACCATATGATCTAGAAATCCCATTTCTGGGTATTTATCCAAAAGAATTGAAATCAGGATCTCAAAGAGCTATCTGCACTCACATGTTCACTGCAGCATGATTCATAATAGCCAAAAGGTTGAAACAACCTAAATGTCTATCGATGGATGAATGGATTAAAAAATGCAGTATATACATATCACGGATATTATTTAGCCCTAAAAAAGGAAATCTTGTGATACCTAACCACATACATAAACATGGAGGACATTATGCTAAATGAAATAAGCCAGTCACACAAGGACAAATACTGTATGATTCCACTTATATGAGATATCTAAACTAGTCAAACTCACAGAAACAGAAACTTGAATGATGGTTTCCAAGGGCTCTGGGGAGGAGGAAATGGGGAGTTGCTGTTCAACTGGGTAGAGTTTCGGTTATGCAACATGAAAAAGTTCTAGAGTTCGACTATACAATATTGTCCTTATAAACACTGTACTGTACACTTAAAAGTTTGTTAAAAGGGTGGTTGTTGTTGTCAGTGTAGTGTTGTGGCATGGATTCTGACTCCTAGACACCCTGTGGACAGCACAGCGGAACCCTGTCCGGTCTTTTTGTCCCATTCTCTCATCTTCTAGTGCTTTATCAGATAATGATCTGCTGCCATTCATAGGCTTTTGTAGGTTTACGCCAATTTTTTCAGAAAATCAGGCCAGGTCCTTCTTCCTAGTCTGTATTTGTCTGGAAGTTCCGCCGAAACCTGTCTACCATGAGTGACCCTGCTGGTATTTGAAATACCAGTGGCATAGCTTTCACCAACATGCAGCCACCACAGTATGACAACTGACAAATACCAATCCTCCTCCCACAAAGTAGCTAACATAACACTAGACCCATGACACTTGACAGGCACTAAGGAAAAAAATCCTGTCATATCATTTTATAACTCCATATCCTAGAATCCAAAGTCCCTTGCATTCATTAGCTGGCAAATATTTGCTAATGATATGTTTCTTATTCTAAGCAGAAAATTCAGTATTGTTAATAATACAGTATATAGTATATTAATACAAAAGCCATTCTTAAAATTTCTAGATTCCTGGGCCAGCCCCGGTGGCCTAGTCATTAGGTTAGCCCGCTCCACTTCAGTGGCCCGGGTTCAGTTCCCAGGCACAGACTTACACCACTCATCTGTCAGTGGCCATGTTGTCATAGCAGCTCACGTACAAAAAGAGGAAGACTGGCAACAGATGTTAGCTCAGGGCAAATCTTCATCAGCACACACACACACAAATTTCTAGACTCCTTTTTTATTTTCTTAAAAGCTATCTAAATATAAATAACATGGCCTTTATATATGCATTCAGTCTTTTCCCTTCATCTTTTTCTCTTACTCTACTATTTTTTTCCAGTCTAGATTGTCTTTCGCCCCTGGTATATTGCCTCATATTCTTTGTGTATTCAGAGAAGTTATAAATAACTTAAAAAAAAATTTAAAAAGTAAAACAAATTAAGTATAATTACTCAAAAAAAATTTTATATTTCCACAAATATTTCGGATTAACTGGATGATATTCTGCAGTGATGCAAAACGAGAGTTGGAATTTAGTGATTTAACTTGAGAGAGAAAACCAACAATTCTGTTTCAATTACTCTAGCAACTAAACAGCATTTATTATTACAATCATAACACTGAAATGTGTTGACAACTTTTTAACTGAAACCATCAAGGATTTAAAAAAAAAAAAGGAAAAAAGCTATCTATTTAAAATGTGGCTTTTTGAGGTTTATTCTGACTGCCCCAATTTTATTTTCTGCCTTTACCTACTATCTTGAGACCAATTCTCTTCTCTAATCTTAGGAAACTGCCTGAAAGACTAATTAAGAAGCATAAGCACCATTTTCTATATGTTTTAATGAAAGATGGTCAGGAAAGAGGTTGGAAAATCTGAAACACATCAATACCAAGTCTCACATATATGGAAGGATTAAGTACCCTTTAGGCTTTGTTGGACTTTGTTCAAATGGAATGACTTCAGCTCAACAACTCCATTAATCTGTATGGACAAAAGAAGCACTTTTCCATTTACAATGGGAAAGGAAATGTACTGAAAACCTCTACGTGAGAATACTGTTTCAGATCTGGTGTTGGCAAGTTCTTAATACGGTAATCTCTTAGGATTGAGTCTCAAGAAGCCCATGCAGAAGTATAAAACCATGACAATCTTACCAAATCCCAAAAACAGTTTAATAACTGAAAAGGAACTTGGCTTTATAATATATAAAATCACTAATACAAACCTCCATTACAGCACTTATATATTTATCATCAGTCTTTCTCAGGAGAACAACTCATAACCTAAAAGATTACAATCAGTCAATAGTCTGCTGAATGAATGAATGGTTTTGTTCTTTAAAGCAGCTTTGAAAGACCTACCTTCCAAAATGTACTAGTTGGTTTTAAACCAAATAAATGCAAACCAAACAAAATTCAAAAATAATTTTTTAAATTAAAAATAAATTCAAGGTATCCAAACCAGACGCAGGAAATGAGAGAACAAAGAATGCAGAGAACTACTCTGGTATACTAAAAAACAAAACTCCACAATCTACAAATGAAGTAGGACCCAAAATATATTAAGATATACCATAAGGCATACTTTTTAAAAGACAATAAGACTTACAATTAACCTTGACAATTTCCAGGGTAAGTGATTTGTATTTTAAGCAGCTGGTTGCTGAATTTGTGTGATAGATACATGTACCCATTAAAGGTACAGTACCGCCCTTTTCCAAATGCTTGATTAACATTATGTAAATATACCCCCTTCCTGATCAGGACCAGGTAGAATATTTCATTAAGATATGCACACATGGGGTCAACCCCGTGGCTGAGTGATTACGTTTGAGCGCTCTGCTTCAGTGGCCCAGGGTTTTGCCCGTTCGAATCCTAGGCATGGACACGGCATCACTCATCAAGCCATACTGAGGCAGCATCCCACATGACACAACTGGAAGGACGCACAACTAAAAATACACAACTATGTAGCGTGGGGCTTTGGGGAGAAAAAGAAAAAATAAAATCTTTAAAAAAAAAAAAAGATATGCACACAATACACTGAAGTCAGCTCACATTACCACAATAACATTTGTAATAACTAAGTATTAAGCAGAAGGCAGGCTGGCTTATGGAGGGCAATACAAAAAGCAAACACCCAGCAGTAAAAATAAAAAACTGTATATTACTTTTACCAAGGTGAAAGCATAGAAGTCTATTTTGATTTTTATGTGCTTTTATTCCATTTTAAATTATAAATAAGAAACCTTACTTTAAAAGCTTTGGTACTTCAAAATATTTCAGATTTATATCCAGATGAATACAAGAGCAGAACATCTACTTTTAGTCTACTTATGAAAACATCTAAGATATAAAAATGTGTAATACAAAGTAATTTGTTATTCTAAATCTTTCTATTGGTTCCTTAATCCCCTGAAAGCTACTCTATCAAAAGCAAAAGATAATATGCTCTGTAAACTAATCTCTACATTCAGCAGGGTTACTGATCTTACTGTTACTTCCTAATTCTTGTTCTATAATATGTAAACAGTAATTAAGAAAAACATCAAGATTCATATAAAAGCTAAAAAAAAAAAATCTCTGTACTTCTCTATCATAAACAGTGGGGGGGGGGTAGGGGCAGAGGTTGGTGAGGGTGGGGAGATAGAAATGTCAATGTCTATGTGATAGATTTGACTACTGTCCTAGGATTAGTTGCCCCTCGTTTACTGGGCCTATTCCTATAGGAGGGTTATATTTCCTGCTTCCATTTGACCTACTTTTACCAATAAAATGTGAAAGTGACACGTGCCAGTTCCAAGCAGAAGTTTTAAGAGCCATCACACAAGTTCCATTACTCTTCTTCGTTCTCCCTAAGCCTAGGTCTCAGAAGGAAGAGGGCCCAGAGCAGAGCCACAGCAGATCCACAAAGTATACATAATAGGAGAATAAATAAGCCACTGAGCTTTTGGAGTTGTTTGCTATCAGAATTTAGCAAAAGCTATCTATGGCAAGTGAGAGAGGAGCCCAATATTATAAATACAGACAGTAAATAGTCAAATGGTATAGTTCATGGCAACCGTTCAATCTAAAGCCCATTTCTGTGTCCACAGGTACTAGCCTAGCTGAAAGTTCTGAGACTCTCACAGCAAGACCAGCTGCTCCCATTTTCTTGGATGTCCCTCTGATGTCTGCAATTGCATTTAATTTAAGCCTGCTTATCTTTTCTTCTCACTCCTTTCCAAAGATTCCAGGAGGTCAATAATCATACTTATCTAATACACAGGGCAAGGGGATGTGAAAAGGTAAACACATAACACACATTGTATACACAGAGGAAGGAACAGCCAGCTGGACATTAACAATATTGGACACGGCAATTTTCTAATCTCAAACTCCTGGATTTTGCATTTGGGTAGCTACAGAATTAGAACCTAGATTTTAATATTAGCTATGAGGGATTTTTAATATAATGGGGCTTGCCAAACCTTCTTAAGATATAGCCCAAGAAATATAAATAGTCATTACATCTATTCAAAGTCTTTTTTATTTTATTCTGCATTGTTTTCTAATAAATTCACCTACTTGCCATTTCAAAAAGCTTGTCAAAACAATTTATGCGCTGGGCTAAAAGGTTACTCACTGCTGAATTTAGAAAGTTCACTAAAGAACTGATTTGAAGCTTTTAGATAACTGATAGAGTAAATGCAATTAAATAAGGCATTCACAAGTTATTTTTGCTCAGCAATTATATCTCAAAATTTACAGTGTATAAGTGCTTTGTCAAAACATGACATAAACAATCAGTCTTCATTTTTGCTTAAGTGCTAGATATAATTTAATTATCAAATTTCAAATAGGAGCCATTAACTAATGGTATATGTCCTTCAACATGTCATATGTTATTTTGCCCTAAGAACACAAGCTATGAAAAGAAAAATGAGACAGATGTCCATGTAAGACTTGTTGAACTGGTCTTGTTATTTTTTAGTCACTCCATATATGTTGATTCTATCTAGGGAAGATTTTAGATAAGTTGACTTGGCTTCTGTGAGATTTAACACAAGAGACATTCAATTTAAACCACTCGTCAGGAAGATTAGACCTAAAAGCAGTGCCCAAGAATACGTGATTTGAGTAATTTTCTTTCTGACATAGGATTATTTTCCTTTCTTCACAATTCAGAAAGCTGAGTACCTTTTCTAGCTGTTATATGCTACAATTTAAAGAAGCAACTTTTACTTTTAGATAAATTTTGCGAATAAGGTTAGAGGGTAGAAAGAGTAGTACCATTTTATTTCACTGAAAATAAAGATAATACAGTTGAGACTGCTGACAGTTTTAAAAGTGGATGTACAAGAGAACACAGAAAATGATTAAGTATAGCATTTAAAGGAGAATTCTATCTCATTACATTTAAATGAAAGAGGCAAGGACATGGGCACTGAGAGAGCAATGGTTTTATGCATTAGCATTGTGCATAAATGATAACCATGTCACACTATAAGATACTGCTTAAAAATCATGAAAAGCCATGTGTCGTGGAGTAGACTTAGAATGGAAAAAATATTGTACAGCTGTGTCTCACTGGAGATGTCAGGAGAGTGTCAAGTATTTTGAGGAGAAAAAAATTTTGACTAGAAAATAATAGGTGAGCCGTTACACAGGGGAGGTGGTTTCTTCTATCACATTTTAACCAGCCTTGCTCTGATGGCAGTGCTGGGTACGAGTATAACCCTCTCATAGTGCCTGAGTTCATGTCCTCCTGTATATTCTCTATAAAACCCAGAGGCCTGAGCCAATCATTGTGGGAATGCTGGCAGGATTTACAAATTAAATGTTTGGTAAATCTTTTTATTGATGTGCTAGGAAGCCAATGACCACAAAATCTAAAGTAGAAAGATGCACACACATATATATGTATCTCTTAGGATTTTATACGGATGTATGTGTGGGAGCGTATGTGTATCAAAGTGTATTCTAGAATACAGCTTCAATTTTTTTAAGCTAGAACAAATAGTCTCATAAACTCTGATGAACCTGGGTTCCTAAACGACTTCCAGCAGCTTCTAGTATAACCAGGGGCCTGAAGGAAAGAGACTAAGAGATTATTTAGGTACAATCCACACAGATTTTGTTGACCAACAAGCTTTTATGCTATTGTTAGAAAAGAATTTAACCTTTCATCCTACTGCAATGGACAGCATCACCCACCTAGCTGAAAAGCACCACTTTAAAATGCTTTCTCCTTTATAAGATTGCTATTTCATTCAATCAATATTATAGAGAGAAAAAAGTTCTAAGTTAAAAAATACTAGTAATCACTCAACGAAAGATGAGAAAAAGTTATACAACAGCATGTTAATGACTTGTCTTTAATTCAGCAGCTGCTAGTGAACAAAAATTACTGCTAATAAGTGAACTAAGCCAATATCTTGTTAGCAAATATCTGAAGATTCATTTCAGATTTATCATAATAAGTTAATATTAGAATTAACTAAAATCATTCAGATTTTACTTAGAATACTCATAGCATGACTTTAAGCAGCGATCTTAAGCTTTAATAATTTCAAGTAAAATGAGTCAATAAATGAAACAATTCAATCTATTTCATTAGGAATTTTCATCTTGACCACTCTATTTAACTAAAATCTATAATCATTTGGCTATTAATTATTTGTGCACAGAATTACTCAAGTGTTGCCTTTAATAAATACATCTCATGGTAACAGGCCTCATCAATCAGCAGGCAGGCAGCGCCTATATATGCAAACCAGCCCCTGCTGACTACTAAGTGCTCTGTGTGCATTATTTACTTCGATGCCCTTTATTTAAGGATTCCCTGCATATTTGGGTAGTGCCATCACAGTGAACTAGCTCAGCAACTTCTATGGCTCACAGCATTACTAACTGTCTTCTGGATATTTTGGCAGCAAAAAATAAGCTGAGTGGGTTATGTCAATGCTAAAATTTTTCATTAATTCACTACTATCCCTAGGCATTAGTGGTGCGTTTCAAGGTAATGCAAACATTATAAGGAAAACAATAAGCATTTCCCCAAATATTACTGGGACACTACAATAGCCTATTACAAAACTTTCCAGCATGTTTCAAGAATTTCACAAAAATACTTATCTAAAATTTTGTTTTCATAATAACAGATTAGACAAGAATTTCTCCTGTTCTAATATTTAAAATATGAAAAGATCTACTTATATACAAAAATAATATGGCTCTTGAAATACATCTTTGTCTTCACTCAATTAAAAATGTAATGAGGATATTTTCTTTACATAGAAGAAGTAGGGACAAAAGAAACAATCTCTCACTGCTCACAAAATTGCTAACAGAAATCCACTCTTTTCTGAAATTATACTCATTCTAAAAAATTCTAATAAAAAGTTATTTTGTGATTAGGCTTACATGTGAGGGGATGGACTATAATTAGTTTTTGGGTGGTGAACATGATGTAATCTACACAGAATTCGAAATATATTATGATGTACATCGAAAAGCTATATAATGTTATAACCCAATGTTACTGCAATTAAAAATAAATAAAATTTTTTTAAAAAGTTACTTCACTAGAGAAGAATTCTTCCAAATACACTAAGTTTTGGTAATGTGATTAGAGGAGAACAAGGATTGACATGTGATATCTTTCACTAATTACAACTGGGGAGCATCTCAGTTCTTCCAGTAAAAGAGAATCTCTTAGACACGCCATAAAAGCAATCTAAATACTTACGTATCCAAAAAGTAATGGTCTATAATGGAAGAGTATTAAAAATATTTATCTCTCTCCTGTTGTACAACCTATGATTGAGCGGGCTAGAAAACCATCAGAGGCAAATGAATAACACTTTGCCATTAATGCCTCTGTCCAATCCAGTGTTACTATATTTTTCTTAAGATTCTTC
The DNA here is from genome assembly GCF_037783145.1 of Equus przewalskii. Lineage (NCBI taxonomy): Eukaryota > Metazoa > Chordata > Mammalia > Perissodactyla > Equidae > Equus > Equus przewalskii. The sequence goes on from NC_091854.1 coordinate 12,236,836, forward strand.
TCTTTATAGCTACTCTTCATCTCCCTAGAATCTTTTATTCTCCCTAGTTTTCTCCATTAATGGAGGCTAACAAAAATATACATTCATTTAATATTTAATTATTGAATCCAGGACTGCTACACAGAATTCATGTATAGTTTTATTATTTTGCCAATTGTGTAAATCACTGACATCTATTCAAACACAGAACTTCTAATATCACTTAATTTGGGGTTTTACTGTAGTTAACTTTTTAGACTATACCTTAATATTCACCATACCATTAAATACAATGATTTTCAAGAGTCAATTTTTTTAAATACATGAAAACAGATTTTCTTTGCCTAAAAAGTGATCAAGATTGATTTATTTGAATATTTAGGAAAATTATAGGCTCCAGTACCCCAAAAAAGTTCTCAAGCTATGAAGGGCGAAAACATGAAAAGCTCAAGAAAAATGACAAAGCCAACATAAATAAAAGAGGATTCTAAGTGGGCAAAAGGGAATTCATACATGACAAACGATCCTTCTGAATTTGAGTTTTATAAAGATACACACTAGGTGGCCAGCCCTGGCAGTCTAGTGGTTAAGATTTGACGCTCTCATTGCCTCAGCCCAGGTTTGTTTCCTGGTCAGGGAACCACCACTCGTCTGTCGGTGCTCAAACTGTGGCGGCTGCATGTTGCTGTGATGCTGAAACTATGCCATCAGTATTTCAAATACCAGCTGGGTTCCCACAGTGGACAGGTTTCAGTGGAGCTTCCAGACTAAAACAGACTAGGAAAAAGGACCTGGTCTCCCACTTCCAAAAAAATTGGCCACGAAAACCCTATGAATAGCAGCAGAGCACTGTCTGGTGTAGGGCCAAAAGATGAGAGGATAATGCAAGAAAGACCAGGCAGGGTTCTGTCTGCTCTGCTGTACACAGAGTCACTAGGAGCTGCAATCAACTTAATGACACTAATGACAAATACACTAGATATTAAAAAAAAGCTTACTGGAGGGACATGATAACTATCTTTAAACATGTCAACTGCCATCATGTGGAAGGTTAGGTTAGATAGTTAAATTAGGCTTAACCTGTTAACACCAGAGGTCAAAACTGAGACCAAAGAACGGAAAATAGGAGGCACCTTTACTTCGACTAACAAGGAATTTTCCAATAATGAGAGTTACTGAAAATTTATTATCCTTTACTAATGTTACTATTTCTAGAAATGTTAAGTAGAGATCTGACGCTGGCCTATCAAAAACAATATGAAGTGGATTTCTACATTGGTTGAGGGGGTGAACTATGTGGCTTCTAACCCTTAATATTCTTTGAAAAATGTGAAGCTCTACAGCGCCTTACTCTTCACCATGACTCCACTCCCCATATTCCTAGACACGATATTGTTCTGCTATATTCTCATATAAAACTATGTATCAAATAGTTCAAGGAACACACTCCAATTGGTACACAAAATTTTATTTTGTCATTCTTCAGATGACAGTGACTCCAATAGGGGTAAATACTCCTTTTATAAAGGCTTATAAACAGTATCTGCTGTGTGATGCACTCCTCTGACGGAGAAGCATCTCCTTAGTAAACAATGACACACAATCATAGTTTAGGCACTAACGTTAAATGGTTGAGATGTATGGCTGGCATTCAATAAACATTTTTTGAATCAATAAATGAACAACAAAAAGTATTTGGAAACTATGTTTGGTGGCATAAGCAAACATTTTCCTTAGCCACATACTAACAATCCTATTGCTGAAAAACACAAAAGGCTACACTAAGCTGCTTACTAAAAAAAAAAATTATACATCTGACAGCGCCTAGAAGAATAACAACATCAAGTAAAATTCAAGACAAGCATAAAAGAAATTACAAAAATTGACTATTTTTGTTCTAACACACCCAGAATATGCACCAGAGCACATCTGATTAAATGGGTCAATGGTAACATAAGCACTTAACTTTATAATGCTATTTCATGAAAAGAGGGAAAAAAACCCACTGACTTTTGTTCATGAATATTGAATGCATTCAAAACTCATTTTAACTTTGGTTAACTGCAAATAAAATCCTATCTAGTATGAATACTAATGATAAGTTTCTATCTAACTTCAAGACTATATAAACATTATTCTATTTTTTCTCCTGATTTTTACCTTCAACTTGTTTCATATGTCACACAAAACAGATGTAAAGCATCTTAAACAGTTGTTGATTTAATGCTATGTCCTACTTCTAAGAAATCAACCATAACAAATCAAGTGTTTCCTAAAAACTGGTAAGGCAGCAACACTGTGCTTTCCCTATTCAAAGATGCTTCTTCACCTGATCCATCATTTACTAAACACCCACTCTTATGGTCTGGACTGGGATCGAGCCCCAGGGCTGGGTCACGGACTTTCCCTTGCTAACACAAGAACTTCAGGCTGAAATCCCACCTCTGCACTTACTGAAGTTTAGAAGAACTTCTAAAAGGCTCTATTAATTTTCACAGCATAACTCTTTTGGATTTTTTTAACCATTTAAAAGTAAATATTTGAAGTTGTATTAAATTTAGATTTCAAATTTCCTCCTTTGCAGATAGCCCACATGGAAAAGAGCAACTGCTAAAACAGACTTTTTCTTCTAAAGGAAATAAAGATTTGAATCTCATGGTACTAAGAAAATTTAACTGAGAGATTATATGGATATGTTTTGGAGACAGGAACTTGGATCAAAAAGATAAACAACAGATTATGAGAAACAGCCTACGTACAACAAATCCAAAGGCATTTGTATACAGCATCTCTCTTTTCCTGACTGTCCCCACCAAACATTTTAGCATTTAGGAAAATAGGCTTTTAAAAAATATTTTTGCTCTAGCTTTCATCTATTTTTCCTATTCCCCAAACTAACAGAGTGAGATTATCAGGGTTATGCTCATTTGAATAAACACAAAAATTTTCCCCCATTATACTTGAGACTAGGCCTCTGAGTACCTGCTCACTGGGTACCCCTCACTGCCCCCACCCGCCACACCCCTGGGGGAGTGAGGGGCTCGGGGTGACCACTGTCAAGCAGGAGTTACTGTGACTCGGACTCCTTTTACATCTGTGCTCACGTCAACTACAGAAACGCTCCTCCCCAACTGGGGCTGAAGCTTTTCTTCCTCTTCACAATCCCAGGCTCACATGGGAACCCCCCAACCCACCCACCCACCAATCCAGTCAATAACAAAGCCTGACAAACCTTACAAAAACAACAACAACAACAAAGGAAACAAACCCTAGAAACCAATATATTACAGACATTAATTTTGATTCTGAGTGACTGGTATCTTAAATATCTTTAAAATAGTAGGAGTATTTGGCTACTCTTCAATAAAAACAACTGAGGGTAAAACTGTTTCAGTAGTTATAACACAGAAAACGGGACAGTTTTCCCAAGTGCAAAATTGAATAGTTCCCAACTGTGCTATATAGCTGAAGCATACAAAAGCTATAAAAGGTAAAATGATTGCCATGCCTTATAAAGAAAAAGACAGTTGAGAAAATGCATAGAGTGAAACTTGGCAAAATCTTACAAGCTTTTAAACACACAATTCTAGATGTCCCCAACAATCCATTAACTGAAAACTATCAAGTACATCCTACTCGTTGGATCAATTTTTAGAACATGAAATCTTTTGTGTTAAAACTTCTCTCATGGGGCCAGCCTGTGGCCGAGTGGTTAAGTTCGCACACTCTGTTTCCGTGGCTCAGGGTTTCACTGGTTTGGATCGTGGGCACGGACCTGGCACCGCTCATCAGGCCATGCTGGGGTGGCATCCCACACAGCAGAACTAGAAGGACCTACAACTAGAATGTACAGCTACGTACTGGGGGGCCTTGGGGAGAAGAAGAAGAAAAGAAGACTGGTAACAGATGTTAGCTCAGGGCCAATCTCAAAAAACAAAACAAAAAACAACTTCTCTCGTGCACTCTGATGCCAAATGCTGCCATTTAATCCAAGTGCTAACCTTTTATTCCAAATAGGAAGTAAACATAATCTGGAAATTTTACATCTTCAAGCTTTTGGACTTAACACTAAAACTCAAACGCTGAGAGAGAAGCTCTGCATACTATTTTGGCATGAAATAGAAACATTTAACTGCTGTCTCAGTTTCCTTTACTATAAAATAAGGCAGTTATGATCTTTAATGTTCTCCATTTCTAAAATTGTTTTTTAAGTTAGTATTCATTAGTTTCCATTTGTATAATCTAATTCAGCCTTAAGAAATAACAACCTGTCCATTTTATGCCAAGCAATCAAATGTAAATGTTAACTCTTCTCCTTAGATATGTAAGGGTGAAGGCACTGATTATTTGCTTTATAAGAACCATTCTATTTTGGGGGTTTTCATTGAATTCTTGTTTTTTAATGAGTCAAAATTTGTAAAGCGTTGGTTACTGCATAAAATGGAAACCTTATTAACTGTAAAATATAGAAACTTAAAAATTAATGATCACAGTCAACCAATCGGCAAGGTGTACTTGTCGGTATACTATTTTCACCTTGACTAAGAGTAATTTTTTGTTTTTAAAGATTTTATTTTTTTCCTTTTTCTCCCCAAAGCCCCCCAGTACATAGTTGTATATTCTTCGTTGTGGGTCCTTCTAGTTGTGGCATGTGGGACGCTGCCTCAGCGTGGTTTGATGAGCAGCGCCATGTCCGCACCCAGGATTTGAACCAACGAAACACTGGGTCGCCTGCAGCGGAGTGCGTGAACTTAACCACTTGGCCACGGGGCCAGCCCCTAAGAGTAATTTTTTAAATTAAAAAGATGCATTCCAAAGACTGTTTTCTGTCAGAAAGTTTATTTACAGAGGTAAAAGTAATGTGGAAATAGATAGTTATGTAGAAGATGTGAATTCCATCTCCATCTCTTACAGAAGGGATAAAAGTGGTTACAGGAGTAAAAAAAAAAAAGGGTAAATCACTGTATACAAGAAAAGCTGTGAAAAGACTCAGGAACATGAGACTTTACTGGGCCTAATTAACGAAAGGAAGTTAGGAAAGAAAGCATAGTTGGAAAAGGATGATAACATATGCTACCTGGGGCATGATGAATATCAGAAATGTAAGAGCCCAAGTGGAGAAGTTAGACCCGATATTAGTTTAAAAAATATACAGCAAAGATCTGAGAGCTAAAGATGTGAGATTAGATCAGATAAGCGAAAAGAAAGGAAGGGGGAATGACAAATGACATGGTAAAACCACTAGGAACAAAAGGAATATTTACTATCATTTTCTAAAAAGTACAGATTATATCAGCCTCTGAGATATTCCTCGAAAGCTTTTAAAATACCTTGATCTTTGACTGTGCTTTGTATATTTTCTGAAATATAGGGCCCTTTCCCTTTAAGAGTTAGGCAGATTAAAAATGAGCACTAGGAACCAGGCATTCAGATCAGTGCTTCTCAAACTTCCATGTGCATAGGAATCACTTGGGTTTATTAAAACGCAGATTATGACTCAGTAAATCTGGGGTAGTGCCCAAGATTCTGCATTTCTAATAAGTTCCCAGGTGATGGCCACAGAATGCTATTCCAAGGAACACAGTTTGAGAACCAAGGTTTTAGATGAATTTCTAAAAAAACAGCCATGAGATTAGATTTTGGAAAAAAAGTAACAAAATATTACACTCAGAAAATTTCACTGAAAAGCTCACTACAAGATGCTCAAAACATGGCAAAAATAAATTCTGATTGAAAGAACACTAACTTTTTAAAAAGCTATATTAAATGTTTGTGTGTGCCTATGTGTGTGTGTGTATGGAAAAAGAAACCTAAGAAAATTCAAGACCTCAAGACCTATGAAATCAATCTTATAAGAAAACAACAAAATAATTCCCACTAAGAACAAAACAGAAATGACTTGTGTTTTTGTAGTAAAATTCTCGTGAATAGTAAGTAAAATAGAGACATTATGTCACTTGAGAGAACAACAATTTGTTTAGTGATTTGCTTTATGTATTGCCTGGAAACTTTCTAATGCATGAGACTTATTGACTTAGACAAGCATATTTAAGAAGGTACTTTAAAAATAATTCTCAGCAATAGCTCTATAGAAAATTCACTGACCTGTAAAAAAACATGCTCCTGAGTGCCGTATGTTCCTGTGGACACTGAATGCATTTGGTCACGCATTAACTGTGCTGGTCAATCCTGAGGACATTTTAGTGCCGATATCAAATTTCCCTAAGCATTTAAAAATTGGTTGTATATGAGAGCAAAGATAAACTAGAAACTTTTAGCTAGATAGAAACAAAAAGATGACTTAAAGAATTATGTATAGACCAATACAAGGATATCCTTGGCCTCTAAGTACTTCTTGTCTCCTGCAACAATCCGGTGTAGCAAATGAAAAGTTACTAAGGAGCATATATTGCTTTTTCAGATAATGTATAGGTATAAAGCAAAAACGTATTCTTTTCATAGTTTAATCTCTAAAAACTCAAGCAATATTTGCATTTGGGACACAGCGTAACTCTTCTATATTTTACAAGATAAAAGATCAGTGTCTGGCCTATTCTATTTCTTTAAAAAGATTCTCTTTCATCTTTAGCTGTTGAAAACAAAGTAACTATACACAGGTGAATATATCCTGGGGGTATATATTTTTTAGATACTGGTTTAAGTGTGACACTTTCTAGTTTTTGATGAACTTGAACTCTAATCCGTATCTCCCAAGGTTGCTGAAATTTCTGGTCGGCCCTTTAGCCTCACAGTGAATGTTGTCTGATGGGTTTCCAAAGTCCTGCTCTGGGCCTGGTAGTTATTAAGCTACCATACTTGAAGGAGAGTTTATATGCAGATATTATATGTAGAATATTCAATTCTCTGCAGATCTCTCGCCATCAGGATTCAGCCACAGTTCCCTGCTTCTTTGGACCCTTAGTTCAGTAAAACTGCTGCTTTCTGCGTGAGCTCTGTCTAGCACTGAGAATCGGAAAATTCCCTCAAGGAAAAAACCAGAATAAATATGCAGATCATTTCATGAGCTGTCCTTTTCTCAAGAATCACAGCCCCTCAAGTCCAGCTTACACTGGTTGCTCTCCAAGGCGTTCAAGCAGCTGTTGTGCATACATGGCCTAACTTTCATAATCGGTTTCAGTAGGAGGGTTCATTTGATACAAACTAACACAGCCTGAACCAGAAGTCTCACTGACTTTGTTACTGTGTTTTCCATTTCTAAAAACTTAGTGTGGTGCTTTCTCAAATCTGCTATGTTGCTTTTTATGGTTTCCTTGCAGATATTTTCCTATGTGTCATAATTTGTAAGCATAGTTGTTTTAAATCTGTGTCTAATAATTTCAAAATCTGAAGTCTATAGAGTTCCGATTTTGCTGTCTGTTCTTGCTGGTTCTTGTTCAGTTGTCTGTTTCTCCATGTGCCTTGTTATCTTTGACTACTTGCTTGAAATGTATTTGTATGGGTTTGCTGTAAGGTACTGTGCCTTATCTACAGAAGCTTACACGTGCTTGGAGGACACTACCAGATTGGACCATCTCCTGCCAAGCTGGGCTACATATACCTGCAACACAAACATGTATGAAAGGCAGTCTGTGGCCATACTTCTCAGTTACTTCTTTCAAAAATCTCTTCCCATTTTATCCTCCTATTCTGCTCAGCATTCAAACATTCCTCTCTTCAGTCCCTATCTGGGTACAGGCTGTTATGCAAAAAGTGGCAATCTTTTCAGAGCCTAAGTATTTTTAAAGAGTTAAAATACATTATATCCGGTGTAATTCTTTAATTTCACTTAAAAACTTGATCTGAATAATTTAGCTTATCATTTTAAAAAACCAGACACCACTGGTACCCTCTCGTCATCTTAATCATCAGAGAGCACCAAATCTAAAATAGCTCCCCAATCACCCTTTATCACTCCATCTGCTATTGTTTCTTTCACAACACTTAGACTCTATAACATCATCTTGGTTACTTATTTTTTGCTATCCCCAAATAGAATGTAAGCTCCATTGAAGCAGGAAGCTTATCCATCCTGTTTAGTAGTATGTCCCCAGAATTTATCTAGCACAATTTCCAACATAGTGTAATTGTGCCAATATATTAAAGGACTATGTCAAATCAATAGACTAGATTACAAACCTGAGGCTTCCAAATAAACCAGTAAGCCCTGGGGAAAAAACCTTTTATTTCATTTCTTTCTTTAGACAAATTTTCAATTTCCAACAGCTCAGGTGCAAGTGGCCAAATCTAATCACCTCTATCTTACTCTTCATGTCATCTCATTGTTGCCAACGAATTGCTAAATATAGAGAGAAATAAGATATAACGTTGGTGTTTTTAAGAGCTTTCAAGTACCAGATTGTGAAAATGACTGTAGATCAGATCGTGGCAAATAGATTAATACTCATCAGAACTCTTAAACACGAAGGCAATTATACATGCAGTATGAATATTTTTACATAGGCACGTTAATGTTTAGGGTAAATGGTTTACGATAGATTTAAATTTTTATATTTAAATGTATACTATAAAATCAACTGTAAATTTCTGTTTTAATTTCCCAATTGAGAAGGAAGAAATCCAATAGTTAAATAACCACACAGGTTTGGACTCTATCTCAAAGAGCAATAATAAGATGACAGAGTTGGGAAAGAAAGAAAAACTTCCTACAACTTTATCAAGTTGAAACATTTTATTTTTAACACATATAGCACCTTTTATGTTAAAATTTTTTTAAGCAAGCAATAACTTTATTCTTTATTCTGAATTAGTGTGTTTAATGCTACAAAGAAAGTTTCATCAAAAGAATCATTAGAAATTTGAAATATTCACATTCCTATTCTAAGTACCCTTCCTCAAGTTAACAGAATTCCAGAAAACTTCATTATTTAACAAAAGTATGTACTTTCTGTTATTTGAAGATGTGTGGGCAAAATACTGCAAATCTGAGTGTTAAGCAATAAGCATGCATTTTTACCTTCTTAATTCTTCAAGAAACAATACAGCTCCCATTCTGAAATATAAGACAGAGCCTAAAACTTTAACTTTACTTGTCCCAGCATTAGGCTTCAGCATTGTGCAACCCCATTACAGTCTCACATCTGACAAAGACCACAGTACACTTTTACACTTTTCTTCTGAAACCACTGCTATCATTAAATTTTTTTAAAAAGAAACAAAATCCTCAAAAAAAAGGAGGGGGGACATCTTTGCGCTGAAAATTTCAACCTCCTTTTACAGTTTTTATCACAAGTACTTTTGTAATCTAGAATTAGCCAACGGTCAACATGGAGCTTTGCTCACTATGGGACCTACCTAGTAAGCTGTAACAAAGCAAAGGAATTTTGTTGCCTATAATGATGTTAAGAGAAAACGTATACCATATCCAATTTCTCGACACACCACCACACATACACTGAAGAGCACTGAAAAACAAGTAGAAAACTGCATATTCTGTGGAACTTTACTTTGTATCTATACGAACACCAGTTTACAAAATTGCAATGATATTGAATAGATTACATGATTATGAAATGATTATATTAAGTTTTCCCTCTCCGTGTGACCTGACAAATGTGAATTTATGTAAATGTGCAATAATGCTTCACAGGTAATGTAATTTACACAGAAATGGGACTAAGGTCCTTCTTTAACATACTTTTAAAACACTACATTTATAAACTGTAAGTTTCAACAGAGTTGTGTGTTTGCTTTTTGTTAAGTACACTTAAGATACAAGGACATGGTCTATATAGAATCTAGATGGGTCATATAGTAAGCACATACGTGTTAGTTGATGTGACTGCATTTACAAATCCCTAAGAAGCAGGTATGTAACCAACTTTTAAGTTATCTAGAAATAAAAACAACACAACTTTAAAAGTGTTCCAGCAGACATGTAAATAGGAGCAAAAAAATACCACTGCTGTATTTGTGCAAAGGCAAAATAATTTTGATCTAAGTATTAGATAAACATCTGTAGTAGATATAGGGGCAACCATGCCCAAACACTTACCCCAGTTTTTAGGTTTCTAAGCATAGTTGTGATGAGGATTTTTAGGCTGCTTAATTTTAAAACAGTTTATGATGAGGACTTTTAGGCTGGTTACTTTTAAAACTACAGATGAGAAGCAGGCTCCAAGGAGTGGAATTTGCTTGCTTGTCCCTTTGTTGGGAAAGATTTACATTTCTAAGGGAAACCTCTATCTGTAAAGATGCCTCCCTCTCTGTGCCAGGAAGAAGGGGGATGGCCTTATCTCTAGAAACTCTTAATGCCAGAGGAAAGAACTTAAGTTGGTTGCTGTCTGGCAATCTCATGTAACTGATTTAGGGTGGTGGCTTCTAACCTTTCTAACCTTTACTTAATCCGATTTGATTCTTGTCTAAAAGTCATGGGATCACCCAATGACCAGACCCCACCTGCACTGGTACCATTTTAACTTTTGTTTCATGTTCTTTCCTTTATCTTGTAAAGAAATGACTCACAAACCCATGCCTTATAAAATTAGCCCTAACCCTCAACTCGGGGCAGCAGCAGGAGCTCTGACTGCCCGTGGGTCTTGTCCCCATGCTATTCCACACTATTCTCTAAATAAAAGAGCACTCCTGCCAGATCTTGAGAGTCTAAGAAATCTTTCTTTCGACTCCTCAGCTCACCGACCCCGCATCAGTTGCATAAATTGCTAACAGAACCTTTTATCACAGAGGATTAAAAAGTTTTTGAGGGGCTGGCCCAGTGGTGCAGCGGTTAAGTTCGCATGTTCCACTCCTCAGTGGCCCGGAGTTCGCTGGTTCAGATCCCAGGTGTGGATGATGTGGAATAAGGCTGCCCCAGCTAGAGAAGCCCAAGGTGACCTGGCCTACATGCCAAACTATACGACCCAGTGGACTTTTTTTATGGTATGAATTAGGACCACCCCAGGGAGAGAAGCCCAGGGCATCCTCACCTACATGCCGATCTATATGGCCAGATTCGTATCTAAAGTTATATGACCGCACAATAACCAGACCCCCATCTGCACTGAAATCATTTAATGACTTTTTACATCATCTTTTCTTTTTTTCCAGTAAAAATAAGTCACGTACCCATGCCTTATAAAATTAGCCCTAACCCTCAACTCGGGGCAGCAGCAGGAGCTCTGACTGCCCATGGGTCCTGTCCCCACGCACCAGCTCTGACTGCCCATGGGTCCTGTCCCCATGCGGCAGCAGCAGGAGCTCTGACTGCCCATGGGTCTTGTCCCCACACACCAGCTCTGCCTGCCCATGGGTCCTGTCCCCATGCCAGCGGGGGCAGCAGCAGCTGCTCTGCCTGTCCATGGGCCCTGTCCCCATGCCAGCGGGGGCAGCAGAAGCGGCAGCAGCAGGAGCTCTGCCTGCCCATGGGTCCTGTCCCCATGCTATTCCACACTATTCTCTAAATAAAAGAGCACTACTGCCAGATCTTGAGAGTCTAAGAAATCTTTCTTTTGACTCCTCGGCTCACCGACCCCGCATCATGGATATGGCACCGATTGGAAAAGCCATGCTGTGGCAGGCATCCCACGTATAAAGTAGAGGAAGATGGGCACACATGTTAGCTCAGGACTAGTCTTCCTCAGCAAAAAGAGGAGGATTGGCAGCAGTTACCTCAGGGCTAATCTTCCTCAAAAAAAAAAAAAAAGTTTTTGAAATGAAAGTCAGTACATATAAAGAAACAAAAAATTAAAGTATTACAAAGCCCTCTGAGTAACTCTCAGAGTATGAGTTATTCAAAATAGGAAAGTTTTCCAGATAGTTAAAATCTAACCTCTTTGAGACTCAAAGTATATGTAATAATTTTGGTTACTAAAATGTATCTTCCTTCTTAGAGTATTTTAGACATACTTTATCCTCTTGATATTGAAGGGTAGCAGAATATGCCACCCCAAAATATGACTAGAAGTTTAGTACATGCCACTCCAAAATATGCTGCCTTGGTTACTGATTATTTTAAGCTATAGGCACTTGAAAAACAGCAAATGCACGGAGAGCCCTTCTCTGAATTTCACTTATCTGCCTCAAGTTGGTCCAAAAAGAACTCGATTGTCCTAAGTCCTCTCCCCAGGAGTTTCATCAACCAGGGAAGGCTGATTCATCTCAGGAGAGGAGACTAGAAGTCAACATCACACCCAGGCAAGCACACCTCCCATCTATTCTTCTAAGGGCCCATTCATCTCTCCTAAAAACCATTTACCTCCCCTAAGAGGCCTACATCTCCCTCCCCTTTCCCTATTAAGATGGTATTCAAGTCTAAATTCTATGCCACCGCAGGGAGTCACCCATTTTTCCCTAGGTATCTCCCACGTATACGTGAGGTGTCCATGTTAATAAACTTCTGTTTATTTTTCTCTTGTGAATCTTTCATTACAGGGGTCTCAGCTAAGAACTCAGAAGGAGAGAGGGAAAATTATTTTTCCTTCCCTGCAATACATTAATATGAGTATCAAAGTGCCAAACTCTGCTAGGTATTTTTATACATTTTCTCATTTAATCTATATAACAACTCTGTGAGACAGGTCTTATCATCCCCATTTTGGAGACAAGAAAACAAAGCCTTGGAAAATTTAAGTTTATTGCCGAAGGAAATGGTACACATGGGATTTACACTTAAGTATGTTTACCTCCAAAAACAAGCTCTTTTTTAAAATAAGTTGTTCACCCAATTAAAAAAAAAAAACCTATTTACATGGTTTTTATCTGATATGCAAATACAGAGAGTTTCAATAGCAAAGGTAGGCCCACTATATGCCAAGAGTCAAAAATCTTGAAAGAAGTGAAAGATCGAGGTCATGTTACACTGTTTGCTTACATTTCTTAGTGCAAACGTACAATGTTTTCATGATATAAATTAAATTCCAAGTGTATTTAAGACAATGGACTCATCCATGTCCTTCTGAACCCCCAACCCCAAGAGAATTGGGACTGATTAACCGGATTAGAGAATAAGATAAAAAATAAAGAGTAATTCATATCTATGAAGTTGGGTTGAAGAGAAAGCGGGGCGGCAGGGGTGGGGGGCGTGGCAAGAAACAGGAGAAAAGAGAAGGAAAAAAAATCAAAGGAATAGCAAAATGAACTACATTTTTTAAAAGGAGACTGTTTTGAGCACTAAAAAAATATAGGAGGGGGAGCCTCTCACGTGAGGAAATAAACATCCCAGAGGTTAAGGCAAAAAAGATACTACAGGGGAAACACAACACAGAGAGGACAGCGGAGTCTAAACACCCACTGAGATCTGTTATGTTGGCGTTCGTGTCCTGGCCTTTTGAGATGCTGTTTTGGAGTTGACCTGCAACTTCCTCTCCCCACAGGAGTAGGTAAGAAAAAGCCCTGAACAACAGTCACAATGACATCTCCTACCAACCCTGCCACCATCCTCATCACCTTTGCTCCTAATCACAGTCATTAGAAGATTTAAAAGACTATTTCTTTTACTTTACTTTTTATCTTCTTGATATGACCTCAGAAGGAAAGCCTTTGATCTTTAGTCAGACCTTCACCCCCACTGCAAATGAAGCTGAAGTGAGAGACTAGCAACCCCTATTTGGATCATTGTGGGAAGTGAGTCTCTCATCCTGGAAATCAGAATTGTAATAGGGAGTAATGGGGAAAAACAATGGTGACGCAGTGGCCACAGACCCAAAAGGCAAAAAGAGAGATGGTAGGCGTTAGCAAAAGGAGGAGGAATAATGCTATAAATGTCAAGAAAGTGGATGTGTGTGCTTGGCTAAGTGATCACGTGACTTCTCTTACACACTGGGCAAATAGATTACTTGTTACTATGCAGCAGCTATATGCATATATTCTTGAGCACAAATTTAAGACTTAGTGGAAGAGTATTCTGAGTAGCATGAAAATATTCCAAGGAAAAATAATGACTTGTAAGGTCTCAAAAGAGAACAGGAAAGAATATACACAGATGTCGTGTGCAAAGATTGAGAAGTGACCCCATATTCTGTTAAACTGAAAGATTCAGACGTGCATGGTACATGCATATGGCAGCAAATATAGCAGAAGAAGTAAAATTGAAGGTATTTCCTCTAGCACAAAAGAGCACTCCAGTAAGCTATTTGTATTTCACAGTAACAATCATTTAATCTAGAGATTAAAGATTATTAAAGCCACATTCAATGGAAGTCTTATTTAGAATCAAAGAATCTCAAGAGACTAAAAAGGACATAAAGGGTCATGTAGTCTTTCCGATTTCTGAAAAATCAAAGCACTTTCAGGAATGTGTACTCATTTCTTCAACAAATATTTATTGAGCACCCACTGTGTTTCAGCCCTGGTATAGGCACTAGAAACACATCAACAAAGAAAAGCAATCGCTCTAGTGGAATGAGAAAGATGATTTTTTAAAACTCCTAATAAGTAAATTACATAGTATATTAAAAGGTGATACTCAGAAGAAAACCGAAGCCAAGAAGACTGCATGTACTCAGATGGGTCAGGACTGCAATTTTAAACAGGATAGGCGGCAAGGTCTTACTGCAATAGTGTTCTTTAACTGAAGAGTTGCAGGTGAGGAAGTAAATCATCCAGGTACAGTGGAAAGGGCTCCAGGTGGAAAGAAGAGCAAATGCAAATGCCCTGTAGCAGGAGCATGCCTGACAGGGTCTAGAAACAGCAAGAAGACAATGTTCCTAGACCAAAGTGAATGGGGACAAAGTAATAGGAGATAAGGTCAGAGAGGTGAAGGAAGGGGCAGTTTGTGGCAATGTGGATCACAGTATGACTTAGGTCATGGCAGAAGCAAAATGGTCTGGAGCTAGCAGCTGTGATAGCAGCCTCCTGATTCTGTGCCTTCCAGCACAGGTCTTCAAAGCAGAGGTAGCAGCTCCTTAGTCTGTCTAGTTCTGCAGTGTGGTTGTGAGAGCCCTTCCTGGAAGCTCACAGTCTCTTCCTTTAGCCCTCCCAACAATTCCCGATGCTATAAAACCTCTTAAAATTCCCTGTGCCAAAACTAGCTACAGTGGATTATTTTGTCTGGAACCAAGTACCCTGGCCAATACAACCCTAATAATGAAGGAGAGCCCACGGACCATACCTCTGAAGTCAGTAGGGAAAAAAGTAGTCCCAGGCAGAATATGTAGTATCTATCTAGGCCTAGTGTGAGTGACAAAAAGCAAAGGTCATGGGAGTTAGGTGGCATATTATTTTTCTATGGATATCATAACAAATTACCATAAATTTACTGGCTTAAAACAACACAAATGTATCATCTTACAGTTCTGGAGATGAGAAGTCCAAAACCGGTTGCTCACTGGGCAAAAATCAAGGTGTCAGCAGGGCTGTGTTTCTTTCTGGAGTCTCAAAGGGGAGAATTCATTTTCTTGCCTTTTCTAGTTTCTAGAAGTTGCCGTCATTCCTTGGCTCATGCCCTCTTCCATGTTCAAAGCCGGCAAAGGCCAGTCAAGTCTTTCTCACATGGCATCATTCTGACATTGACACTCGTGCCTCCCTCTTCCACATTTAAGGATCCTTGTGTTTACACTGGGCCCACCTGCATAATCCAGGATAGTCGTTCTACTTTAAAGTCAGCTGCTAACAATCTTAATTTCTTCTGCTACCTTAATTCTCCTTTGCCATGTAAAGACATATATTCACAAATTCCAGGGGTTAGGACACAGACATCCTTGGGGGGGAATTATTAGGCCCACCACAGGCAAAACAATCAGAAGACTGACTGGGTAATAGGGTACTTAGGATGGAACAACTGTTTAGCAGCAAGATGCCAACCTAGTGGAACTAATTCAACCATGAAGATGACAAAGGATGTAGCTAAGTTAACTGTAACAAGCATGGGCTAGGAAAGGCTTTTTGTTTTGCGAATTTACATACATAAATATTTACATAAAAAGTTCTTTTGAAAACCCACTAAATGACATAAACCTTAAATCACATATTTAATGAATCACTTTCAATAAAATAAATTTAGAAGTAAAACCATATTTAGCAAACACATCAGAGAAAATAATCCTTGACTGTCTGAAATTAGAGGTGTTCTGAAAAATCTGGGAGGAGGCTTTTTCTAATTTTTGAAGAAATAAAGCCAAGCTCATTGATGCATTACGAACAGGTAATCAATACCTTAACATGCGAGGCAAAGTCCATAAACTTAAGATGATGTTATAAAAGAATAATAATTTGTGTTACTTTCTTAAAAACCAGGTGTCAATTCCTACCTTCTAGGTGAACAGAAATAGTTGGTTTCCTTTGTATGCTTGCTGTATTAAAGATTATCAGGTGGGGCTGGGCGAAACAGGTGAAGGTGATCTAAAGGTACAAACTTCCAATTACAAAGTAACTAAGTCCTGGGGATGTAACGTGCAGCATGTTGAGTACAGTTAATAACACTATGTTGTATATTTGAAAGTTGCTAAGAGAGTAGACCTTAAAAGTTATCACAAGAAAAAAAATGTGTCACTATGTGTGGTAATGGATGTCAAAGAAAATTATTAGTCGTATGAGGGTCAAGGCTAGCTCTCTGCCTTTCTTCCTTCAAAGGCATCTGAGGCTTCAATCTCTGCTCCTCCGCCACGGGAACACCCTGCTCCCTCTCCACAGCCCCTGCTGGAGTATTCTATCGCTAAGCAGTATACTATACCTGTTATGCTGAGCGGTACTCTTCAAATCTGATTGTGACATC
This sequence comes from Equus przewalskii, assembly GCF_037783145.1. Taxonomy (NCBI): domain Eukaryota; kingdom Metazoa; phylum Chordata; class Mammalia; order Perissodactyla; family Equidae; genus Equus; species Equus przewalskii. The sequence continues at coordinate 12,253,481 of NC_091854.1, forward strand.
AATTCAGAATAATACGGTTATTCAAAATTCAGCAGTATTTTATGGTCTTAAATATTACTAATTCTTTTTTTTTAACCAAAAAGAATTGACTATAGTGTATTTTCCACTATTTTTTTTCTTCTTGATAAAAACAACATTTCCATTAATAAAAATTAAGCTGTTTTAAAAATGGTAGTTATTGAGGCTAAGATAGTCTGATAGTACTGGATGGAAAACGACCAAAAACAAAAACTACTTTCCTAGAGCTAAAATTAACATTACTCTTTGATCACAAACTTTGGATTTACTTGGTATAAATTCAAGTAGATAAAACGTTCACTAAAATTTTGCATTTTTGGTCACCACAGGCAACATAAGAGAATGTAGAATTAAACGTCATCCCTAAATTTCTCTCCTTTACTGTTTATGTAACTACTTGCAATTTCTAAAATAATAATATATGCACACTGCATACATTTTAGGAAATTGACAAAAAGAAAAAAAATCAATGAATGACATCATCCTAGATCCTAATTTTATTTAATATTATTTATTTTAATATTATTATGCTAAATTTACTTAATATTACTAACCGTTTTCCCTAAAAGTTGTATCCATTGTCTTTGAAGCCACGATGTTTTATAAATTCCACAACAGTTATTATATTCTATTTTTGTGTTCATTGGTTTACTGTCTGTCTCTCCCTCTAGACTGCAAGCTGCCTCAGGGCAGGGGTCCTGATTTTCTTATTCCTCACAGCATGTGCACTGCTTAGGACAGTGCCCGGCACAGAGTAGGCAGGTGTTCAATGGTACTTCTGAATAAATGAATGAATGTGTGAATGAACCTATTTAGCCATTTTCCTATTGTTAGAGATAATCTTCTTCCTTAAAGCAATAATATATTAGAGTTTTCATGACACAGCTTATGTAGTAAATCGTCTTTTATATTGAACAAGATTTTCTAAGAAAAACATAATAAATCCAGTAAAGAGAGAGAGAATCTTACACGAAAGTAAAAACAAATAAGGATACACTTCATGCCCATTAGAACGGCTATTATTAAAAAAAACAAACGAACAAAAAAAGAAGGGGCCAGCCCCATGGCCTAGTGGTTGGGTTCAGCGTGCTGTGCTTAGCAGCCTGGGTTTGTGGGTTCAGATCCCGGGCGTGGACCTAGACCACTCATGAGCCACGCTGTCGCAGTGACCCATATACAAAATAGAGTAAGACTGGCACAGATTTAGGTCAAGGCAAATCTTCTTCAAGCAAAAGGAGGAGGATGGGCAGCAGATATTAGTTCAGGGCCAATCTTCCTCAGCAAAAGAGGAAGAAGGACAAGAAAACAGAAAGCAAGAAGTGTTAGTGGGGATATAGAAAAATTGTAATCCTTGTGTGTTGCTTGTAGGAATGTAGAATGGTACAGCTTCTGTGGAAAATGGTATAGCGACTCCTCAAAAGTTAAACATAGAATTACCATATGATCCAGCAATTCCACTTCTGGGTATATATTCAAAAGCAGTGAAAGCAGGACTCAAACAAATATTTGTACACCTATGCTCATAGCAGCATTCTTCACAATAGCCAAAAAGTGGAAGCAACTTAAGTGCCCTTTGATGGATGAATGAATAAACAAAATGTGGTATATATATACAACGGAATATTATTCAGCCTTAAAAAGCAATGACATTCTGACACATGTTACAACAAGTAGGAACCTTGAAGACATTATGTTAAGTGAAATAAGCCAGGCACAAAAAGACAAATACTGTCATTCCACTTATATGAGATATCTGGAATAGTCAAATCCATATGGACAGAAAGTAGAATAGTGGTTACCGGGGCCTAGGGGGAGGGGGAAATGGGGAGTTATTATTTAATGAATACAGAGTTTCCGTTTGGGATGATGAAAAAGTTCTGGTGATAGTGGTGATAGTTGCACAGCAACATGAATGTATTTAAAGCCGCTGAACTGTACACTTAAAAATGATTAAAATGGTAAACATGTATGTTATGTATATTTTATCAGAATAAAAAATAAAACCAGGGGCTGGCTCCGTGGCCGAGTGGTTAAGTTCGCTCGCTCCAGTGCGGCGGCCCAGGGTTCGAATCCTGGGCACAGACATGGCACCACTTGTTAGGCCACATTGAGGCGGTGTCCCACATCCCACAACTAGGAGGACCTGCAACTAAGATATACAACTGTGTACGGGGGGGTTTGGGGAGATAAAACAGAAAAAGAAAAAAAAAGATTGGCAATAGTTGTTAGCCCAGGTGCCAATCTTTAAAAAAATAAATAAATAAATAAATAAAACCAAATAAGGATAAAAGTTAATAGTAAAAAAAAAAAACCTCTAGGAACCACTGTTTTCCAATTAAAAAATTTCACCTTTTAGGCAAAACACTGTCAAAAGGAACTGAGATACAGTTCAATGTCTATTTAACCACTATCAATATATTCTCAATTAAAAGTAATTCCATCTCTATTATATATATATAATTTTTTATATATTATATAAATATAATATTCATATATTTATAATTTTATATATATATAAAATCACTTAAGAATGTAATTATGACAAAATACATATTCTCAATGTTCAGATCTTCTGCAACACGCTAAATTATACAACCAGAGCTTTACTAAACATTCAACTACAATATCATCTGATTACTCATATGCAGTCTGTTTAAACACAGTAAGGCTGACTCTTGGCCATATATAGATATCCGATGCAAGGAAAAAAACACTTCTTAAGGATTTCAAAATTGATATTCTACACCTAAAAACCAGAACAGAAAACTTCCTTTTAATATTAGGTATTCCCTACCTTTTAGAGTAAAACTCATCTAGTACAGATACATTTGAATTTGCTCCACCTTTTGACATTGCCCAATATTATTTGACTAGAGTTGATAAATTCTTAAAATTCTCTAAAAACTTAAAAATATTTAGCGCTAAGATTTTTATCAGCTTTTATATGTGTATTAACAACACATAAATCAATGCTCTGAACTTTTCTTCAGTTACTTTTTAATATCTGATGTACACCGCTACATTTCCGCACGTCTCAAAAACAGAAAATAAATGTTACCTTCAGCTATTATATTCATTCTGTGAAATAATTAGTCATAAAAACATTACCAAATAGCCAACAGGATATCCAACAGGATAGAGAGACAAGACTTGATAAACTGATGATACTGTCTTGCTTCCTTGTGGGCTTGAGATTAAAGGCCTTTGCTATTTAGAAAGGTCGTTGAAGTATTGAGCATCCTCATTTAAATACAAGACTTTTGATATTTTATTAGATGTCTTTCACATGCTCAGATGACCAAGGAATCATAATTCTGTCTCAGTAAATGTCACCACAATAGCTGCATTATCTCAGGACGTGACATTACAAATATGTAGTATCTTAAAGCTGCCAAGCCAATATGATACAAAATACTTTAAATTAACCAAAGACATGTCTGTTAGCCTTACAATACACTCAGATACCGCACATAGCTCAATGTACATATTGAGAGTCAAAATCACACAAAATGAGGGTAATGGCAGATAGCAAATAGTCATTTGCCAAGAACAGCCTCCCAAATAAAAGAATGTGACTTTCAGAGGTACACACAACGGAGTGAAAAGATTCTCTCCAGTAATTCGACATTGTTTGATGACAAAAACAAGTAAAGAAAAAAACTAGGTTCCAGCTTGGGGTTAATATCCATCAGGTAGATAATTATTAGTCTGCAAGAGTTGAATTACTATTCTTCCTATATGAAATAAGTTAATGTAAAACAAAATACTCTGTCTTCAGAAATCACTTATGCCAACCAGATCATGATGTCATGGTTTTCAAGAGAACAAGCAGGAAAATGAGGGGCCATGGGGTGCAGGAGGCACTTGGGTATGTTACTTTCCTTAAAAAACGTGGATGTACAAGTTTATAAAGAAAAGATCAATTTACACTGTCTCACGCTCTAGAAATAATACTTATTCAAATGAAAGAAAACCCTTTTCATAACATATAATTTGGATATGTTATTCATTGAATTAGTTAAAAGTAGTTTTAAATTAGGCTCATATTTTTTGTCTTTAAAAACGTTATAGTTTTATCTTGCCTGTTTTCAACTGAGAAGAATCAATTCTAATTATCCCTAACCAAAGCCAACGGTTTCAGAACGCTGTAGTCTCTCCAACATATATCCCATTAGGAAGCATTCAGCATTGTCCTAATGAAAGCCTTCCAGCAGAACAGTTCATCCTTCCCACTCATGGGAATAAGCAGCCAGATAGATCACTTCAATGGCAAAGATAAAAGATGAGAGAGCAAGTTACTTTGCCATGGCAACAACTTTAAAATTCTAAACATCACTTTCTCCTATTTAAATATAAATGCAGTCTAAAGCAGCTGCTACAATGACTGACAAGTTCTCAATCAAAATCTATTACCATGAGGGTTTCCAACTTAGAATGTGTACAATATCCACTAGTGAACAGAAACAGAAGCTTAAAATTTTTCATTCCAAACTGTGTTTCAGGCACAGACATCTAAATGGCAGCACTGCAGTCTTTAACCACGTGTTTAATAAAAGTGTACTTTGGTTTTATTCTAGAGAATTAGGACAAAAAAACATCCCAAAGACACATTTGCCATGGCATTTTAAGTTTGGGTTTGTAAAGCTGGATCTCATGAGAGCTATTTAAATCCTCCAAAGTACTTGGTCAAAATGTATAGCCTATAGAAACTGCTACTTATTAGCCCTTGTACTCCACCCCAAAATCCATAACATTTCTCTATCAATAATGCTTTTAAATATATATATAAAAAGATAAATGCCATCGGTTACAATTAAATGAATAGCATAATATTTGGCAGAAGGTAAGAAATATACAGTACTTTAAAATGAACCTAAGTCTGACATAAATCTAAGGTAAAAATCCAATCTTGATTTTTTTACTTCAGATTTAAACAGAACACATATTTCTAACTTATCCAGCACAGTTCAAGGTCATCTTGATATCGTCAACAAAATTTTATTGAACACTAACTGCATGTGAGTGGAACGCTTGGTCCCCGACTTTAAGCAGTCTATCACTTAGTAGCTTATCTACAGATTCAGAATTTCTATTTAAAAATATTACTATCTAAAAAACTATATGTCATTGTTCGTGCTTATCCTTTCAGCCTTTGATCTTTCTAGGGGTAGAGCTACCAATTAAGTTTACTTCAATCAGAGAAAAACAAAATTAAGCTACCTTTTATATGCTGCCAATTAGCATTCCGAGCAGCACAAACCCCAACAGCACTCTTTGCCTAGCATCAAAATAAGAAAAGCCAGAATTATAAAACATTGGTCCCCTTTCCATAGAAGATGACTTTTAAGTTACAGGAAAGTAACATGATTTTAAGACGCTCATATAAAAATTATTTCTCTACCAAAGTCCTTAAGTACCCTGCGAGAGAATAAATTAAATGTAAGGCTATACATATACACGCACACACACACACACAGGTGCACCAACAAAATCAATCTTAAAAACTACAGATTACCAATTAAGAAATTCCAGGAGCTCGTCAGGGTCCAGCCAGTTCTGGAGTTGCAAAGGGAATGATAAAATTCTGTACTCAGAGTCCCAAGAAGCTGACTTCAGTCAATTTGACCCCCTAGATCATCAAACCCCCTCCCCCATAATCAATTCAAAAGGTTCTAAGAAGATCCTAAGGACCTGGATTCCACTTAAGAAAAAGAGTAACAAGAGTCTCAGATCGAAGACATGCTAAGATTTGAAGACTACAGACCTGAACTCTTAGATTGCTCTGCAAATGCTAAGGTGTCACAAGGCTCCTCTGAACTAAGAGAGAACTAGATGATTTCTGATGGAATAAATGAAAAGCAATAAGAAAAGTTTATATATGTTGAGGTATATGAGGAAGTCATTTTGGTTTAAAACTGATTTGGGCTGACCTTGTTTTTCCAGAATGGCCTGACCTGGCCTGTTAAGCATGTATTGTTCATCTGCTTGAAGCATTTACAGTACCCCAAAGCAAAGAAGGCTCCCTTTAAAGACGGGGATGGCTGCCTCCCACCTCCCTACATCAGCATTTCTTTAAAGATAAGCACTCCTTCTCAGAAACCAGGGTCAGACTGACCTGCTGTATGTAGCAAAAAATCTTGTGACTGTAGTAAAAAGAAAAGAAAAAAGTATTCCAGTCATATCAGATGTACATTCCTTGCTCCAAAACTGTATATAAGCATGCTGTGCACCTTGCTTCTGTGGAGTGCTTCCCCTAGTGGAGGTCGCTCTCCTGGGCTACAGTCCTCAGGATTGGCTCATACAATAAACTCACTCCATTTTTGATCTATAGATTGATTACTGGATACTTGTATCAACATTTCCAAAACCCAAAGATTTTTATGGATTTCAAATAATCATATTTTGCATCATTAAATGGAAAACCAGGTTCAAGGAGAACAACTTTGGTTTTTAAATTAACTTGAGAGATAATTTACATACAATAAAATATGCTAATTTTGAACTGCAGTATAGTGACTTTTGGAAAAATAGTTAAGATACAGGATATTTCCTTCATCTCAAAAAGCTCCCTCAGCCCTCTTTGAAGTCAACTTCCCAACCTTAACACCAGGCAACCAATGATGCACTATCATTACAGATTAGTTTTTACCTTTTCTAGAATTTCATATTTATTCTTTATTAATACTTCTGTGAGACAATGTGCTCAGTGAAGTTAAGCAACTAGGCACAATTTCACACAACTCCAAGATTTGAACTGAGGATTTGAAATCAGGTCTGACTGATACCAAAGCCTACAATTAGGTGATACTACAGGATTTGGGTCTTGTTCATTTTTGCATTCCTAGCATTTTTGCTTACCTGGCCTCTGAACAATGAGGTGAATTTAAGGAAACTGACCTGAACTTGATGGGACTCAAGAAAAAGAAAGATTTATTTCAATGATAAATCAGTAGGTCCTGGTCATTAAAGGGAACAAAGAAAGATAAAGAGTCCGGGGATGTTATTTGCATAGTCTCAAAGTTATCTCCCAAGAAATTTATTAACTACAAAGGGAAAGATAGTAGCTTTAAGGTGGAGAAATCCAGCAGAAACCACTGTAACTAAGTGATCAAGATCACCATCACTAGTAAACAAGACATACTGACTTCATGAACACCATGATAATGACACATATCATTTCTGTGGTACTCTTGTCAAATATGCATAACTTTAGCCTAATCATGAGAAAACACTGAAGAAACTCAAACTGAGGTCACGAAAGACAAAGAAATTCTGAGGAACTATTACAGACTACAGGAAAATAAGTATGAAATAACAAAATCCAGTGTGGGATCCTGGATTGGATCCTGATTAGAAAAAGAGCATAGAGGAAAAACAGATGAAATTCAAAGAAGGCCTGTAGTTTAATTAACAGTATTGTACCAAAGTTCATTTCCTAGTTTTGATAAATGTCCAATAGCTAATGCAGGATAGTTTTAACGCATTTCCTAGTTTTGATAAATGTCCAATAGTTAACATTAGATAAAGCTGGTAATGATTATATGGAAACTCTGTACTATTTTTGCAACTTTTCTGTGAGTCTGAAATTAGTTCAAAATAAAAAGTTTAAAAAAGGGGGATCTTGAATATTTTCCTGAAACTCAAACATACTTCATAATCTTGCAGTAACAAATGCACTTAAACCAAACCTATGATGAAAATATACATGGTCAATTTCTGTTAAATTCAAATCATGTCAAAACTTGTTTTTTTTTTTAAAGATTGGTACCTGAGCTAATATCTGTAGCCAATTTTCTTTTTTTCTTCTTCTTCTCCCCAAAGCCCCCCAGCACACAGTTGTACCTTCTAGTTGTGAGTACTTCTGGCTGTGCTATGTGGGACGCCACCTTAGGATGGCTTGATGAGCAGTGCCAGGTCCGCGCCCAGGATCCGAACCTGCGAAACCCTGGGCCGCCGAAGCGGAGCACAGGAACTTAACCACTCAGCCATGGGGCTGGCCCCCATGTCAACATTTATTGAACATAATCTCTATGTAAACTAGCACAGAATGTGGTCATATGGTGAATGCCTTCAAGCTATTTATAATTTAGTAAGTGAGCTATGACAAAAACAAAGTTGAATGTCAAATTCTTGAAAGAGCTAGTTCAAAACACAAAACCAGTTATTCTGAAAAGCAACAGTTTTCAAACTTCTGAGACCAGAATATTTTTGTTTTAGTCTTTTAAGAATGAAGAATTCAACTTCAGACAGACTACAAAATATAAGTACTAGATCCTCTCCTTGCACAAAATCCCCACAAGTTCTTAACAAAAACATGAGATACGATGGAATAACACTGGAAAAGTCCTAATCGAACACAACATATATGACAGGTATACACTGTACAGACAGTGTTTGTCTGTGAAATGTTCATTTTCCTACTCTAAGATTGGAACAGTAAAGAAGTGACCATTAGTGTTCAACTCCCACACCTTCATGGCCACACTGTCTGTCACGTCTAGGGGTAGGTAGACGACATCTGACCTAAGCTGAATCTATCATAAAAGCTCACTCCGGGGGCAATTTATATATTAGTTAAGCTCTTTTGGTTTAAAATAAACTGAAGGATTTATTTCAAGGAGGCAGTCACCTCTATTGGAAAGATGGGAAGGACACTGGGGTAGCTCACAGAACTAAAGAAAGAATTAAATCATCAGGCTTTAGGACGGCTGAACCGGGGGAGTTCTGCAGACCTTTATAACATAGTATATGTATGGGTCTTCTCTCTTGGATGCCACCACCTCTATGTTGAGTCACAAGTGCTCTAGGATCAGCTGAAGCCATTTTGGGGCCTTTTCCATAAAAGAGAAACTTGTAAATGATGCTACTTGGCACCTGTTAGATATATAAATATTTGACCTGTAAATTATTCTATCATATCAAAGAAAGGAGTTTTCATGTACATTTTAAGGTGTCTAGATTTGCATATTTGCATCATCTCTTAATTTACTTGTATAATTTTCTTATGCTTTTCCCTCATAAATAATAGGCAAAAGCTATGTGTGAACCAAAATAATTTTAAACATGGACAATCATCCATGCCATCATTGGCAAAATGGAATGAAATGCATAAATGCTAACATTAGGCTTAAAATCTTTTAATTTGGACTTCAGTAAGCAGATTTATTCATTCAGTTTCTTGATTCATAACTGACCTATATTTCTTTCAGGTTCTTCACAGTATTGTTAGATTGCGTACACAGGAAATTATCTTAATCACGTTTATTTGCATTAATACATTATTAATTGTAAAATGTGCATTGGTAGAATGAATAAATAACTTAAGATTTAATCATTCTGTTATGAGGTGTCTCTAACTAAATATTCCTAAATATTCCTAATTAAAAGATTTTATATAACTCAGTCTTGTCAGTAAACAAGTTTAATCTAATTGTTACAGCTAGAAATCAAAAGCCAACTAAATAAAGAACAATTTATCAAATTGTGCTTATAAATTCATAAAATTAGCTCCTCTACTTCATACTTCTAAATTTCAGTAATACTCATTCAAGTATCTATTTGGTTATGTGTTTTAAAATATAACATTATTATAAAAGTCTAGCCTTTAGAAAAAGAGATTAAATCATTCCAACCTTCAAATTGAGAACAATTACATGAAATTAGCTGAGAAGGAATGACTTGCAGCTGCAACTTCCCCTCAACCCGCACATCTCTGCAAACACCCACAATTGGTTATAAAACTACTTTGGCAAGTTAGAATTAGAGAAATGGGCTCCATTAGATAAATTAAGATGTTTGCTTCATCTTAAGAAAAGGCACAGTAGGAAAATTTATTCTTAAAGCAAATCCTAATTGAGGTCAGAAGATACTAGATACTTGTTACTGGGTATAGAATTAAGAAATAAAATTTTAAACCTGAAATGCAATCTTAAACCTTAAAGATTAATTTTGTTTATATACAGGCTTTTAAGAGAGAACGTCTGTAGGTAGATCAAAGTAAAGTTGTTCTAAGTCAAGTAAGAAAAGTACCACTTTATCTTTAGTATTTTGGAGCACAAAATATGAAACTAAATTGCCTTCAGGTCCTGACTGACCTTGTCTCAGCTGTGTAACCTACAGCACATTATTTTGCTTTTCTATGTCTCAGTTTCCTCACCTGTAAACACCTCATAGGCTTGTTGTAAATATCAATGTAATAATACATGCAAAAGGCTTGGAACTGTGTTTGCCTAGTGATTTTTTTAAACTGGTAGATAAAGTAAAGGGAACTTTTTTTACATTACATAAAGATACTGTTGTGGCATTTTTCTAAGGACCAATTACTTGTCCCCATATAAAGCTCAAACCTGGCTTAACAATAACCACACAAAATAATCCTCATGGGAGGTGGTTCTAAGAAGCCCCTTTTAACACCTACTCCCAACCCTAACTTTTCAAGTAAGATTAATGAACACATACTAACTTCCAGGAATTGAAGAGACATAAAAATTTATGTAAATGGATGTTTATCACAGCATTAGTTATAACATTGAAAAACTGGAAATAATATAAATGTCTAATAATAAAGGAATGGTTAAAACAGTAATCAACACAAAAAAATACCACCACCACCAACACCATAATCATTATGACTAACAATTTTCAAATGCTTACTAAGTTCCAGGCACTGTTCTAAGTGCTTTACATATATTAATCATTTAACCCACAATGCTATAAGAGAGAGAATTTTATTTCCTCCATTTTAGAGATGAAGTGATAAAGTATCTTATCCTAAATCAAATGTCTAGAGAGGGAAGGAACCAAGATTTGAGCCCATATAGTTCTAATGCGCTTAACCATTAGGCTATGCAATTCACATTGCAAAAAATTAAGTTACTACCTTGACTGAATTGGGCTATATCTTTAGTACTTTTGAAGAGCTTTTGTTTTGTTTTTAATCTTTGCTTGCAACACCTATTCCAAATGTTCGCTCAAAACAAAGAAACATAATACATTTACAGATTTTTTCACACAACTCTGATGTGGCCAACAAAGGTTATAACAATCTTTAAGTGAATGTTTCTTAATCTTGGCCGAATATTAAAAGCCATCTGCAAAGCTTTCAAAACATACCAACACCCATGTCTCAACCTTAGAGTTCTAGTTTAAGAGCCATCCTTATCCTAGTCCAATTAAATCAGAATCTCTGAGAAGGCGGCTTAGGCATAATTTTTTTTTTAAATTCCTCAGGTAATTCTAGGTGAAAACAGGGTTGAGAACCACAGCTTTAAATAGTGAGGGTCTGGGGGGGAGGAGATAATTTACATGAGTTTCCCAGCAGTTCCTGTCACCAACCAAAAATCATATTAGCAAACAGACTGCATAAGGGGAATACAGGCAAAAAGAAGACTCTGGGACCAAGTATCAGAGCCAACCAAAGCCATGAGATTAAAGTACTAAGAGGTAAGGCCCATGAAGCAGCTACTTCCAAGGTCTGTGACCAGAGCTCTATCCTTCGGATAAGAGCAAGCTGAGATGCCAGGGTTCCTTTTTGGGATACCGCTAGATTATTGGTAGGAATGTAAAAATGGAATGCCTCTCAACCTGGCCTCAGAAAAACTAAAATTACGCGAAAAAGGGCGGTAGAAAAGGAGTCAGTGCTTTGGGCTGGGCTTCCAAAAGGCTGCACCTGAAGAATGACCAGGTGACTCGGAAATAAAACAGCCTTTGCACAGACTGCAGCAGCCTGGCTTTAAGTCATCTCCACGGCCTAGAAAACCTCAAATCCCCAAACAGAAGGTGAGTCCGACTGCTAGTAGCCCGGTGCCTGACCTGGGGAAGCACAGGAAAACCTTTTCTGGAGGAAAACGGCAACTTTCACAGGTTCAAATTCTCTCTAGAAATAAGTTTTTAAATACAAAGCCCAACAAAGAGTAGTCAAAGGAGACAGACTACCAAACAAGAAGCAAGAGGAGATAAGAAAAAGCACCAAGAACAGGCTACCAGGACTCCAGATATTGGAACTGTCATTGACTGTAAACAAATTATGCTTATATTCGAAGAATTTTTTAAAAAGACTAGAAAAATTTGGCAGAGACATAAAAAACTCTAAAAAGCAACTAAGCAGATCTGAAAAAGAACCAACCAGAAATTCTATAATGAAAACAAAGTGTAACTAAAGTTAAGAATTCAATAGATGAAATGAACCGCAAATTAGATACATCTGAAGAGAGTTATTGAACTGAAAGATGAAAAGAAACTGCAGAAAAAAGCAGAGAGAGAAAATAACAAAAATTACAGGAGAGAGAGAGAGAGAAAACAATGAGAAATTCTAATATACCCTTAAGAGTTCAGAGGAATAAAAAGAGATTCTGAGGCAGAGGCAATACTTGAAGAGATAATGGCTCTGTATTTTCCAAAAGTAATAAGACATCAGTCCACAAATTCCAGTAGCCCAATAAACAGAAAACAGGATTAGTTGTTGTGAGTGTCTTCCAGTCAATTCTGACTCCCAGCGACCCTGTGCACAGCAGAGCGGAACCCTGCCTGGTCTTCTGCAGCATCCTCTCACCCTGCGGTGCCGTATCAGACAGTACTCCGCTGCTATTCACGGCCAGTTCAAAGAAGCCAGGTCCTTCTTCCTCAGCTATCTTAGCCTGGAAGCTCTGCTGAAACCTGTGCACCACAAGTGACCCTGCTAGTATCTGAAATACTAGTGGCATAGCTTCCAGCATCACAGCAGGCACCATAGTATGACAACTGACAGACGGGTGGTGTGGTTCCCTCACGGGGAAACAAACCTGGGCTGAGGCAGTGAGAGCACCAAATCTTAACCACCAGACCACCAGCGCTGCCTAGAAAGCAAGATAAAGACCTACACCTAAGAAAAAAATAAAGGATTTCTTCTGGCAAAAGAAAAAATATCCCAGAAGTGGTAGAAGTGGAAATGCAAGACCAAATAAAAATGGACAGTATTGGGGCATCTATGGAATGCAAAGAAATCAGGCTAGGGTGTATGAATGCAGAAAAGGAAAAGAGGAAAGAGAAAGGGTGGGGGTAGACAAATATGTATCCTTTCCAGAAGTAAAAAAAAATCTTAAGTTTCATCATGTTGGTTCAAGACAACCACATAGAAAAGATCAAAGAATTAAAAATCCCAAATTAAACCAAACCCCCAAAAGCACAGAAGACATGGTATGAGGATCCATGGTCCATCTCTCCATCCCCAACCCTAGCACCACACACAGTATTTTTAATAAAAACTTGAAAACAAGTATAATTCACCTTCAGAGAAAACATTTTAAAAGCTCATCTGTAAACTTGCTGTTTAGATCTTGAAACACATTTTACTGAAGAAGACAAGTTACAGATGGTGGACAGATTAGATTTCCAGGTCACTCTATATTTCACCTGAGAATTACGGGTTGCAATGACAGTGACATAGTGTTAATTTTTTTTAAGTCTAAGGGAAAATGTTTTAGAGTTTCAATGTCAGGAAACCTTTTTCTCAGTCGCTCAGGTACCAAGACACTCTCTTTTCTCCTTTCCTTATCTCACATCCGTATCTAGCATCAGAAACATCCTAACCACTGGACTAGGGAGTGAGGGTAGGATATGTAGGTACCAGAAGTACCTACGAAATGTTTGCCCTGCTTTTGGAGTAAGACATAGCTCAGTGGTTGGAGCAGAGAAGTCTAAAATCATGAAGGGGAGTGGAATGATGAGGTCATGAGAAAATGAGGAAAAGTAGAAAAAATAAGTTATATGGCTTTTCCAAAAAGCAGTGAGAAATAGATATTCCTACCTAATGGACATGCATGTCAAGAAATCACTAATTGGAACAACCTTACTTACATAGAATTGGTACAAAAAAGAATTTGATGAAAATATCTTTATTCCATTCTTTCAGCAAAAAATGCAGTTTTTTACACTACTCAGCTGAATGGTGCTAATGATTTCATATTCATGTCTCTACACAAACAAGGGAATAAAATTAGTTCACAACACTTATATTTAACAGAGTTGAAATTAAATTTCCAAATATATGATTTCTTAGCATCTTAAATCTTAAAATCTAACAGCATGAAGTTTTGTTTTTTTAAGCAAACCAAGGACATTTAAACAGTCCACAGAAGTAGAGGAGGTTACAGAAACCACTTCTGTTTCAGAGACTGGAGAAATAGGTAATCCAAGGATGACCAAAGCCAAAACCACATAAACAACCATTATGTTTTTGCCAGGACTTCAAGAACTCAGTTCCCAAATACATACATATGCTTTGGGTATCATGCAAAGCATACATCTGTATAAATAAATCATAATGTGAAAGAAATACAGTAAAATGGTCACATATTAGTGAACTAGTTAGTGGGCCACTTAAAAAAACTAAAGATCCTAAAACCCATTCAAGGACTAAACAAAGCACTATAATTACATTGATAAACTTAGCAAATGTCTCTTAGCTGCTTTAGTACTGTATTTCCAAGATCCCTAATGGTTAAAAAAAAAAAAAAATCAAGAGAATCAATTAAATTCTCAGTAATATGCTCTAACAAATAAGCCAACATAATTTACTATAATCTTCCTTTCAAAAGGAAAATAGAGGTCCTTGCTCAAATAACTCCCTGTGCACTAGCGATCTAATCCCAAACCCCTAAAGAACAGAATACGGTCTACTATTTTTAAAAATAATCCAAATTAAAGATTAGTAAGAGAGATTTATACTATGGATTAAAATGTAAAAACAAAAGCAGTACCAATAGTATTCTTAACAAAATAATTAGCGGACAAGAAGTACTATTAAAAAGATAAGGATTACAAATGGTATTTAACAAGTAATATTATTTAAGAAATTTATGATAAAAATATATTTCCCATCAGGTTTCTAATCCAACTAAGAAATAATATTAGTATGATTAGTATGAGTATCTCCCAATGGCCAAATCCAGGCAGAAGTCTATGGACTCAGCCCCTGAGATAGAAAGAAGTGAAAATCGAGAAATGAATCTAAAAGCTAATAAGCAAATGCTAACACAGAGAATATCCAAAATCTTTTCTGGTATTAGTAGGTATTAAATGGACCTCATATTTTATCACTTATTCATCTCACATCCTTGTCTAAACCATGCCTTTCCTGAAAAGGGCAGAAACAGTCCTATATTTCTCACTTTAATATTATTTTTTAATCGATTATGATGTCTAAAAATGTGAGGACTATATCTAAGTGCTTTAGGCCTTACAGGATTCCAAGGGTCATCTATCCTAATAGTTAAATTTCAATCACTAGCTAGAGATTTTAATCACCTAAGAAGTTAAAAAAAATATACTAATGCCCAACCCTGCCCCCAGACCAATTATATCAGAATCTCCAAAACTAGAGCCTAGGCACTGGTCGTGGTTTCTTTTTTAAAACTTCCCAAAGTGATTCTAATGTGCAGCTAGCATTGAGAACCACTGGTCTATCCAAAATATTGCTAGAATTCTAAGGATTAAGACTTAAATATGCTCAATGACACCCTAATGTCACAGCCAGAAGAGGGCAGCAAGGAGCTATTCCGGAAAGTCACATAGGGAAAAATGAGATACTGAAGAGTTTTCCTCAGGGGAAGACCCCACGGATATTCAAGTGTCCTGGGAGAAATGCCATGTCTCAAGTGGTAAGGAACCAAGCAGAGATAAGCCAGCAAACAGAGTGAGATGAAGGAAAAAGAGAGAGCCAGGAAATGTCAAAGTGCCTGGCAGGAAAATGGACCACTCAATGGATGAAGAGGCTAAGGTTAGAGTCACCAGCAAACAGAAGGTAACTCTCCAAAATAAGGCAGAAGTTAGAACAGTTTCTGGAAGCCTCCATCTTTAACAATAACAATCCCAGCTGAACTAGAAAAATAGTGCAGCTCTTGAGAGGTGGTTTTGGAATTCACAACAATAGAATAACTTTAGCATAAAACAAGTAGCTTAAAAAAAATCTTGGATGATGGCATAAAGAATCAATATGAGATGTCAGAGTGATTCACAATAAAAAACATATTCTCATTTTAAAGTCGAAACATTACTTTTAGCAATGGATATATGATTTCGCATCTCTCTTCCACAGGATGCTTGGGGGAAAAAAACTAGTTCCAATTCACACACTTATCTACACCTATTTATAACCTATTTGGCAAAAAGAACAAAAACACATCTCTTATTTTACAGACTAATCCTTCTATTCATTGGTCATTAGGAAACTCAGAGCTTTTAAGTCTTTCTTCTGAGTCCTTTAAGGTTGGATGCTATACATTTTTGTGTATTAATATTATCCTTAGAACTATTTATCTTCCTTGTGCTCATTTTCCAGTCATCGTAATTTCCTTAGCTATTTACTTTATCTTATTGTATCACTGAAAAACGCATGAAATCCTTTCTGAAATGAGAGATTAAAGGAATTAAGGGAATCAAAATATGACTCAGACTCATCTAACCTTTGCTATCTGACCATTCAGTAATCTGTAAGCACTATCAGTAATGCCACAAATACACAATGTTCAAAAGCGGGGTCTCGAGTGAGTTTACCAGGACAAATCCATCATGACTACTAGAAAAACAGCTCTAAGCACGTAAGAGATTTTGTCATTCTTTATAATAAAGACATCTATTACTACTATTCTGTCTGCCACTAACCATATAACAATAAAAACAAATTGAACTCAATAATTATACCTTTAACACTCAGACTGGCACTGAACCAACTGTCACTTATTCGCTATTTTTTAAAAAACACAAAGAATATTGAAGAGAATTTTGAAAGATATTTTAGCTTTAAGATTTGACGAACACAATTTTTCTGACTTCTTGACAGAAAAAGAAATATAGAAAGGCATTTAAGATTTCTCAGGACTTACTGGTCTGAGCTAAAAATTTAGCCTTTACCCTTTAGTTTATTCAAAAATAAATACAGTAAAACCAGCTTTTTCTATACCACCACCTTTTTCCAGGGGTTGGGGAGCAGAGGAGAATCACAACCTGGAAGAGAAGTAATCAATTATCAAAGATTACGTGTAATCACAAATGCCTAGCTGACCACAGCATCCAGGTGAGCCTACTATCCTAACCAATCATCTGTGTGCAAATTTCATATTTTATAATTGTATTTACTCAGTCTGTCTTACTTTAAAATTACTTCATGGGGAGCCTCAACTCTGCTGTGACTCTTTAAAAGGTGCACTTAGTTTACTACTTTCATAATTCCATGTGCTGAATTATGTTTAAGTCTCTTGGGAGTAAGGACCATGCTTAATTCACCTTTGTATCACTCAATATTTAGCACAATGCTATTGCTGATAGCACATTTTTCCTTCTCTTATTTTTTCACTGTAATATAATCTTACATATATTATACTGCATAAAACTTAATATACAGAACGTTTAAGCAAAATTATTCATAATACCCAAAAGGTGGAAACACAGATGTTCCCCAATAGATGAATGAACAAATTGTGGTATATACATATAAGGGAATATTATTCAGCTATAAGAAGGAACGAAGTGCTGATACATCCTACAACTTGGATGAATCTCGAAAACATTACGTTAAGAGAAAGAAGTCAGACAGAAAAGGTCACATTTTGTATGACTCTCTTTATACGATATATTCAGAATGGGAAAATCCATAGAGAGAAAAACCATACTCCAAGTTACATGGGGATTGGGGGTAAGGAGAAGTGATCACCTAATGGATATCCAGTGCTTTTATGAGGTGATGAAAATATTTTGAAACTAGAGAGAGCTGTTGGTTGCACAACATTATGAATATACTAAATACCACTGAATTGTACACTTTAAAATGATTAATTGTATGCTGTGAATTTCACTTCAATAAAACATATATTTCTATATATTATACGTACAATTTAAAGAATTATAAAATGAACACCTGTATAACCCACCACTAAAACGGGAAATAGAACTCTTCCAGTACCCCCCGAAACCTCTCAAGCGTTCTTCCTTGATCCTCCCCTTCTCTACAGAAATAAAAATTATCCTGATTTTATTTTCCTAGCTTTTCTATATAGTTTTACCATCTACATACCAACCCATCCTTAAACGACATACTGTAAGAATTCTTTTGCCTTGCTTTCTTCCACTCAACATTAAATTTATAAGATTCATTTACATTTTTGGGGGTACCCGTAGTTCATTTTATTGCTTGTAAAGTCCAAAGAGATTCTAAGTTAATAGATTTTATGCATTTAAGGTTCCTCCATGTCTTTTCATGGCTTAATAACTCATTTCTTTTTATTTCTGAGTAATATTCTATTGTGTAGACATACCACAGTTTGTTTATTCATTCACCTATTGAAGGACATCTTGGATGCTTTCAGGTTTTGGCAATTATAAACATTCACGTGCAGGTTTTCATGTGGATGTAAGTTTTCAACTCACTTGGGTAAATATCAAAAAGTGTGACTGCTGGATCACATGGTAAGAGTATGTTTAGTTTTATAAGAAACTGCCAAAGTGTCCTTCAAAATGGCTGTACCATTTTGCATTCCCATCAGCAATGAATGAGAGTTCCTGTTGCTCCATACCATTTGCTAACATTTGACATTGTGTTTTTGATTTTCACCATTCTAATAGGTGTATAGTGGTACCTCGTTGTTTTAATTTGCAATTCCCTAAAGATATATAATGTTGAGCATCTTTTCATATGTTTATTTGCCATCTGTAAATCTTCTTTGGTGAGGCGCCTGTTCAGGTATTTTGCTCAATTTTTAATTGGGTGGGTTGTTTTCTTATTGTTGAGTTTTAAGGGTCCTTTGTATATTTTGAATACCAGTCCTTTATCATGTATGTGTTTTGCAAAGATTTCCTCCCAGTCTGTAGTTTATCTTTTTAATCTCTTAACAGTGTCTTTCACAGAACATTAGTTCTTTATTTTAATGAAGTCCAACTTACAAATATTGTTTCAAAGATTGTGTTTTTGGCATTGTGTCCAAAAAGTCATTGCCAAACCCGTGGTCATCTAGAGTTTCTCCTATGTTACCTTCTGGGAGTTTTATAGTTTTGTGTTTAACACTTAAGTCTGTGATCCACTTTGAGGTATTTTTTGTGAAAGATATACGATCTGCGTCTAGATTTTTTTTGCATGAGGGTGTACTGTTGTTCCAGCACCATATGTTGAAAAGACTATCCTTTTCCCACTGAACTCCCTTGGCTCCTTTCTCAAAGATCAGTTGGCTATATTTATGTGGGTCTATTTCTGGGCTCTCTATTTTGTTTCACTGATCTACTTGTGTTATTCTTTCACCAATACCACACTGTCTTGATTACTGTGGTTCTATGGTAAGTCTTGAAGTCTAGTAGCATCAGCCCTCTGACTTTGTTCTTCTCATTCAATACTGTGTTGGCTATTTGGGGTCTCTTACCTTTCCATATAAACTGAGAATCAGTTTGTCAATATCCACAAATAACTTCCTAGGATTTAGATTGGGGTTAGACTGAATCTATAGATGAAGTTGGGATAAAATGACATCTTAACGACGGAGTCATCCTATCCATGAACATGCAATATCTTCCTGTTTATTTAGATCTTCCTTGATTTTTTTCAGAATTTTGTCATTTTCCTCGTATAGATCTTATACACAAATTGCTAGATTTATACTAAGATTTCCCCTTTTTTTGGTGCTAATGTAAATACTGTTCACGCTTTAATTTCAAATTCCAATTATCAGACTTATACCTATTTCATTTTTTTGTGTGCTAATGTAAATGGGATTCTGCTTTTAATACCAAATTTCAATTGTTCACTGCCACTATATAAGTATTTTGTATATTAACCTTGTATCCTGCAACTTTGCTATAATTGCTTAGTAGTTCCAGAAGATCTTTTGTTGATTCTTGGGGATTTTCTACATAGACCATTATGTCATCTGTAAACAAAGTTTTATTTATTCCTTTCCAATCTGCATACCTTTTATTTCCTTTTCTTGTCTTATTGCATTAGCTAAGACTTCCAGGATGATGTTGAATAGTAGCAGTCAGAAGGGACATTATTGTCCTTTTTCCTGACCTTAACAGGAAAAGATCTTCTTTCTCACCACTACGTATGATGTTAGCTGTAGGGTTTTTGTAGGTGTTCTTTATCAAGTTGACGAAGTTTCCCTTATTCCTAGATTGCTGAGGGCTTTTATCATAAATGGGTGCTGAATTTTGTCAAATGCTTTTTCTGCAACACTTGATATGATCATATGATTTTTCTTATTTACCCTGTTAATAGTAATGGATGCTTTAATTACTTTTAAAATACTGAAGCAGTCTTGCATACCCAGAATAAATCCCACTTGGTCATGGTATGTAATTCTTTTATATATTTTTTAACTCAATTTGCTAATATTTTGTTGAGGATTTTTGCAACTACATTCATAAGAAATATTGGTCTGTCATGTTCCTTTCTTATGTCTTTGGTTTTGGTATTAGGGTAATCCTGGCCTCATAGAATGAGTAAGGAAGTATTCCTTCTGCTTCTGTTTTCTGGAAGAGATTGTAGAAAATTGGCATAATTTTTTTCCTTAAATATTTAGTAGAATCAAGGAGATTTCTTAAAAGAAAACATTTAGCTTTTCAGGTAGAAACGTGGATGCAATAGTGGTTGCTTTATTTTAAACCCTTAATATCTTCTAGGCAATGGTTCTAATACTTTAAAGATAGTACCTCTGTAATCTTTTCAACAAACCTATAAGTTATTAACCTCATTAGTCCCTTACTATAAATTTTTAAATGAGCTCAAATAAAGTAAGTACCTTGCCCATGGTCACAGTTAGTATATATAGATTTGGCATTTGAACCCAAGTATATTTAACTCTTAACATTTCTTCTACTTCCTATAGATTTTACTATTATTAAAACAAGAGAAAATTGTGAGTTAGAGAAGCAAAAAGAGAAGTAAAGTGAATGAAAGAGCAGATACCTTGGCAATTCAGCCTTGGGAGAGAAATGGGAAGTACCATGTCACAATATTGTATATTTTACACATTCTGAGAAGTATAATATAGTGGTTAACAGTAAGACTGCCCAGGTTTAAATTTTAATTCTATCACTTACTAGATATGTGACTATGGGCCATTTATCCTATGGAGTCATGTTTCTTTCTCTGTAAAATGGAACAATTAATGACATACCCTTGTAGGGTTTTTGTAAGGATTAAATTATCAAATTAAATAATAATCCACGTAAAGAACTTAAAGTCAGGAATTTTTTCTTCAATAATTTGCTATTGCTTTTTTAAGATGACAAAATTTATTGAAAAGAACTTAGACTCTAAATGCTCATAAATTTGCTCATTACCTAAAAATTCACTTTGCACATACTGACAATTTGTAGTCCACAACTCACCTGCTAACTTAGGTTAATATACCCCCATTTATTACATAAGAAGCAAAAAGTGGCAGATCATTTATTTCAAATGACAAAATCATAAATGATTTCAATGTTAAATACAATGTATTTTTACTGTCCAAAGATTCAGGGATGATAAGTTCTACTTTACAGTTTCTGAATATATCCCCTAATTCCTTAAATTCAGCTAGCAAGGATCTATGTGTAACTAACAAGAAATGTTACTCAAAGTCTAAAGAGAGAAGTCATGTAGCAGTATAAACCTTTCTAAATGTAGGATAATTTACGACAAAGATGTATCAAGCATCACAGAGTAAGGTGGTATTTTTCCTGGTGGGAATATCTCTTTAGTGGTACCATATAAAGAAGCCAATCCTTTCTATCTAAACTATAGGTTTGCCTTTAAAAAATCACAAGTCAAGACAGCAGAACAAAAAGTCACATCACAGAAACTGATTGGAAGTAAAGGCATCACAAGGAGATAATCTCATGGGGAAAAAAGTCCCTTTTACTATCAGTTGCTTTTGGGCAGGTTCACATTGCTCAAAACCAGATTTTCATGGAAGCACTACTGATATTTTTCTATAGCCATGGTGGCCAACTGGGAATATTTGTTTCAAATTATCTTCCAGCTAAAAGTATCTAGGCCATAATATGTTTTTAAAAACTTTGAGGACTTGACTGATTTCTTTTCAGCATTGAATCAGACATAGAATTGTTCCTTCAGAAAAATCCTGGCTTTACCTGCAGGTTCTCTATTGGCCTACTTTCCTCCGAATGTGGGACAATCTTGGATTCAAAAGAAAATTCTTTTTAATCCTGTATTTTCAGAAAAGGAAATTATCACTTCCATATTTATCCCTTAAAGAAACAGATCCACTCCTAGTTAAAAACCCAAAATAACTGCTGCTCAAGCCCTTTCTTTGCCCAATTCTCATCAACAAAGAGATGTAAAGAAATTATATATGCATACATAAACAATACATATAACAGTATTATACATAAATATGTATGTATTTATACACATAATTTATAAATATACTTATAAATATAAAACATGTGTGTGTATATACATATGGAGAGATTTTATTTAAAGGATATGCAGATCAACCATTTCTTGATATACTATAGGTTTTAGTTTTATGCTTTTCTTTTTTCTTGGATCAAATTTGGTTGTCTATATTTTTCATTTTTTTTTAACTGAAGTATAGTTGAATACAATATACAATATTGTAATATTGTACAATATTATAATAGTTTCGAGTGTACAACACAGTGATTTGACATTTACATCCATTACGAAATGATCACCCTGGTAAGACCAGGAACCATCTGTCATTGTACAAAGTTATTACAATACTGTTGACTATATTCCCCATGTCCTACCATACCATGACTTATTTATGACTGAAAGTTTGTACCTCTGAATCCCCTTCACCTGTTTCACCCTTCCCTCCACCTTCCTACCCCCAGCAACCACCAATTTGTTCTCCGTATCTATGAGTCTGTTTCTGTTTTGTTTTGTTCTTTCAGATTCCACATTAAGTGAAATTATACACTATTCTTTTTTCTGTGACTTATTTCACTTAGCATAATGCCCTCTAGATCCATATTGTCGCAAATGGCAGGATTTCATTCTTTTTATGGCTGAGTAATACTCCATTGTGTATATGTACACACCATATTTTCTTTACCCACTCATCTACCAGTGGACACTTAGGTTGCTTCCATATCTTGGCTATCACAAATAATGCTGCAATGAATATAAGGTTCAGGTATCTTTTTGAATTAGTGTTTTTGTTTTCTTCAGATAAATACCCAGAAGTAGAATTGCTGGATTGTATGTTAGTTTTATTTTTAATTTCTTGAGGAACCTCCATACTGCTGTCCGTAGTAGTTGTGCCAATTTACATTCCCACCAACAACACATTAGGGTTCTCTTTTCTCCACATCCTCACCAACACTTGTTATTTCTTGTCTTTTTCATAATAGCCATACTGACAGGTGTAGGGTGATACCTCACTGTGGTTTTGATTTGCATTTCCCTGATTAGTGACGCTGAGCATCTTTTCATGTGTCTATTAGCCACCTGGACGTCTTCTTTGGGAAAATGTCTATACAGGTCCTCTGCCCATTTTTTAATTGGGCTGTTTTTTTGATATTGAATTGTATGACTTCTTTGTATATTTTAGATATTAATCCCTTATCAGATATATCATTTGCAAGTAACTTTTCCCATTCAATAGGCTTCCATTTTGTTTTGTTGATGATTTCCTTCACTGTGCAAAACCTTTTTAGTTTGATGTAGTCTCATTTATTTTTGCTTTTGTTGGCCTTTCCTGAGGAGACATATCCAAAAAAATATTGCTAAGACCGACGTCAAAGAATTTACTGCCTACGTTTTCTTCTAGGAATTTTATGGTTTCAGGTCTTACATTTAAGTCTTTAATCCATTTTGAGTTTATTTTTGTACATGGTATAAGAAAGTGGTCCAGTTTCATTCTTTTGCATTTGCCTGTCCAGTTTTCCCAACACATTTATTGAAGAGAATGTCTATTCTCCATTGTACATTCTTGCCTCCTTTGTTGTAGATTAATTGACCATACAGGCAGGGGTTTATTTCTGGGCTCCCTATTCTGTTCCACTGATCTGTGTCTGTTTTTGTGTCAGTACTACACTGTTTTGATTGTTAATTGTAAGTGAGATTGAATTCTTAATTTCTCTTTCTGGTAGTTAATTCTTAGTTTATAGAAACAACAGATTTCTGTATATTTATTTTGTATCCTGCAACTTTACTGAATTCATTTATTAGTTCTAGTTTTTTTGGTGGAGTCTTAAGGGTTTTCTCTATATAGTATCATGTCACCTGCAAATACTGAGTTATACTTCTTCCTTTCCAATTTGGATGTCTTTTCTTTCTTTTTCTTGTCTGAATGCTGTAGTTAGGATTTCCAACACTATGTTTACTAAGACTGGTGACAGTGTGCATCCTTGTCTTGTTCCTGATCTTAGAGGAAAAACTTTCAGCTTTAAGTATGATGTTAGCTGTGAATATGTCATATATGGCCTTTATTTATAGAGGTTATGGTCCCTCTATACCCACTTTGTTGAGGGTTTTTATCATAAATAAATGTTAAATTTTCTCAAATGCTTTTTCTGCATCTATGATCATGACTTTTATCCTTAGTTTTGTTAATGTGACGTATGACCCTTCACCCCTAATAAAAATTACACCTCAGCATCATGACCTCAGCTTTCATTTAGGATGCTATAAGAAAACAGCTTTGTGAACCTCACTACATCATTCAATACTCCCTATGAGGCCACATTCAAGAAATTTCTTTCAGAATTACACACTAGGAAAACTTTTGCCCTCTCCAAGGAACTAGTGTGCCTTATTTTTGGCTTTGGACAGACAAAAACTCTCAGAACCAAATTCCCAGCTCAAATTCATCAAGCTGTACACTTAAGATTTATACATTTTAATTTTTAATGTCCTTTATATCTGTTTTACCCTCCAATCCAAGACCCAGTGAAAGATCCAGCACACACCATTAATTGCCATGTCTCTTTAGTGTCCTTTAATTTTCCTGACCATTTATTTATTTAGTCTTTCGTGATACCAATATTTTTGAAGGGTCTAAGCCAATTGTTTTGTAGAAGATTTTCTATTTGAATTTGTCTGATTGTTTCTTCATTAAATTATCATTTTAAAAAACTGGCATAAGAACCACATAAGCAAGGTTGTATTCTTCTTGGTGCATCACGTTAAGAAACATATAATATCAGTTCATCCTATAATGTTAAGTTTTATCATTTGGATAAACTAGTAAGATTTCTCCATATCTGGCAACAACTTTTTTCACTCAATGGTTTCAGCATCTCATTTTCATCAAATATTTCTGTGATGCTTATCCTATTTACAGATTTTTCTATTTCTATAATTCGTTCTACATTTATTAGTATGTTTAAAAAGAAAATCAAATGGCCACTTTCCAACTATGGACCTAAAAGCCCTGTGTTATAAGGGCCATGGAGAGGTTAAGTGGAGTAATTCCTGGGAATTCTGAAGAGTATCTCTGCATCTTACTACTGTCATATGCGATTCTGTTTAAAATTTTATGATTAAGGGGTTTTACTAATTGGGGAAAAAATATTGAAAACCATAGACTAAAGCACTGCCGAATACAACTTTCTGCAGTGATGAAAATGTTCTACACCATCCACAGTGGCTACTAGCCATGTGCAGCTATCGAGTACTTGAAATGTGGGTAGTAGAACCAAGGAACAGAATTTTTAATTTAATTTAAATAACCAAATGTGGCTAATGGTACTATATTAAACAGTGCAGGCTTAGAAAATCTCCATTTCAAAATTTTTATCATCATTTTTGGCATAGTTTGCCACTTAAATGCAAATACATGTAACACAAACTTAATCAGCTTTTAAAAATAATATGGTAAAAGGAGTAGTAACTATCATTTGAGAACTTTCTATATGCCACATTTTATATAAGGTACTTTACATATATTCTCACTTAATCCTCAATATGACCCTCTAATCAAGAGTATACTTCTTTGAGAAATGTTTCATAATGAAATTACCCAAGTAATTAGAGCAGACTTCTCATGAACAGAATACATTTAGAAACACTAGGGTCAGTTAAACTGTTAACTGAATCTGTATTTTAATACGCTAAAAATTTTAATACCAGAGCAAAAGCATTGGTTGGAGGAAACCAATAGCTAATGAAAACCTTTAACAGCTAGATGTTTTAGCAACCCCTTTAATACTCTGATTAAAAATAAATGCCACAGGGGAAACTATTTAATTTCTAATGACAATGGACAGCTTAAGAACATGGACTGTATTATGCCTGGAGTAAATAATAAGCTTTTAAAATGAAAAACCACAATTCTGGTCATTAGGCAGTAGTCTGGTTAAATAAAGCTATTTTGAAATTTCCATCATTGATATATAATTATACAGGAATGAAAACTATGCTTTAAAGAGCAAACTCCATAAGCATTCTCCTCCAAATGTAGTATTCTATCACTAAAAGATACGTAGTGAAAATATGTTGCCCCCACCCAAAAAAAAGAGATTTGAAAAGTCTGCATGGTTTCATATATGATAAGCATAACCACTGAGATTCATCAAATCAGAACTTCACTCCCTGATAGAGTATGGTTTGCAAAACCTCAAGTTTAAATTTGAAACTTCAGTTTAGAAAAATAAGTTAATATCTGTACCATCAAGTACTCACAATTCTACATTCTCTCTCTCTTTTGGACCCTCATATATATTGCTCTTCTTCTTGGGATGCCCCTTGCTGCCTATTCTGTCTTCTCCAAACCCATGGTATATGCTGTCCACTTTCCCAGGAACACCCTTCTGACCTTCAGCCTACCTGCTCTCCTTCCCTCCAATGGCACAGGATTGGCGTGAAGATTAAATAAAAATAAAAATGCCTGGCATATAACAACTCTGAATAAAGGACACAAAATATTTCATCTCTGTATACCCAGCTAGCACACAGTATCTGGTCCACGACAGGCGCACTCTAAGCATTTGCCGAAATAAAAACAACTCAGAAGAAAAATGTTTTGAGGTAAAAAGAGGGAGGCAAGATAAAGGAATAGGGTGTGTTCTTTTGGCAAAAAGGAATTTGAATATTTTGAAAATCCAGTTAACCAGAACACCCTTCATCAAAACTAAACAAGTCAACTTTCATGTTACTACACTTACAGAAACATGTACTATGCAAACAACAGAAGTTTTTCTTGGGGAAAAAAAAAGCATAGAGTCACGCTTCTGACACCCTTTTTATTTAACATATTGTATTTAATCTAAGAATAAACAATGACTTAGTTTGTCTAATATAATATGATGCCCATTGGAAGACAATTCTCCATTGATCTCTCACATTTCTGCATACACTGCAAGCAGAGGCACTGACTGCTCTTTGCTCCAGACTATCTTTTCAAAGGCAATTGTAAAGCAATAGCCTTGGAAGATAGAGAGAGCCAGTCCCTCTGGAGCAAAAATTTGTGCTCCTTAAACTCAGGGCTCTACTCCAGTAATGTACCCCACTGGGTGTGTGGGTGTCATCGGGTCTACTTCATGTCACCTCATGGTAGGCGGAGCTCAGGAAACTGGTGCAAAAATGGTGATACTCACGTCTTCTTACCAGCATCCATGAAACTACAGCAGGCTAATTTGTTGGTTTGCAATAAAATCTCAGAATTTGTACATCTATAAAAATAATCATGTGGAAAAATCAGAGGTCTCACAAGTCTAATTTTTTTACTTAAAGTTTTTCATAACATATATGGTAATCCAATAAAATGTCTTTTGTGAACACTGGAAAGGATAACTATGGTATCCGTCTGCAATTAGGTTTTTAAGTTATTTGTTTTCCAGAGACCTATTTCCAAAACACAAAAATATTTTACATGTTTTCTAGCCACAGGGCCTATGCTTACTGATTAAAAAAGCTCTTGACGTGATGGGCTCTTTAGTCAAGTGGCTTTGAAAGAGTCAGGATGTATTTTTTGTGAAAGGTTCCTAGGAATTGTTATGTAACCACCTATATCTCACTCAGCTAAGACCGGTGCTTTAGGAGTCCAGCCTCATAACCAGTAAGAGACTCCTATGCTATGCTAGTGGTCTACATCCACCCTCTTATAAACTCTGGAGATAGCGCAGTTTGGCAAAAAGAGTTCTAGTCCTAGTTCCAGTTCTAACAGCCCTAAATGAATAAGTAACTCCAGCTGTGTCACCTAATTCCATGCTTCATTTGCTTTACAAGTACAAGAGGACCTCACTGCACAATAACTAAGATCCCTCGAACTCTAAAATTCTGTAATTCACATGCCACCAGTTACTAAAATTGCTGTTCAATAGAAGACATTTACCTACTACAACAACAACAAAAATACTTCAGTTTGGCATTCCTTTAAGATACAAACAATGCCACCTCTGGGATAGAAAAAAAATGAAAACAAACACATATGAATCAGCTTCTAAATTCAAGGAGCCAAAAGGAAGGTAGCCACATTATTAGTAAAACCAGCTGCTTTTTGGCCCAGACCTAAACTGTCAAATACGTATGTCCTAGACAGGGTGATAAGGGTCTCCCTGAGCATATAGCTTTGAGCATTTGTCCTCGAGACTTTCTATTTTTTTAAAGACCCTCAGATATCAAGAAGCTATTTGATCATCCAAAATAAATAGTCTTCTTTTTGGGCCCATTGGTTCATGTTTCTGTAATAGTGGATTTATATTTGAAGTTCTTCAGAAGGTTGGCACATTAATAATCATGGTTCTTCAAGCAGTCCAATACTGCAGTAATCACTTTGTCTATGAAAACAAGTTCAAGATTGTTGCAAATTTCCTGTATAAAATCTACAGGTCACTGCAAAGAAACTTTAATTAGCTAGAGAGGCCTAAGATGGCAGCATATTTTAAGGGACACGAGGACTCAAGTCTAACTTATTAGCTCTTTGAGTCTTATCAACCTATTTAACTTCCCTAAGCCCCAGTATCTGCCACACAAATTGTTTTAAGAATTAAATTACCTTATGTCATAAACGGCCTAACACAGACTTGGACACACAATAAGCATTCAATAAATGATAGATAATATTACTAAATGACCTGGAACGCTTTGAGTTCCATGATCTTTTCCCTATCTTCCCAATGGTATCACCTACTATATTCTAATGATACCATACTTTTTTACCATACCAGATGACATCTCATCTGTTGAACATACGTTATGTGCCTCCATTTAAAACCTTTGATCATGCCATACTCCCTGCTGGAATGTTCCCTGTCAAATTCTTATCCATTCTTGATCAAATTCCATTCTCCTTTCAGAAAGTCAGACCCCTGGTGCTTGCAGCTGGTGCTCAAAGGGAAACAAATTATTAACTACCAAGAAAATTTAGAAGGCTATAAGAGATAACAGGTGCTGGCTTTTTAGAAAGTAGAAAGCAGCAGCTTGAACATTAGAAATAGACCAAAGGAATAAATCTTCATTTTAAAGCTAAACTTATAATGAAAGCAGGGAAAAGACAGCACAATGTCTAGTATACACAGGAGTTGCCTCACGACTATTAGAGTTAATTAATGTAAGGGGAAAAGACCGGAAAGTTAAAAATATTATTTTTCACAGTTCTATGCAGATTCAGGAACTAGGACACCAATGTAAGAGAAAAAGTTTCACCACAGCCTTTACAGCCTTCACACAAATATGTTTTCCACCATTAAAAAAAAATCCTAGGGCCAGCCCCATGGCCTAGTGGTTAAGTTCAGCCTGCTCCGCTTTGGCGGCCCAGGTTTGCAGGTTCAGACCCCAAGCGTGGACCTACACCACTCATCAGCCATGCTGTGGCGACAACCCACATACAAATTAGAGGAAGACTGGCACAGACGTTAGCTCAGGGTGAATCTTCCTCAGCAAGAATAAATAAATAAATAAATAAATCCTAAATATCAAGATACCATTTAGAAAAACGTCAACTTTTACTAATGCTTCATTTTTCTAAGCACTAGGTCAAAAACTTTTACATCATTCTGGCACTTAACATTTTCTGATTTATATACTCAAATTTACCTCCCACTAGACCTCAAAAGTCAAATCCTCAAGAGCTACCTGTCATCAAAACTTTATGCTTCCTATCCACTCTCCCACACCTCTTTCTACTATCAAATAAACTTTTTCTTAAAACCAAACCATAGTGTCTTTTCACAATTTATAATTCCCAAAAGAAATGAATAACGGATATTAAATCTTTCAAAGTGACTCCTGAAATCCTTTGTAAGAAGGCTTCAGAAACAAAAATTTTGAATTAAAATTTTTATCTTTGGGGACCAGGTTCTCCCAGTGTTGTAGCTAGAGGGTCCTACCTGTCTGGATGCTGGTTGATCAGATATGAGTAAATTTATTCTTCTTTCTTCAATAAGAACTCCGTTTTATCTTCAGAAAAAGTTAGACGCAAAGCTCAGTATTAGACATTTAAACCATATTAATATTCAATGATTCATATGTAATATTAATACTAAGACTTTACACTAAGTATGAAGTTCTAAATATCTTATTCTGAATTTTTAGGATCCTTTTAGTTAGAAGGATCTGATCTAAAATTAGTACTTCTTGTTCAAAATTTATTATTAATATTCTTTCAACAAGTCTTTAATACTACATTCCAACATTTAATTTTAGATCTTAAAGGTCATCATAGTATTTTAAACCTGGAAGAAATCTTGAACATCTCACGCTTGCCATGAAAATATAAAGCTTAAACTAAGCCTAAAAGAGACAAAGAGGTAGAATCCAGAAAGTTTGGTGATTGACTACATATATATATAAAGGGATATATAAAGGGAAAAAGAATCAAGGATGACTCCTCGTTTTCAAGCCTACGAGATATGGAAATATTAAGGAATCACTGACCCAAGTAAAGTTCAGAAGGGAAACTAATTTTGGGGGCAGGAAGAGTGGAATAAGAGAAAGGCTGTTTTGTTGTTGCTGTTTTAAAGAAACTGAATACGATGTTAACCTTACCTATCAATGAAGAAATCTTATTTTTAATTGAGAGATGGACTGGAGGGGGACGTGGGTATTGAAAAGGCTACTCATCGCTTCAGCCTGAAGTAGGACATCTGTCTCCATCCAATACATGGATTCTTCTTCATTTCCCAAAAATAAATAGCTAAATTGGTATCCCAGGAAAATAATCCTCCAAAAAGAAAATTTCCTTAGAAATAATACAAAATATTTTCATTATTTCTGAAATAAAATTTTACTTATATTTTTGAACTCTAAAAAGGTTCATAATCTTATTGCCACCCTCCTCAGCATTACTTTAGCCCTTTCCAAGTGAACCAAATAGAATAGCCTAAAGAGCCAAGATAATCTAATCAACGATAACCTATTTTACCTGTGCATTGTAAATTAAAGTCTAAATGAATTCTATTTATTATCTAAAATTGAAAGGGATTGATCTCTTATTTGATAGAGTATTTACTAAAGATAAAAGAGTTGGCTGGTTTCAGTGGTGCTGGCACTGTTAACTGTGCCTGCCAACAACCTAGTCCCATAAACACTGAATTGTGTTCATCCAGTGGTTCCTTGTCAACAAGCCATAATCACATTTCGACACACATTAGTAGACTTTAACAAAGCAGAATTAATCCTTTGTGTCCCTTTATAGCCTAAGTTCACAAGCTTTTAGAATTTTTTAACAGGATAAATCTTTAAACAATCAGTACTTAACATTCAGATAGAAGAATGAAAAAAATCCAGATGAAGACTGGTTTTATCACTATTAATAACCTCAAGCGGGGTATCAAGTTTCTGGTCGTAAACATCTCCCTCCCAAATTTCACTTACTTTATTACTTAAGAGATTGATTTGGTTTATGAAAATATCTCTGAAAAAGATAAGCTCCACACAGAAGTTACCTATGCAAAAGGAGGGAAAGGGGTTCAGTGAGAAGTACCAGAGGTTTTGACATATCTGTGATGTTTTACTATGAATGTGGAAATATAGAAATATTTAACTAAGCCACGTGGTGGGTACACAGGCTACATAGTAAGTATGTGGTTGGGGAAAAAATGATATAAATTGCTTTGTCTGTCTCTCAACCCACCATCCCTACCCCCCACTCCCAATGGAAACTCTATGGCTAAGAGAAATTTTGGTGAAGAGGAGTGTAGAAATGCTTTGAGAATGTTATACATTTCATAGGAAGACAAATCCAGGTAGTTTATAGAAGACAAAAGAGAGGAATGGTGTCATGGCACTAGAGACAGAGTAGGAAAGACTCCAGAAAACAGGCAAGAACCATAACAAACTATGATATAATTTTGCCAAGAATCAGCTTGGATCAGTAACCATGGAAATGTTTCTAAATTTATGCTTACTATCATTATTTTCCGGTTCTACAGCAAATTACAGATGTTTGCGCCACTCATCTTTGATTAGTGTGTGACCAGCTTTTCTACCTTTCAATGTGTTTTTGATAGTCATCATTTTCCGAAGTCATATGAGAATTTTGGTTTAACTAATTTTCCCATACCCAAATATGCTGAAATAAGAAGACAGTCATCAGCTTTTCCCCAAGTGGCATCAATTACTGAGTAGAACATTAAATATCAGTTTAAATCTAACTGGACTTCCTGCCATAAACTACTGAATTTGAAAATAACATATGTGAAGTCACTTAAAGAAGCTCTTAAACATGCAGCTTTAGTAAACAGTAATTAACTACTAGAATGATGAACCTATTTTAATAAGGTTTGCACATGCAACTTCAAAAATCTCTGTTCGACTTTCGAGAATGAGAGAAAAAGGAATAGAATGCACATGGTGGATTACAAAACACCTTATGAAACTGTCAAGAACCAGAACCGGCTACTCCAAAATGTGACTCTTTGGCTTAATTATTTTTAAGAAGAAAGACTCTGAAACAAATTTTGACCTCCTCTCTAACTGTCTAAAAGAAATTTAAGATAAAAGGCCTGTCCCCAGGACAGGCCATCACCATAGATAACTCTGGGTATGGAAAGACTGAGGCTCCTTGCCAAGCCCATTCTTATCTACCAAACATCCGCTTTTCCATTTCCACATGAATTGCCTTCCTCTCCTTTGAAGTCCCAAACCACTAACCCCAACACCTTCCTTTGTCTTTAGCTAAGGATGATATTTAAGGTGGCAGCTTGGGCCATTCTGGCTGAGTTGCTCAGTTTTCCTGGGTTTCTCCCATGTATACATGTTACAAAGCTTTGTCTGATTTTCTCCTGTTATTCTGTCTCATGTCAATTTAATTCTTAGGCCAGCCAGGAGGACTCAGAGAGGGTAGAGGAATGTTCCTCCTCTATAAAAACATATTGCTAGCAGGAAACAGACTAGCTGGGATTTTATTCATTCTCCTGAATTACAGATTATGGAGGTAATCAAGACAACTGTATTTCTCTACCTATCTTGTTATTTCTTATATTTAGAAAGAAATAACAGCTCACTATTAAAGGTAGTTAACTGACCAGCCTTGCGGTCTTTTGGCCAAATCTGGTAAACAACTTTCAAATTATCGGTAGCATTAACAATGCTCATTTTAAGGTGACCATGGTAAACTCAAAAACATAATTTAAAGTATTCATGATATATTAGTCTTGTAACTATGACAACAATTTCTAGGAGCAAATAAAAAAACGATATCGTGTGTTTGAAGTGAGTAGATTCAGTCTGAGTCTCTAGAACAGTGGCTTTCAACCTTAGCTGCATGTGAGAATCACAAAGGGAACTGAGGCCCAGGCCACATCCCAGCCGAATCAAACCAGTCTTTGGAAGGTGAGACCCAGAACCCAGCATTTCTGAAAGCTTCCAAGGTGATTCCAACAAGTAAGAAGGTTAAGAACCACCACTCTAATATCCCCAAAGTATAAACCTGATTCGATATTCAACAAAGAGAAAAGACAAACACATACATGATATGGAGTAAAAAAAAATAAGTAGTCTGCTTTTTTTGCAGGACAACATACACTAACTTTTTTCTAAGAGATCCTGACATACTTCAGCTCAAACAAATTAATTTTTCCACCACAAAAACAAACTCACATCAGATAAAAGAGATAAGCCACAGAACTGGGAAGAACGAAAACGCCTTTTTACAATTGATTATTGTACATAGCTGCAACTAGTCTGTAGCCTGAAATAAGTGTGAGATGAAACACTTACTTTTCCTAAGGACTTACATTTAACTCTTGTCTTTAATGAAAATAAAAGTCCAAATGGTAATGATGAAAATGGTTCACCCCTGTCAATGGGAAAACACCAAGTTTAAAAGCAAACCTCAAGAAGCCCTCCTACACATTTTACATGGCAAGAAATTTAAACTGAATCCATTTGCATAAACACTTCACAACTATATTTTTTTAAAAAACAACACAAGTTTTACATATGTTCAACTACTAATTAGTATTCAGAATGAAAGACCATACAGAAATTCAAATCCAGTCCCTCCCTTAAAGGAAGTTTCTTCTACCAGTTGAATTACCTCTTTTTTCTAAGCAGCTTTTACTTTATCATAATAGTAGTTTGCATTTATACTGTTTTGACATTTCCTAGGCTCTCTAAGAATCAATTAATCCACCCAATACCTATGTGATGTGGATACTAATCAGTTACCCACACATTATTCTCCTTATTTCTAAGACTGTGAAAAACGTACTCATAAGCAGTTGCTGAACTGAGCCAAGGTGAATGAGACAAAAGGAGAAATATCTGAACACTTGCCAACATGCACTGTTTTGTTTTGTTTTGTTTCACTAATCTACTCCACCACAGCCAATAAAAGGAAGTTATAACATGTGAACATTTATCCCACTGTTTTTCATAACTGGGCTAACACAAAAGCTACGCAGGGAGTCCTCGCCTTCCCAAAAAAAAGTGCTGTCAAAAGAGAGCAAGTATAAAGAACTCAATTAGGAAGAGAATGTAAAAGCTGAAGAGACATGGGCAGGAGGAATTATTCAGAGCAACTTAATTAGAAGTGACTGATATTTTAAGTATTGGGAAAGAAGATTCTCATTTAAAAATTAAGCAAGAGTGCTTTAATCAAGTCTAGAAAATAGCCCCATTCTCATAAAGTCTATGTACACTTGAATTTCAAAATTTCAAGCTGTTTACCTCTGTAAGAATATAAGCTCACACAACTTCTCATTAACTTAGCACAGAACTTCTGGAAAAAAGAAGTATCTAGATACAGTCCATCTTTACACATAAAACAAAATACACTTTTATGCACCCTTTTCTACCAATGCACCTTTCCTTTGATCAGAAGAAATCAACACACAATCTTACCTTTCCTTCCAGAGGATTTCAGAATATTAATGTTACAAAACAGCTTAGTGCAAGGCATGCAAGCTAAAAACATTTAATAAGTGATCTAGTTAGGCATCAGAAAATGACTGTTTGAATACACATTTAACGAGGGTCAATGACAAAAATAAAATGCATTTTAAAGGATTTATTACATAGTTAAAGACCTATAAACACAAGGGTGGTTTTACAGCTTTTACCCAATTAAGTTCCTGAAATAAGTGTAAGACAGGTAGAAGAGAAGGTACCAATGAATGCCAATGCAGAAGATAAACGTACCTAAAGAAAACAACAGCTACACTAAAACTGACTGGCTCAGATTTGAAAGGGATACATACACACAAGATAGAAGGAAAGGCAATCTGACAAGAACAAATATAAGAGTGATGTAGAATCAAGAAAACTTAAAGACCACAGCTAGGAACAAAAAAATTAACCCCTTCACCACAAATAACATGCTAAAAGATGTCAGAGAGGGAAGCATTCGTACACTGGGAAGAAACCTGAGTAAAATGTCCTTCAAGGCTCCTTTCAAATAAAAGATTCTATTATTTTATGATTCATTTGCTCTAAGTCACAGAAAAACTTTGACATCATCTAAAAGTCATCAGAAATAAGAAAGACGCATACTAAACTGCAGAGGAGTTAACATTTAAAGTTCCTCAAAAAGCCAACTATACACAGTCCTTCATAATTAAGTACAAAATATTAATTTCCTTGTACTTCCACATCTAATTCCATAGCCATCTAACTGAAAAATTTTGACATATTTAGATACTCAATAGTGGCAATACCTCCCAACAAATATCCACAGAGCGAAGGAAGGGGCAGGCTTAGCACTTCCATCCTTAAAAAAAAAAACCTTTTTGATAAGTATACATAAATACTGAAATATCAGTTTGCAAAAAGTGTTTAATCTGAATTTTATGAAATTAATTTAGTCTAGAATGCCACTTCCATAAAATAAATGTATGCATAGAATCAAATTCATCTAAGTAGTTTAAAATTCATCTTTTCTATTGCTATAGGAGATAATATAAAAGAATGGCAAAATGAATAAAAAACTTTTTAAAACTTGGGTTTGAGCCATTTCCCAAGCTGTGTGACATTAAGCAAGCAAAACACAACCTAAGCCAATTTACCACTCATCTGTAAACAGGGAAAATATTGACACCTGTCTTAGAAGGCTGTAAGGATTAAATGAGATGATTCACTTAAAGTGATTAAAATTCCTGAGACAAGTAAAGTACTCATTACTTACCAATGACTAATTTAAATACCAGATATTAGCGAAATCAACTAATATACACCTGTAGCTAATTTTCCTCTTAAAGGTGAAGCCCAAGGACAATTATGTAAAAATCAGGCACAAAATAAGTATAATTTAGAAATCTAGCCCATGCAATATGACATGCTATAGAAAGAAACAAAAATAACATTAGCAAATGAGAAGATTATATCCCTAAAAAAAATTCAATGAAAGCAAACGAAAATTTTTTAGAGTTTAAAATCTATTAGCAATGCAGCTTCCTGAAAATTAACAGCATTCTTACTCTCCATCAAAGAGAAAGAGAAAGAAAAACAAGGTGGGGGGTGAAGGGGAGACGTGTAGTAGAAAGCCATTCCAATAATATCAAGTGCAGTCATGTGCTGCATAAACATTTCAGTCAATGATGGACCACATAAATGGTGGTCCCATAAGATTAGTACCATAGAACCTAGGTGTGTAGTAGGCTACACCATCTAGGTTCGTGTAAGTACAACTCTCTGATGTTTGCACAACAACGAAATCACTTAACAATGCATTTCTTAGAACATATTCCTATCGTTAACCAATGCATGACTGTATATATACGCTTTTAAAAAAAAAAAAGACTACATGTAAAAACTGGTGAAATCCAAATAAAGTCTAGAGCTAATTAATAGTATCATACCAATGCCAATTTCCTGGCTTTGATAACTGTACTATAGTTTTATAAGATGTTACCATTGGAGGGAGCTGGGTAAAGAGTATACAGGAACTCTCTATACTGTATTTGTGCAACTTTCATCTGAGTCTAAAATTATTTAAAAATAAAAAGGTTTTAAAAATGCAGAAAATACACTCACAAGAAACTAGTGTAACTGAGACCAAAAACTTCCAAAATGTGAAAGAATAAACTAATAGAAATAACAAATAATAACAAAGAGAATATAAACAAAGAGAAATATGTTCCCAGATGGGGAAGTCCAAACATAACAGGTATCATTCTAATCATATTATTAATCTTAAATGGTTTGATTTATAATCCTAATGACTTTTTCTTTAACAAACTGATTCTGAGGTTCAACTGAGATAATAAATAGACAAGTAAAGCAAAGAATCATGCAGGAAGAATTACCCTTACCAGGTACTAAAGAATATAAAGCTATAAGAATTAAAAGTAGTATAATCCTAACACAAGAATTGTTAAACAAAGCAATGCAGTAGGATGGTCCAGACACATGCCCTAGTCCCTATGTCCCCACAAATCTAAATTCTAGATGGACTGAGAAATCAAATAGTCAAAAAATAAAAGTAACAATAAAATTATGTGACAACTTATAAAATACCATTAAGGTTTCTCGCCTGACATGTAAAGAGCTTAGAATTCGCTAATGACCATCCTCACAAATAGAAAAAAGCTGAACAAACTGAAAATCAACAACTCTTCTTAGATCCACTAGAGAACTGAGGTCCAGGGTACACTGTTGCCCTGACAACCGGAGAGACAGGTGAATAGAGAGAACACAGCTCACAGGAAGCAGAGGCCTGGAGCTGGGGCCAGCAGCCCTGGAAGACTTCAAGTGTAACTGTCGAACTGCTGCAAGCTCGGCATGGACCGGCCTGAGAGCTAAAAACCCAGGGAATGGGCAGTCTCGGGAAGGGGGACTTTCCTGAGTTTTACCTCCAAGTGCACCAACAAGGTCACACGACAAAGATCTGAGAAAATTCCCTTATACTTCCCGAATAGAGAGGTGCAGGCATTTTGACATAGCGCAGAGCTCTCTCTGTTCTCCATGACAAAGTCCAGCCTCAAAGGAAACTTTTATCCAAGTCTAACCAACCTGGGAGTAGCGAAACACCTAACTTCAGTCCTCTCTAGCCTGCCTGTCTCACCTAAGTGCTGAGGAGGGGAGGGCAGCGAAGCTAAAAAGCACTCAGGAGAGCTCCAGCCAAGAGACACTGACTCCCTAAAAGACTGAGACCTACTCAGAGGACTATAGAGTGCTCTCTCTCCCCCCACAACTTACCTATTCTCAATTAGGCTCCTATATGATAATAGGGTATAGCTAAAAGAACTACAAGCCTCAGGAGTTACAAGGGAAATGTAAAGACAAGGACACCAGAAGAAATTTTAGCCACTGACACCACAGTAACAGCAATCAGTAAACAGCCTAACTCCTAGCAGATAACACAAAACCTCACACTAAAGGCCTACTTACCCGAGTTCTTAACTCAATACATCATGTCCAGCTATCAATAAAAATATTACGAGGCAGGATAAAAGGTGAAAAAACAGTCTGAAGAAACAAAGAAAGCGTTAGAACCAGACTCAGATATGGCAGAAAATTACCAGACTGAGAATTTAATAACTATGATTAATACGTTAAGGGCTTTAATGGAAAAAGTGGACACCATTCAAGAACAGGTGGATAATGTAAGCAGAGTCATGGAAACTGTAAGAAAGAATCAAAAGGAAATGTCAAAAACCAATACCACTGTAACAAAAATGTAAAACGCCTTCAACGGGTTCATCAGTAGACTGGGCACAGCATGGAAAAGAATCAGTGAGCTTGAAGATATGCCAACAGAACCTTCCCAAACGGAAAAGCAAAGAGGGAAAAAAATTAAAAAAAAAACAGAACAGACTATCCAAGAACTATGGAATAATTACAAAAGGTGCAACATATACATAATGGGAATATCAGAAGAAAAAAGAGAAAAGAACAGAAGAAATATCTGAATAATGGCTGAGAATCTTCCAAAGTAAATGAGACATCAAACCACAGATCCATGTAGTTCAGAGACGATCAAGCAGGATAAATACTGAAAAAAATCTACACTTAGGCATATCAATTCAAAGGCAGAAAAATCAAAGACTGAGAAAATCTTGAAAGAAGACAGAGGAAAAAAACACCTTATCTAAGAAGAACAATGTTAAGAATTACCTTGGAATTCTCTTTAGAAACCATGCAAGCAAGAATGGACTGAAGTGAAATATTTAATGTGTTGAAAGAAAAAAAAAACACCAACCTAGATTTCTGTATCCAACCTAGATTTCTTTTTTTTATATATATATATCCAGTCAGTCCTTCTGAAGATGAAGGAACTAGCTAGGATTTTTTCTTTAAAGATTGGCACCTTAGCTAACAACTATTGCCAATCTTCTTTTTCTCCTCCCCAAAGCCCCCCAATACATAGTTGTATATTCCAGTTGTGAGTGCCTCTGGTTGTGCCATGTGGGATGCCGCCTCAGCATGGCCTGATGAATGGTACCCTGACCACGCCCAGGATCCGAACCGGCAAAACCCTGGGCTGCCAAAGCAGAGTGCATGAACTTAACCACTCAGCCATGGGACCGACCCCCCTAAGCTAGACTTTTGATCCTTGAAAGGTGAAGGACAAATCAAGATTTTCTCAGAGAAACAAAAATGAAGGAATGTGTCACCAGTAGACCTGCCCTGCAAGAATTGTTAAAAGAAGGTCTTCAGAGAGACAGAAAACGACATATGTCAGAAACTAGATTTACATAAAGAAAGGAAGAGCCTCACAGAAAGAATGAAGGTAAAATAAAATACCATTAAGCACATATACATTTAGATAAAAACTATATACACACATTTATTACATCTTCATTTAAATACATATATAACCAAAGGCAAAAACCCTAAAGGACGAATGATTCTGACTATATCAAAACGCAAATCTATTGTTTACAAAGAAATACCATGAAACAAACTGAAAAGCCAACTACTATCTAGGGAAAATTATGACCAACAGTTAATAGTCTTAATACTTAAAAAATAATAAAATAAAAAGCATCCAGTTTGGGGAGGGAGAGAGTACAGGACCGACTTCTCTGACTGCTGAATCTGGGAGAAGGAACTGGGCATGCTTTGTTCAGTGCCTCATAGGTTCTTGCTCAGTTAGAGCCACTCTTATCTGCAGATAAACATAATTGCTGCTGCTCTATGCTGCAGGCTTAAAGGACCACATTCTGGTCTTGTAAAGAGGCCTGCAGTTCTCTAGTGCAGTGACTGGCTAGATAAATCTTAACCAAAGATGAAGTACTGGAAAAGCCATTGTGGCAACATACCTACACCAAATTTTCCAATCCAGCTTTATCCAACCAATACTCTGATCTCCATCTGATTTCCTTATATATTTACTCAATTTGTACAGAATTGAGGGGGGGGGGAGGAGGTAATTAATTTTCTGCTCCCCAAACCTAAGCACTTATCTCCAACAATAGCCATGTTTTAAAATTTCAACGTTTCACAAAGTATTCACTACTGAAAGGGCTAGGGGGTAGTCACAGAGATAGAAATATGAAGATGTAGAGACAAATACAGATAATTTGTTTTAAAGAAAAAGAACAGTTTTATAGCACATCAAAGAGCACTTTCCTGCTTGGATTTTGAGTATCATGAGGCATCAGAAGGATGAAATCACAGGTGGATTTACACTGAGAAGCTAATAAAGTGTGGCTTTAGGGCCACACACTTAGCATGGGCCCCTTCCAAAAAGTCTGAGACTTTTTCTTAAAAAGGACTGCTGAAATTACAAAAGTTTGAAGCCTCACAAAACCTGGATCAGCTCTAGATGAAACTCAGGATGGAAAGGAGAATAAAGCCAAATGCATTCTGGACGGGGATCTTTTAGTCCAACTAAGAAGGTTCTGAAACTCACAAGTTGTTATTAACATTCTAGAATATTACAGCTAAACGAAACAAAATCAGTCCACGTGGTTACTTCAGAGTTTACCATAATAAAAAATTGAAACTCTATTTAAAGGAAAGACACATTTCCCCTCCTCAAAGAAGGGGCTTATTATTCCACTGCTATGTTAGCTACTATGGTAGCAACCTAGGAGAATGTTTATGATCTTATGTTAAATGAAAAGATAAAATATTATAATCACTCCTATCTAAGGAACCTTTACGAAAGAACCTTGCAAAGAATAATGGTTTTTTTAGTATGTGAAATAACAAGGATTACTTTTTCTTTCCTCTTTTTCCAAATATTCTATAATTACTTTTATAATTTAATTTTTTATAATTTTAAACTATGACTGTAAAGAAATAAAAATGACCTTGTACAATTTTAACGGTTCTGAAATCAATTCCATAAAGAGTTCCAAAATATTTTTAGCAACTGTATTTTTTTAAGGTATAACTTTCTCAAGATAACTACTTTGAAAAATAATATTTTTTGTCCCACTATTCCATGAGCACACCATAATTACGTTACCTTCTTCAGAACAGTGCTCAGAAGCTTTTAAGGAAGACAGCTTCACCATACTAACTTAAACTAGATTGTTTCACTTTTCTTGCCTTCTTCTGTTTCCTCCCTTGAAAAGAGCTCCTACTTCTTATGTCTGACAGCGCATGTGCTTTTAGTAACTATCCTACTTACTTCCTATTACTAACGCTGTGCTAATATGGAATGAGGGAAAGACTGACAGGTATTACTATTTATTACATCAGTAATTTGAATTTTAGAAATCATAAATTAATATATTTGATCATGATCCTAGCCTAAAACGAATGATATGTTATGTGACTTTTGCGCATCACTCTATTTATTCAGGAATAATTTTATCCCCAGGCAAGATTTAGGTTGCTACCACTTTGACTCTAAAGTAAACGAGTATATTACATTAACTATGTGAAATTTTATGTATTATACCACGGACAACCAGAGGAATGGTTAAAAAAAAAAAAAAAAGCAACAGCTCTCTCAAAACTCTCTTTAATTTAAGATTTGGCAATTTCATTTTAGAATTTAACATTAATCTTACAAAACTTATTTTAAATCACACTTGAAAACTGTAGCTTAGAAATGTCAACTTAATCCATATTCTTCATAGCTATTGTGGCTATGTGAATAAGTTATAAACTCTTTTATCAGATTTTCTTAAATTAAAAACCACCAAAGAAAAAGATTACTCCCATATCATAATTTTTTTTCTAAATGACAACAGAGTCTTAAACTGTCTGTCAAAATGCAGTTAATACTCAATATATACAGTTCTACCTTGATGGATTTAACATTGAAAACAACCTTAAATCACAATCAGAGCCTCTAGCATCATAGTAAGAACAGCATTATCACAAATCCTTTATGCTACAATACCCTAACCTCAATTCTTACGATAGATGCCTGATCTTCTCAAACTATCTTGGTTATTACTAAATTAATATGACTTTTCCACTTCACTTTTATTCTGTGACCAAATCCAAGCATGGAATGTGCTTTCCCTGGCTCCTTAAATAAAAAGCAGCAAGTATGGGGGCGCCAGCCTGATGGCACTGCAGTTAAGTTCACACGTTCCACTTCAGCAGCCCAGGGTTCACTGGTTCAGATCCCAGGTGTGGACCTATGCACTGCTCATCAAGTCATGCTGTGGCAGGTGTCCCACATATAAAGTAGAGGAAGATGGGCATGGACATGAGCTCAGGGCCAGTCTTCCTCAGCAAAAAGAAGAGGATTGGCAACACATATTAGCTCAGGGCTAATCTTCCTCAAAAAAAAAAAAGGAAGCAAGTATGCTATCACTCCAAAATTTGCCTCAGAGTCTGAAGTAAGGGTTATATTTCATTGCAGTTGAAAAGACATTTACCGAAATCTTCTTGGTATTTTAATACCTCAATGCCTACCAAAAGAAAAAAATGGGCTAGAAATATTAAAATGGCAGTTATTTAATATCTACACAAATATTTACCTTCTTTTCCTACCTTATTCTGCCTTTTTTACTCATTCTGTATTACATGTATAAATTTCAAAAATTTTTCAGGACAAGATAGGATTAAAATGAATAATGAAAGTGCAAAAATGTATAACAATTCAAATTAGAAAGTCAATTGCAAACTTTTAACTACATTCAACACCATTTAAGTTAAAAATCCCAAAACCTGTTATAACACACATCACATACAACCTCATGTTTGTGAGACTATAAGTAACACAACCTATTATTTAGAAATTTTTTAAACTACCTCTCATTTTAAAGAACATTATTGATAGAGACAGGAATATTATTTTTCCCCCATTAACTGTTTGGTCATTTCCAAAAAGTATTCATTCAGCATACTATAAATGTCCCAGACTTACTTTTATCATTTCTTTTAACATCTGAAAAGACTCCCTTCCTTACCTCTCTGCCTCATCTGTCTCACATTTCTCCTATGAGTCAATATTCCTAATAGTATTCAAGTAGACAGAACAAACACTCAATTTTTGCTGCTTAGGAGATTGTTGATTCACGTACGAAGAACACACAAAACGTTGCATACTTGGTTAGACAAGTAGGTGAAAGTTTTCAAATCAAACTGGTAACTCAAGGTGGAGAAGAGTGGTGTCTTAGACATTGCTGAAATAGATAACAAAGAAAAAAGCCCACTCTTCCAATGTGATTATAAATTCAAGATAAAATCTACTTAGAAAATTATAGGGTCCCTTGATAATTTTCTTCTAGAAGGTAATTCTCCAAAGCTCCGACTGACACACACTTACGTTTTTGGCACCCTAATGAAAACTAAGACATAGCTCCCACTTACGGGGTAATATAGTTCATACGAAGATTGGGGAAGGTTAGGTAAAATGTAAACGTTTCTTGGAGTTCTTCAATGCTGTCATTCTCAATTCTTGATTGGTAAACTCACTAAGAATGAATTAAAACAAGTCTTAAGGGTACAGCTACAATGCAAGTAAATAAGAGCTCCCAACAAATTCAGCATTTCTTTTAAAATGTCTTCACTGCTAATTAGGAAAACCAAGAGATCGTATAAACATAAAAAGTTATTGTAACATGCAAACCAAATCACTACTCCATTCATGAAATTGTATATAGCAACTATACGTTAAACTTTCAGTAGGGCTGACCAGTAGAAAGAGCAATAATATATGATGAAAATGGTGATCATTAACAGTTTATCCCACATAGTCTCTCTCTTTCTGGCCTATCAAATTCTGAATGCAGAACGGCAAATAACTGTTGACCTGAGTTAAAAAGCCTTTGAAGCTGTGTAAGATTCAATGCTGTTCTTCGAGATTCTCATAATTCTAACAACAAATCTAACAGTACAACCTATTCTATTTTATATTCGAGTGAAAAAATAAGTTGAAATTCCTAAATTAAAGGATACAGGATACATTTTTCCCCCTC
Organism: Equus przewalskii; assembly: GCF_037783145.1. Taxonomy (NCBI): domain Eukaryota; kingdom Metazoa; phylum Chordata; class Mammalia; order Perissodactyla; family Equidae; genus Equus; species Equus przewalskii. The sequence goes on from NC_091854.1 coordinate 12,298,148, forward strand.
TATTTAGGAATGTGACAATGAATCACTGTAGGAAAACTGACACTAAAGGAACTATCACACAAAACATTTTCCATAGTGGAGAAAGAGGCGTGGGTTCTTTCTTCACTAATTTGACTATCACTAATGCTTTAAAAAAATTACTTAGAAGCGAAGGACTTACTTTATACATTTATGTGCACATATTAACACACAAAAATCCCCATCACAATTCAAATTTAATTTGCATTTGATAAAAATCTATCATTAAACTGCCAAGTTGGCAAGGACTAGCAGGAAAGAGTGAAGAAAGTTCAATCATGTTAAAAAGCCAGGACTTTTCAATAATTTACATGAAAGTAAATAGCTTTCTATCTTTAGGATCAGATAACATGAATTGCCAGCAACTTTTACTCCTTCCTAAGAGAGGAAAAAAATAATTAATCTGAATGTCAAATCTGTAACTCATGTAACAGAATCATTTGATTTATCTGAACACTTAGACAAGTGTGATCCCATGTGGTGGGGCACTAGGGAAAGCCTACAGCATCAAGAAATGTCAACTCTAAACTACGTCAAACCAAAAACACAACAACTGCAAAGAGAAAGTAGATATATTATTATCACTATTAATAGCACCTTATATTTGTCGTTTTTATAGTTTACAATTTCACATTCATTATATCATTTGAAGAACAACTGATCTTTTCAATAACTCTGAGGGCAGCAGAACAAGCATCACCTATAGTAAATGAAGTTATACATATAAAACATTTAAAATATGCCTATTACACAACAAGTATTCAACAATTGTTAGTTATTATTGTCTGGTACAGATGAAGGTTCAGAGGTCATGATGGCTTGGCATTGGTGGGAAAAGCAGAAAACCATTTAAGAAACATAGGTCCAATGGTAAAGAAGGAAGAGATCCAAAACAAGTAAAAGAAGAAGAAAGGGAAGTCAGAGTGGTCATGAGGAAGACTAGACAATAACTAGTCACAGGCTTCATTAGTCACAGAGTTCCAACCTAGGACAAAAGAAAAAGGGCACACAATGGCACCTCATCAATCAGACATTCCTAGACAGGCTCATTGCAAGTCAGAGACTATGGCTAACAATTCCCAGGTTCAAGAGCCAAAGACACACATACCTTTTGCTTTACTAGCTGAGAATCCTATTTTGATAAAATATCAAATACTAAAATATCATCAGAAGTTTGCTTTTTTGTTTTAACCTTCAAAACATGAAAGGAAGATAAATTCATGTTCTAGAGGACTAGGGTGAACAGTTTTATTCTATCCTATTTAACAAAATGAAGAAGCTGTCTAACAAAATATACCTTAAGATCATGTCAAGCCCGTCTTTCCAATTAGCTTTTCTATGAAGAAAACAACAGAGCTGAGTTGGTTTTCTGCCAAACGTGTACAACACACCGGGAATACACAACATTTTATTAAAGAGATGGATGTGTTTTCTTAAAAAGCAATAAAATTATGATGAAATAAAAAAATGCCGTCAATTGGAGGCAGCTTCCTAACATCCAAATACAAAATAATCATAAATTTCAGTAATATTTGATCAAGAATCTAAGTGTCAAAACTGAGTGCTGAAGTCGTTTCAGTTTGACAAGAAGAAAGCTTAAAGAACTAAGTCAAATGTAAGGTTGAGGAAGGATTTTATTCTAATCCAACAACTCAATTTCCTCAAACCTCCAACATTCCTCCCTATATTCAAAACATATTTCTTATCACTGAATACTTAAAATATTGTCATTTTACACCACACCTTAGATACTGAAAGAACCATAGATAACCCTAATTAATCACCAAGCTCTTCAAGAAAACAAACATAGGGTAAAATTTATAACTCTTTATTGAAGACCAAATAAAAATTCATTTTTGCAGCAGGATTTTAGTTATGATGTTTATGCTGTGCAGCTAGATTTTTTTTAAAGACTTCATTTTTTTAAAAAAAAAAAACCTCAAGTATACTGCAACAGGCATTATTTTGAAAACACAAGAGCATCAGAGAACTTAAACAAGTCATTGTCTAAAGACAAGTATGGAGACTCGGCTACCAACATCTACCTTCTGACTTATTTACCAGAAAAAAATAAACTGGATTGATCAGCCCATTTCCTATACTGTTTTGCTTCAAAGCATAAAGGGAATACATGCTAGGAGTAGGTTATCGATGAACCAATAACATCTCTAAATTACATTCATTAAGCCCAACTCAAGCATAATTTATAATTAGAAATATGCCAAGAGCTAGTCTGTAACCACACAGCCACTTAGCCTCAAATCTGTAACCATGCTGAGCAAAACTTTATGGTGTTCTCCAACAGAGTTCCTCTCTCCCAGCCCAGACAACATCCAACGATTCTCTAAACTCATCTCTGTATGCTTAATTGTACAAATCACTTATTTCCAGCTATGTCACAAACTGAGGAATAAATAAGGGAAATATATAAGGTGATACTAATGGATGATTCCTAAATTCTACTGGAATTTAGGAAAATAGGCATTATTTTCCCTCTAAAGCCAGTTTTAAATTGTTACACAAGTACCAAATCAATGTGCAATTTTTCAAACCACCATCTTCCAAATGGAGAATCCAACAATTTCAATTAAAAAATACTCTCCTTGACACTTCACAGTACCCATAGGTTCAGTACAACCTAACTACCTTTAGCAAGAATTATATCATGTAAAGTTGAAGATCTACTAACTATAATAATAATGTTCACCTTCAGATAAACTAGGTGTATTTTCTGTAGATACAATGTAATTAATATAACTACTACTGGCACCATGATCTCTTACGATTCCCTTCTGTACCACTTAGCTTGGAATAGGGGTATTACACAAGGAATACAGGAAAGAAGCCTCTGAAGAGGACTATCCATCACCCACACCCAGCAAGGATGTGATCAACCAGCTCAAGAATCATACTAACAGGAAAAGCAGAAACCTCTTCTGAAGCCAGATACTTCATGGCAGTCAGAATGAGTGTCCATCTTGAACTCAGCTGCATCTGAAGAGATGCAATAAGGACTGGTTTCTTGAAGTTAGAATAAAATTAGTAACATGCAAAAGAATTTTAATTGACTAAAGTCCACTTGAAACTCCATGGGAAAGGAAGGAGGTGCGGCTATTACAAATAAGACTTTCCTCTAACTTTCAGTAAACAATTTACTAAGGCTCTCTGCTCAACACGATGCTAGAGATTATGAGGAAATAGAGAAGGATAAAACACCATTTCTTCCCTGAGTTTACAAATTAGTTTTGTCAAGTCTAATTCAAATTATCCAACTTCACTTCTTTAGCCTAAGTCAACCTGGGGATACACAATCAAAGATAACTAGGTCACCTGGATTCCATTTCCAGCTAAGATGGAGTAACAGGGGATTTATCCTCCTGCCCACAACTGAAAAATAATAGATAAAATATATAACAACTGTTTTCAGACACTGGACATTAGACCAAAAATCAGCTGATCCCTGAAAGAGAGAAAGGAAATGAGGTGAGTCATGTGACTGCCTGAATAGAGTTTCCAGGCTACAGCACAGAGAGAGAGAACTCAGATGGGGCTCAAGTCTCCTTGATTTAAGAAGCCAGAAGTGGGAGTTCAGGGAGGCCAAGGCAGCTGGAGCTGCTGGGCAGAATGCGAAAGAGGACACAGTTGCAAAAAAGAGAATTTTCAGCAGAGATCAGTGCCTATGTGTCAAGAAACTAAGGCCACCCAAAACAGGCAGGAGGAACAATCTCTGCAGTTCACTCAAACACCATCCCCACCAGCCAAAGTGGAAAAACCTTGTAACACACAGGGCATTGGGCAAAGCACTCTGAAAGGAACTGCAAAGGTACCGCCTCAGCAGTGGAGCAAAATTAATCTCAACTAAAGCCTATTCTGGCCCCATCTAACAAACTTAAAAGCAAACCTCGCAAGGATCAAACTGTTTTTAGGTAACCTGAATGTGTCCCAAAACAAAGCTTAAGAATATTTATATGTATATGAAAATACCTAGGACCTAACAGGGTATAATTCATAATGTCTGGCATCAAATTACAAATTACCAGGCAGGTAAAGAAGCAGGAAAATATCCATATTGAAGAGAAAAGCAAATTAACAAACAGCAACCCAGAAATGACACAGATGAGAAAATTAGTAGACAGGACATCAAAGAGTTATTATAACAATATTCCATTTGTTCACGAACATAAAGGAAAGTAAGGGCATGTTAACGAGAGGAAATGGAAGGTTTTTTAAGGATCCAAAATGAATTCTAGAAATGGGGAAAAAATGCCTGAGGTTAAACAAACACTGGATGGAATTAAAAGCAGATTACACATTATAGAACAACAGATTACCAAACTGAAGACATAGGAGTAAAAACTATCTCAAACAATACAAAAAGTAAAAAGACTAGGAAAAATGAACTAAACATCAATGAACTATGGGACAACTTATGCAGCCAATATATGTGTAATCTGAGTCTCTGAAGGAGAGGAAAAAGGATACATAAAAACTATTTGAAGGAAAAATGACCCAAAATTTCCAAATTTAATGAAAACTATAAACCTACAAGTCCAAGAAGCTCAACCAACCTCAAGCACAGGAAACATGAAGAAAAACACAGCAGGGCCAATCATAATTAAATTACTGAAAATCTAGGGAAAACTTAAAAGCAGTCAAAGAACAAAAAAGACATTATGTACAGCTGAACAAATACAAGAATAATGGCAGCCTTCTCATCAGAAACAATCCAAGCCAAAAGACGATGGAGCGACATTTTTAAACTACTGAAAGAAAAAATGTCAACCTAAAATCCTATACCCAGCAAAAATATCTTTCAAACGCTAAGGCAAATAAAAACTTTTGCAGACATGCGAAAGTGAAAAGAATTCATCACCAGGAGACTTTAAGTATAAGCAATTTTTTAAAAAATTCTTCAGGATGAAGGAAGATGAATCAGATGGAAATCTGCATCTATATTTGCAAAGGAATGAAGAGCACTGGATATGGAAAATGTATGAATAAATATAAAATACTTAAAATTTTTTTTTAATCTCTTTAAAAGATAACTGATTGCTTAAAACAAAAATAATAATGTAGGACTTACAGGTTGAAGTAAAATGTATAATAATAATAGCAAAAAACCAGGAGAGAGGACATAGAAGTACAAAGATTAAGGTTGTTATACTATACATGAAGCAGTATAATGTGTACCATAAACCCTAAAACAACCACTAAAAAAACACAAAAAAGAGCATTGCTAATAAGTCATCAGATGAGATGAAACAGAATGAAAAATACTCAGTTAAGCCTCAAGAAGGCAGAAAAAGAGAAAAAAAGGGGAACAGGTAATAAATGGAACAAATAGTAACTCAGAGATTTAAACCCAACCATATCACTAATTACACTAAAAGTAAATGCTCTAAATGCTCCCATTTACAAGGGAGTTGTAAAATTGGATGCAAGCCCCAACTACAAGCTATCTACAAGAAATCCACTTTAAATAAAAAGATACACACAGGTTAATTCTTAAAAGACTAGGAAAAGATATACCATACTGACACTAATCAAAAGAAAACTAGGGGCCGTCCCCATGGCCTAGTGGTTGAGTTCAGCAGGCTCCACTTCAGCGGCCCAGCTTTGCCAGTTCGGATCCTGGGCAAGGACCTATAACACTCGTCAGCCATGCTGTGCTAGCAACCCACATACAAAACAGAGGAAGACTGGGGCTGGCCCGGTGCCCAGTGGTTAAGTTCTCATGCTCCACTTCAGTGGCCCAGGGATTTACCAGTTCGGATCCTGGGAGCAGATCTAGCACTGCTCATCAAGCCATGCTGAGGCGGCATCCCACATAGGAGAACTAGAAGGACCTACAACCAGAATATACAACTATATACTGGGGAGCTTTGGGGAGGAGAAGAAGAAAAAAAAAAAGATGATTGGCAACATATGTTAACTCAGGTACCAAACTATTAAAAAAAAAAGAAAAAAAAAGAGGAAGATTGGCACAGCTGTTAGCTCAGGGCTAATCTTCCTTAAGCAAAACAAGAGGAAGATTGCAAAAGATGTTAGCTCACAGCTAATCTTCCTCAGCAAAAAAAGAAAAGAAAAGAAAAAGAAGAAAACTAAAGTGCCTATATTAATATCAGACCAAGCAGGGTTCAGAGCAAAGAATATTACCAAGGAGAAGGAAGATCATTTCATAATGAAAAAAGGGTTAATTAATCAAGTAGACATGACATGCACCTAATGACAGTACTTCAAAATACATGAAGCAAAAAAGTAACAGAACTTCAAGGAGAAATAGACAAATCCACAATTATCATCAGAAACTTCAAAACCCCTCTCTCTATAATTGATGGAATAAGTAGGCAGAAAGAAAATCAAGGATATAGAAGACTGGAACAACTTTATCAACCAACTGGACCTAATTAACATTCACAGCATACTCTACACTGTAACAACAGAATATACATTCTTCACGTTCACACAGAACATTTACCAAGACATTTATATTCTGTCATAAAACAAGTCTAAATAAAATTTAAGATTGATTCAGAAGGGTTCAAAAAATTCAAATCTATGTTCCCCTCTTCCATGGTACAGCTGTAAGTGGCGAGTGCCAGCTAAAAACCCCACGTCCCAGCCTCATTCCTCTTACATATACACGGTTACTAGTCCTCACCAATAATGTGAGGGTAAAAGAAGCCAAAGAAATTTAGAAGGGGGGACCTCCTGACCCCTCTCGTGCCTCTTCCCAGGCTGATAAGTAGAGAACTCCAAAGCCTGAAACAATGGGAGAACTACATGACAGAAGGCACTCAAGACCCTGAATCACCCATGTAGAGGAAAACCATCCACCAAAACATCACCTAATGTATGAATGAACAAAGTCATGTATTGTGTTTAGTCAGTTAAGATTGTGGACTTTGTTTTAAAAGCAAGTAGCAATACTCTAATCAGGAATCTTCTAAAGAGTTTTATGCAGAGGAGGGTCATGATTTGATTTACATTTTAAAAGGATCACTCTAGCTGTTATATTAAGAATAGTCTGTAGGGAGGCAAGTGTGGAATCAGACAGACTAGTTAAAACATGGCAGCAATCCAGGGAAGAGATGATGGTATCTTGAATTAGGGGGATAACAGCGAAAGTGTTGAGTAGTAGTCATATTCTAGAAATATTTTGAAAGTAAAGCTAACAAGATTTTTCTGACAGATTAGATGCAGAGTGCGAGAAAAAGAAAAGTCAAGTAAAACCCTAGCAACTGGAAGAATGGAGCTGCTACCAACTGAGATGGGGAAGGTCAGAAATAAAATGGGTTACGGTCGGGTGGGGTGAAGCAGTGGACAGAGATATCAGGATATCCATTTTAGACTACTGAGTTTGAGAAGTCTACATTAATCAATTACTCAAAGAAAATTTCAAAGGGGCAACCAAATTACATGAACCTGATGTTTAGGAAATGGATCTGAATTACAAATATATTTTTGGAAGTTGTCAGCACATAAAATCACCAACTAAGAGAGAGCAAATAGAGGAGAGTTCCAAGAACTGAGCCCTGGGGTGTTCTTATGTTAACAGGTTGAGGAGAAAAGGAGAATCTAACACAGCAGACAGAGAAGCGACCAGTGAGGTGGAAGAAAACCAAGAGTATGTTATCTTGGAAGCCAAGTAAAAGAAGTCGATTAAAAAAAAGGAAGTGATCAATTGTGTCAGAGTCTGCTGATAGGTCAAGCAAGACGAAGATCAAAAATTGACTATAGGATTTAGGGAAGTTACTGGTGACTTTGGCAATTAGAGACAGCGAGAACAGACAATTTTTTGGAGTTTTACTGCAAAGGGAAGCTGAAATATGGGACCAAGCTTGGCTAAGAAAGGAGTCAAGAGAAACTACCGCTCTGTTTTTCGGTTGGGAGAAATAATAGCATGTTCATATGCTAATGAGAATAATCCAGCAGAAAGAGAGAAAATGATGATTATAGGAGAATGAGGGAAAACTCATGGAAGCATGTTTTTTAAGTAGGTGGAGGAATAGGATCAGGTGCACAAGTAGCCCAATAGGCAGTTAATCTACAGTTAGCAGGCAGGAAGGCAGAGTACATGAACGCAGCTACTAGGAGACGAGTAGATAACTGTAAATAATTAGGCTATAGTGAAGCACGATTATAAAGTTCATGTATAAGTACATCCCTCAAAAGCGGTCTTTCTGGAGAGCAGTGTTTGAGTATTATTATCTCAATTTCACTGACTGCCAAAAGCTATTACAAGGCTTAACAGAGTAGTGGTAGAGAGACTTCCTAGGATGCTCTTAACTGAGATCAACTGTTTCAGGTGACTACACCATGACACTAGACATCCTATCCAGGACTCAAGTGAGGCACCAACTAGCAATTCTAGAGTGACTGCATTCCAGTTAATCCAAAGTCCTCTAAACAGTAGCTACTGTGAGGTTTCCAAACAACTTCAGAAGCAGAGAAATTTATCATTCTTGGGAACATTTTACAGGTATTGTTTTATGGTTTTAAGCACTTAGAAATAAGTACCAAATTCCAAAGCGCAGTCTCAACCTTGGCCCTGGAGTTAGTTTACTAGTTTAGGAGCATTTTAAGAACATAGTAACATAATTTTCACCAATGTAACGGCTACATAATACATTCTGAGTTACTGTCCTCATTTAAAAGATTATGTCCTAATGCACTCATAAACTTATGTAGTGGTGTTATAAGCAGATCAACAACAAATATTATTTTAAATTCTTAGGTCCCACATAAACAATAAAATTATCAAGCACATAATTCTAACATTTATGTAATAAAGGATTCATTGCAGTGTTCTAACAGTCAGCAATAGTAACAGGTGTGCTCTTGAGAATCAGAAAGAACTACTTTATAAAAGCAACAAATTCTGACATGCACAGTTCTAAGTAAAGAGCTAAGTAACTACTACGCTAAGTAACAGTTTTCATTTTGACTTCATGTCATCTTCCAAATCCCATTAGAAAAATTAAGTATACATTTTAATAAAATGAAGTTTTTTCACCATAACACCCCAGAGAAATTTTTCATAATTAATGCGCCTATATCCTAAATGTAACTCACAAACCGTAAGTTCTAATATGTTCATAATAAAAATAAAGAACACACTGACTCGATTAAATATAAACCATCTACTAAAAATCAGTGATTCTTACCATGAGGAATCACATAATCCTCTGCAAATCTGATGAAAGCTATGCATAAAATTTCAGGGAATTTACGGATGCTTCAAAGCCTATATACGAGTCCCTGAGGTTTCAAGAATCTCTGTTTAGTGGAAAAGAAAGGAGTCCAAAATTGATCCAAAAACATAAGAAAACCTAATATAAGAATGAAAGAAGAAGTGCAACATACAGTGAGAAGAACTGATTATTTATTAATATAATATTTGCCATAAGTGTCTATTCACTGAGAGAAATTACAATAAATCTTTATAACTATATGAATGCTTTAAAGAGCTAAATGCAAAAAAATAAAAATTATAAAATACTGTAACAAAATATAGAGAATGTACATAATCTTGGCTGGGGGAAGTCTTCTTAAGCAACATAAGAGACCTACTTACCTAAATTGATAGATGTGACTGTTTAAATTTTATAACATCTATGTAAGCAAAAATACACCATAAAGTCAAGGGTCATGACATATTTGGAGAAAAAGAGATGCAAGACATATGACAGATAAAGGATTAGCATTTCTAAGATTTTTTTAAGAACTAAAAATTGGTAACATAAGCCACCCAATAGACAAATAAAAATGAACACGTACACAATGTCAACCTAATTATAAGTTGAGGAAATATAAATTAATGCGATAACATTTCATTTCACAGTTTCAGACTGGCAAAAATTAAAAGCTGACAGACAGCATTCAGTGTTCGTGACTGTGTGTGTTGGCAGTGTAGATTACAGGAAACTTTAAGAAAATAAATTCTTTGGAAAATAAGATATTTTAAAATCTGTTAAATTATAAAATACATTTATCTTTCGTCCCAGCAATCCCACAGACAGGAGAATTTATCCTAGTGAAAAATGACACCAACACATAGGAGTTAAATGGACATATAAAGATGTTTCTTGTAACATTGTTTATAATACCAAGAAAGAAAAGAAATGGCCAAAAAAAAGTGGTGGGAGGGACAAACTGAATCCATTATTGGCATAAAGGCTTAATAATTTATGATACAAGCATACTATGGACTATTATACAGCTATTAGAAGTCAAATTTATATGTATTGACCTGGAAAGATGTCTATGGTATTAAATGAAAAGAAAGCAAGATAAGGAGTAACATGTATACTATGATCCCATATTTGTTTAAAAAAAAGAAAACTGTATTATGTGATATTGGGTTTTTTAGGAACCTCTGTTTATATACTTAATTTCCCAAGTGGTCAATGAATACACCTAAGTTTTTAATACATATATAGCTCTATTAGAGATCTCACCATCAAAATACTCTCAAATCAAGGTACATACAGGCATTATTAGACAATACAATCCTTTGGACTCTTCTACAATAGAAAAAATAAACAATAAAAACTACTTTTAAAAGAGAAATCTTGAACAGTTTTTCTAATGCCAAAATAAAAATGCTTTTTAATGCTGTAACTTTATACTTAACAGAAAACAACCACAGATTTTTTTTTCCTGTAGCAGAAATAAGCTATCTATTTCATCCGTTTCATTGGGTAATGTAATTATATTCATTATACAGATATAAACAAGGGGCAAACATTACACTAAACCAATTCCTTTGTGTCAGAAATTGGATTTTCTCAAAATGATATTCATTCTTAGCAATAAATGCAATTAAACATTGGTATTACAGTTTAAAAATTCTATTCAAACTGCTAAATCTTAGAGTAATGTTAATATAAAGTCCTAAGCAGCCTGGTATAATTAAAGCAGACTTGATTTGGAATCAGACATACCTGGGTTCCAATCCTGGCTCTGCACTTACTTTGTAGTCAAGTTATATAACCTTTGAGCCTGTTCCCACATTTGTAAAAATGGCTTTCTGGGGCTGGCCAGGTGGTTTAGTGGTTAAGTCTGCACGCTCTGGTTCAGCAGCCCGGGATTCACAATTTCAGACCCCGGGTCCGACCTAGCACCACATGTCAAGCCACACCGTGGCGGCATCCCATATAAAATAAAGATTGGCATAGATGTTAGCTCAGGGTCAACCTTCCTTACACACACACACACACACACACACACAAAGGCCTTCTATGGTGGTGTGCTGTTGGAAGATTAAATAAGAATATTACACATGAAAGTGCCTAGTACAGCATCTGGTTGTCAAACTACGCCTTCCTCTGCCTTCCTTTCCTAAGGAACATTACTAACTCGCAACCCCTGTTTTAGCAATGCTTTTTATGACTTTTTTTTTTTGTAAGTCAAGAGATGGCTGATAGAGTTAAACATTTTATTTGCCACGTTTTTGCATCTCTAGAGAATTATTAGTTCCTTCAAGTGTTTTGTACTTGAGGCTCCTTTTCCTGGCTCATTTTTGAGAATTATTTACACTAGTCTGATGCAAATTTACTCTTTCTGATGGAATTCAAAGATTTCTTTCTTGTAAAAAATCATACACAAAAAAACACGTTATTTTCTACCTGTGGCTTTCTACGTCTTCAGATAACTCTGTTTTTCCAATCATTCAGGTTGTGTCTACAGAAACCACTTTCAAGTATTATGAAAAAAACGTTAGGCAACAAAAGAAAATAAAAAACTTAAGTTATCCTAAACCAATGTAATGTGTCTAAGAAATCCAAATAGCAATACAACAAAGTACAAATTTTAATTTTAATATAACTTTCAAATTTCTCTAAGAGAAATCATTTTTTTTCTGTAAAGCTGGAGCATTGAGGCCAGAATATGACCCTGAATGCTGCTAAAGGGATCCAAACAAAAGAAAAAGCATATTAGCCAAGCTTCAATATTTAAAGTGAATACTTCTCCACCATACAAGACACACACTAATAAAACCCAGCTGTTTGTAATATCACAATTATTTTCTGATATATTTTTCCTAAACATCAATCATCACCCACAGCAGCATCTAGCTGTTACTTCTCAGTCTAAATTATACAGCTGATATTTTACTGCTTGCTTCTCAAAAAGGATTCAAGACAATGATGCTGAGGTGCAAGCGTATGCATAAAAACACTTCACATTACTTTTCCACATGCAAACTATAGCCACTTGAGCTGATTTTTAAGTGCCATGTGCATTTTAAAACCAAAATGTATTGCTGACGTTCTTTTAACGCTCCTTCCCTATCACAAACCCTTCCCGACCGCCAGAACTCGTTACTATTCTGAAAGTACCTATTACCTGAGCATTTTTCTGGTCTTTCACAACTTCACACTTCAACTTTTTGTACTTCAGACCTCTTCTCCCACTAAAGTAAGCACTGTTAACTCCTTAAGGTACTTAACCACATGGCTAAATTTGATAATCTTACTTTTCCTTTCTTAAACTTAAATCTCACTATAATTCCAAGTCAGCCTTCCCTCCTCTTCTAGATTCACTACATCAACACTGCCGCGAAGCAACATACATATACATCCGTATTCTTAAGCCCAAAATATGAATCAGTTTAGCGCCATCAGAAAAAAAAATTTAACGCCTGGATGCCTCGTTTCAGTACCTCGTTGAAGCCTTTCATTTGCTTTCCTGTCCTACCTGGGCAGCCTATTGCTCCCGTCCGTTGTGCGGTCCCTTGCTGCCCCCAGGACAAGCGTGCAACTCACTACAGTGTATTTTTTTTTTACTCACCATAATTCCCAGTATCTCTCTCCATTTCGGCGCATCTACCCCTTCGTGAATCTCCCCAACCCCAAAAGATTCTGTATCCAGGTGCCCAAATCTCAAATTAGAATACCCCCCGCCTGACATTGCCGGGGATTTCTGGGCGACTTCTAAGAGAACGCGAAAGGCTGAGCGTTTGTGTCTCCCCCAGCACTCCCAGCCGAGTTCCGTCTTCTCTCGCTCCCTCTCGGTGGAAAGCCTACTTCGGGGCAACCCTTCGGCGCTGGGAAGCCCAAGCCTGCAACCTCTGCCCCGTGACCTCACGAGCCCAGCACGCCACTCAAGCTTAATTCACACCATTGTCGGAGCTTGTGCTCTCCATGCCCCCGGTCCCAGCTCTCTTTGCAGCCTCTTTCTGGCTCCTGCCCTCAAGCCAGACCCCAGGCTAGATGAACGCCCCCTTGCTCCGGTTGCAATACCCCCTGGCCCGGCCCCCTTCCACGCCACTCAGCCCACAGGAGCTCCTCTCCTCACCTAGCTTCGACCGGGACTCCTCCAGCTTCTGGATTTGGTTCTCCAAGAAGAGCATCGCCACCGCGAAGGCCACCACCGCCAGCAGCTGCAACTTAGGCGGCATCATAATCCTGAGGAGCCCCATGAAACCCGCTGCTCGGGATCAAGACATACCGCGGGGGGCGGGGAGCGGGGCCCCGGAGGCGAGGGAGACGCCGGGAGGAGCCCACCGAGCCGGGAGAGAGGCAAGAGGAGCGCGACAGCGAGAGAACCACCGCAGCGACCCCCCTTCTCCCCTCCCCGGTCCCCCGCCCCCAGGCGCCAACACCGACGCCGCCGGTGCCCGCTTCTCCTTGGCCGACTCAACGACCGCCCTCTCCAAAAGCCCGCGCAGCAAAAGCGGCTGCCGGGCTCTCGCCTCCCTCTGCTGCCTCAGTCCCCGACCCCCGCGCCTGCCTGCCCGCCCGCCTCCCTCTCTTCCTTCCTTCCCTCCCTCCTTTGCTCGCGGCCGCGCGCTCCTCCGCCAGCGCTGCGGCTGCGGCTGCGCCGCCCTCAGCCCCGCCCCCGCCCAGCCCCCTCCGCCACCACGCGCACGCATCTACGTACGCTGCTCGGCAACCAGAAGCTCCGCCCCCTGCTCCTGTTCAGTTCTGCTTATTGGACCGGAGAAGCCAAGCGCTTCGCTCTCGGTTAGTGTTACGGTTGGTTTCCTGCGCCCTAGGTGTCAACCAAGGCGGCATTCGATTGGGTGAACTTGGAGAAGGAGGCCGGCCGAAACTGACGAGGGCGGGGCTTCTTGGCGGCTTGATGAAATGTCGCGAATGAAAGGAAGGAGCCCAAAGAAGCACAGATTTGGGGAGTTTAGGAAATTGCCTGATATGGGTTATCGAAAGGACCTAGCGACGTTACATTTATGTCAAATGTAAAGATATTTGATCACCTTTAAGCTTCCAGATGCCGTTGGGTAATACCTGTCTCTGCAGAATAAGAGACTTGATAGCAACGGCCTTTAGCAGCCTGTTTTGGATCAGGCTTTGGAGTGGACGCCCTTAGCTGAGGGGTCCTCTGGGCAACCAGAGACCTACGGAAGATGGTAGCGATGGCGGCTCGGCCGGGTGGCTGGCTTGGGCCGGCGTTTGCGCTGCGGATGTTGTTGGCGACTGTACTTCAAGCGGTGAGTGGAGATCCCCTCGGCTGCAGCCCCAGGGCGAGTGGGAGGGAGTGCGCCGAGGAAGACGGAACCACGCTTGAAAAGGGCGGGAGGACTGGGCGTCTTTAGCGACCGGAAAGTGACGTGGCTTCATTCCTCTTTTGTATCCTTCCCCGCCCCGGGTTTCTAGGGGTTCTTTCTCCTGTCTTCAGACTATCTCGAGTACTTCTCTTGTAGAGCTCTAGCTGAAAACAGTCTGTAAATCACACGGTGAAAAGAAAAGGCAATACATCCTGGAAAGGAATGAATATTGTTTTCAAACGGGCAGAAACACAAGGGACTACCGTTCCTTATGACAGGGCTCCCAGATCTTAGAGGAAAGCCCTCAAGTCTTTGATCCAGGGCACACTGCCTGTTTACTTCCTTCTCTCAGTTGTTAGTGGTCTCTCTGATTCACTGTTAGACAGCGTTTTCCCTCCGTTCTTTGGCATTCACGTACCGCTGGGTGCACTTCCGTGCCATTTGTTGTTTTAAACAACGTTGTTGCCATTAAAGAAGTTACTCTGTATAATAGAGCATGATTTATTTTTGAAATTGTTTCCTAAAATGATAGCCTTCACCTCGTTTAAAATCTCGTTTAAAATCGGGTAGTGTTAAGCAAGTTTTTTATTTCGTTTTTCTCCATTAAGAGAAAAAAATGCGTTCTTAATCTTTGAATGGGGGAGAGGCTAATTTTGACTTATTTTCCTATTCACTCAGGAACGACTTAATCTTGGTTAATTCCTCCTAAGAAGTTTGCAATCCATGTTTTGCTGTGTGAATAATAAAACTTTTTTTAATAGATACTGTCCTTTTATAAGTTTTTTTTTTTTAATCAGCTTAATTCTTCAGGTATTCCCTTTCTGAGCCTGCTGAAAGTTTTCTCCTAGGAGACCTGGTTTAATTGATTTATTCAGGGTGTGGGGGAGTTATGGCCTATACTGAAGGCCTCTATAAACACCTCTGCTTTACTTTCATCAAGGGGTTTGAAGATCCTACCTGTATGCTTTGCAACCATACTTAAAGGTGGATTCTTTATTTCTCTCATTAGCACTACGGTACTCTATTATCCAGGCATTTGATGCCTTAGAAATTACTGGAAAACCCCTCTCTAAACTCAAGATTTTTTTTGCCAGTCTTAGGTAATTTGAGTTCACCACCATGCAAAGAGAAAAAGGACTAACATTTCAAGTTGCCTTGTCCTTATTTCCCTATCTCTTTGACTGTTGTTTCATTGTTTATGGAGGGTAACCACCCCAAAGTTTAATGGCTTAAAATAATAACAATATCTCATAGTTGTGTGGGTCTGAGCAGTTCCTCTGTTGATTTCCTCTGGCTTCATTTATGCAGCTGTGTTGAGCTAGTAGGTCAACTGGACCCAAAGGTCCAAAATGGATTCATTCTTAGGTAGTGCTGTCAACTAGGACGACATGGTCCTCCTCTATGTGACCTCTCATCCTCCAATAGGTCAGACCAGCTTCTTTTCATGACAGTCTTAGGGCAGCACCCCTAAAGAGCAAAAGCTGCAAGCCTCCTAAAGCCTAGCCTGGGAAATCACATACCTCACTTCCACCTCACCAATATTTGTCAAAGTTAATCACAAGACCAGTCTGGATTTCAGGGATGAAGAAATAGACTCCATCTCTGCATGGGAGGAGTGACACAATCACATGGCAAAGAAGTGTACATACCAGGAGAGGAAGACTTTATGACCATTAGACAATCTACCATAATGACCATCCACAGAATTCAAGTCAGAAACTTGGATATCCTCTTTGACTCCTTTCCTTACGTACCTCATCCAGGCAATTACCAAGTCTTTTACTTCCTAAATATCCCTCAAGTCCATCCACGTATTGTTAATTCCTCATTCAGGCCACCAACATCTCTCTTCTTAGAAATAAGCCTCCTGGTTCACCTTTTGAATGATTAGAATCTAAGTGGTTGACTTTGCCAGCTTCGCAATTGCCCAAGCCAGAAATTAGTCATTTTAAATTCTTCTTTTCCCTTTCATTCTGAATCTAATTAGTCAATGAGCCCTTAAAAATCTCTACTTAATTCTGTCTCCACAGTAAATTCAGGCTAGCATCTTTGCTTGCCTGGGATTACCACAACAGCTTTCTTAACTCATCTCCCCGTCTCGTTTTCTCCCTTTCTAATCCAGTCTCTGCAGTGCACCCAAAGTCATCTTTCTAAAACTTAAATCTGACATATTAAAACTCTTCAATGAATGTCTCTGTTTTAAGGTGAAGTCTTTACTCCTTAATGTTCCTTAAAAAGGCCTCTTTGACCTGATGTTGGTTTGTCTATCCAGGCTTAATTCCCAGCATTTACCTCTCATGGGAGAGCAAAAAGGTAGAGGTGGAGAATTGGGGTTGCTTGTTTTAGTATATCTCACATACCCTGTTCTCCCTCACCAGGCCTAAGGTAAAGTGTTTAGATAAAATACAAGGCTTAACTTACATGCCATTTCCAGATTTTCGAAGTCAGATATACTCTCTCCCTTGCATAATCAGCATACTTTCTGCTGTATTGCGCAGATCCACGATCTTAACCACACCATAGCTCTGTGTATGTGTTTGTATCTCTCCACTCCCCTTGCTCCCATGCCAGTTAGAATGTAGACAAACGGAATACGGGGACCATTTTTCTTTTATGTGTTTTTTTGTTGTGCCTCACGTGTATTTGTTCATTTAAATCCCTCTGAATGGCCCCCTAGTTCATTTGTGCTGGTCCCTTGCTGCCAGAGTCATCAGGATACCTGTAGTTTGTATAGAGCGATGATGAACCTCACCCACTCCCACAAATACAAAATGACTGAAAATAGAGAGTCCTGAGCAATTCACCCCTGTTGCCCCTGTTGAACTGTTTTAACTCCCCTGAGATTTATTCCTGTCTCTTCAGAAATGAAAGCAATACAATCCTTGAAAATGAAAAGGGAGGTGTGGAGGATTGTTAGAAAAACACTAAGCAGTTAGAAAAACTGCGTTTCACTGTTCGCCTGAGGCTGGGAAGGCCAGTGGAATAAGTCGTTGGCAGTAGTAAAAATAAGCCAAATCTTTGGAATAAAAAGGGCAAGAGGGAAGAATTTCTTGGCACGTTGAGGTTGAACTTCTGGTGTGGATGGAGGATTTAGCTGCTACTGTGTTAATTCACACCTGTGGGTCCTCAGACTAGACAAGTTGAGTTTGTCCCACTGTCTGTGCCTCTTGATAGCTCTAATTTAAAGTTAATAACAATGCATAGTTATCAGCATTCCAGTGAGGTAACAACTGGGAGGATATAAAGTAATTTAATCTGGAAATACGTTCTGAGTATGCTTAAGCATTAGAAAAGTCTAAGGGAGCTGTTTTCTAGAGTGCCCCAGAACTAAGTGGTATTCGGTTCTTCATTCAGAAAGGCACTGTGGTGAAAGCGGTATAGAATGATATCATTGCTTCTGAGAAACAGCACCCCACCTCCCACCTTCCTCTTCACAGGTTAACATCTGGATCAGTCTTATTTCCATGGGTGGCACAATTATAATTGTCAGGGTTTGGGTTGTTATTCTTAATGGTACATACAATAATGGTGCATCATGTATTCTGTGATAAACAGAAGTTAATAACAGAGGTTAAGGGTTTTGAGGGCAGGCCAGGGTTAGAATCTTGATGCTGCCACCTCTTGTTTGCTGTGTTGTCTTAGCCAGATCACCTTAACTATCTTAAGTCTCATTTCTTTCTGTGTAAATTGGAGATAATAATACCTATTTCAGAGGGTAGTTAAGATTAAATGGGATAATAATGTAAAGTGCTTAGCAAAATATCTGGTGCATTATAAGAGCTTGCTGTAGTGGCTGTGTTTCTCGTTTCATTTTCATGGGGTTCATCTGTAACTTTTATATTTTTTTGCTTTTGTCTTAGATTTGAAATCTGTTCAAAGTTACATGAGAAACCTGTGAGTTTTCTGAAAGTAAAGACCCAGTAAGGTTGGGTGGTGAACGTGATGTAATCTACACAGAGTTTGGAATATATTATGATATACATCCAAAAGCTATATAATGTTATAATCCAATGTTACTGCAATTAAAAATAAAAATTAAAATTAAATTAAATTAGAAAAAAGATACTGAATGCATTGGGAGGAATAGATTTTAGGAAAAAAGATAAGTTTCCCTGTTGGAGTTTTGAAGTTGCAATGCCAGTGCAACATCTAAATGAGACATCAAGTAGGCTGTTGGCTTTGGAAGCATGACACTCAAGAAGACGACTTGGGGGGCTGGCCCAGTGGCACAGCAGTTAAGTTCGCATGTTCTGCTTCTCAGCAGCCTGGGGTTTGCCGGTTCAGATCCCGGGTGCGGACATGGCACCACTTGGCAAAAGCCATGCTGTGGTAGGCGTCCCATGTATAAAGAAGAGGAAGATGGGCATGGATGTTAGCTCAGGGCCAGTCTTCCTCAGCAAAAAGAGGAGGATTGGCAATAGTTAGCTCAGGGCTAATCTTTCTCAAAAAAAAAAAAAGACGACAACTTGGGAGTTTTCGATAAATGGGCATTTGAAGTCATGAAAAAGATGCAGTTGTCTACAAAAAGTAGGTGAAGCAGAAAGAACCAAAAATAGAAATGGGAAACAGCGTTAAAGAGATGCGTAGAAGAGGAAGAAGGAAGGGGACAAGTTCATGGAAGGAGGAGAACAGTTTTGAATGCCTTTGCATTTAGTGATTTTTGGCAAGTTTACTCGAGGGGTAGGGTGAGAAACCAGACTATAGTAACAGTTCGAAATGACAGAATATGGGGAGACCAATGAGAACCATAGAGCTTGAATACATTGAAGAATTGAGTTATCAATTAAATTAAATCCCTGTAGAGATGGCAGAAGATAGAATCCAAAGCACAGGTAGAGGGACTGACCTTAGACAGGGAGGTATACCACATTCATGGAAGTGTGACAGAAGAATGGATGAGGGAAGAGAACTAATATTTTTTGGAAGCCTGCTTTTGCCAGTCACGTTGGTTGGTTACTTTGCATAAGTCGTTTCATTTAATCTTTCCTGCAATCTATTTTATGCAGCAAGTATTGCTCCTGCTGTATCAGTGAGAAAATTAATGGTTAGGGAGATTATCTTGCCCACAGTCATACGTCTTCTAAGTGGTCAAGCTAGTCCCTAAACCTCAAAGTTTTATTTTTGAGGTGCTCCTGCTCTCCCCTACTCCATTCCCTTCTGCACCCTTCCCGTACTAGATGTGAGTGAAGATATGCTGATATAGGGAGTGATAGGGATCTAGACATTAATGTTACTCTGTAGACCTGTATGAATGGGTGCTAAGTTCTTAAAATGAAATGGGAATTTGTTTTTCTTCTTAGGAAATTCCTTTAAAAAAAACTACTCAATGTTTGTTTAATGAAAGATATTATATATAATATGCAAGTCATAAAGAAATAATATGTAGTATCTTTTTTTGTTAATCCATATTCTAGCTAAGCTGAAAGGTGACAAATTTTTAAGAAAAAAATTTGTGGGGTAGGTAGAAAGAACCAAATCTCATATAAGATTACAGAGTTTAAAAATAATTAAGAATGGGGGCTGGCCTAGTGGCATAGCGGTTAAGTTCGAGCACTCCCCTTTGGCGGCCCAGGGTTCACAGGTTCAGATTCCTAGCACAGAAACACACCACTCATCAAGCCATGCTGTGGTGGCATCCTACATACAAAATAGGGGAAGATTGGTGCAAATGTTAGCTCAGGGCCAATCTTCCTCACCAAAAAAAAATAATAATAATTAAGAATTTGTCTCCAAATCAGGCATTTCAGTAACTCACCTCCAGTGTGTTAGATTTTGACAACCCTGATTTCTCCTTTTTTGGAAGCTTTATAATATAAATATGGAATTATATTTTATTTCTTCTTTCTTATTTTCAGGTGTCTGCATTCGGGGCAGAGTTTTCGTCGGAGGCTTGCAGAGAGTTAGGCTTCTCCAGCAACTTGCTCTGCAGCTCCTGTGATCTTCTTGGACAGTTCAACTTGCTTCCGCTGGATCCTGACTGTCGAGGATGCTGTCAGGAAGAAGCACAATTTGAAACTAAAAAGGTGGTGTTTTCTAGTATCTCTTTTCCATTAGATGGTTTAGTTGTGATAGGGTAAAGTATTAAATTGCTTAATCAACTTAAACATAAAGAAATCTCTAACTTTTACATTTTGTAGTTTTAGCAACTCACTGATTTCTTGCCTGGCCCATTAAATCAATCAAAGCAAGTAGGAAGGAAAAGTACGGTTCCATACCAGACCTCATTCTACCATGGCTGTCCAGCAGAAGGGGAGCAGAATTACTGTAGCCTGCTTGGATCCTAAAGCTCTTCAGTCTTCCTAACTTCTGGCCACATGAAGTTGAAGAATAATTAATTAGTTGTGTTTATTCATTTGTAATAAGAACCCCATTTTATAAGGAAATCTGAGATGAAAGTGAAGCACTTATTACCTGGCACGTAATTGTAGGCATTAAATTATAACTTTTATTATGGTTAACAAAGAATATGGCCTATTAATTTACACTCCTGTTACCAATATTTCCAGACACATAACCTCACCTTTTATACTGAAAACACTCAAGGATATGTAGTTTTAACTGTCCAGTAAAATCTGCCATGTTTTGACCCACTGTTCAAGTTAATAGTAGACTTGCTGAATTTTTAAATCTTTTGATTAAAGACCTTAAACTTCTTTAAATTATAAAGTAGCTTGAAAAGATCGTTTATGTTATCCAAATAAAACTGAATTAGTGAGATCCATGTTTTGGGGGTGAGAAAAAATGTTAGCATCTCTCTGTTGTGTTTTCTTTTAATATTCTCTTTCACTTGTACATACTGAATTCTGTTTAAGGGTTAGGGTTTGTAAAGCTTTCAAACAGTAATTGTGTCTTCTCATTATTAGGTAGTAAAAGTTTATTTCTGATACTGAGTACAATTTTGTAATTTTAAAAGAAAAACAAGCAGATAAGCTTTGAATATGTTAGTACTAAACCAAAATGTAATACTTGATTTCTCAGCTATGAAACTGAAATTCCCCAGTGTCCCAAAAAAGGTTTCCAAGTCTTCTGGGTTTTTCATTTTCTTGGTTCTCATATACCAATAATATATTTTAATGTTTTGAAGATTTCCATACATATAAGTTAGTCTTTATTGCGTGTAACTAAAATCTAAACAAGTTTTGAAAACTTGACTTTAAATAGATCTAAGACATGGGACTTAACTAGTTTAGTAGGACCCTTCCCCCTTGTTTTTTGTTTTGTTTTTTTTGTTTGTTGATGAGATATTCACATGCGACGAATTGATGGAGGAATCTATATGAGTCATCCTCTCATATTGAAGCTATTATTAGCAGTCCATATTAGTGGTCCGTATTACTACTCAGCCAACAATGATTATTTCCTTAGACACCAAACTTAGACTGAGTAACAAGGGAGGTTTTATCATGAACGATCTTTATCACACACTCCCCCTTGTAATTAAGGGTACATTGAGAGGTTCCACTCTTTGACTGATATCAAATGTGCCTAAACTATAACCCAAGTGCATATAAAAGCTCTTTTTACTTATTGCCCTTTCTCAATAATCCTTCATGATACACAAGTTTCGTGGTATAGCTTTACTGAAACCAAGCTTGGATCACACACTCTCAAATTAATTATATTCCTGTTCGATCTTCAATATTAGTTGAGCTGTGTATATTATCTTGACACCTTTTAGCAGTTACAGCTCAGCAATAACAGTAGGCCAGTGGTATGCCTGCTAATATAAGCTTAACAAATAACAAGCTGAAATGGTTATTGTATCTAAGTACAAGTAAGCCTGTATCCTAATACACCTTTTATGCTGTATCTCTTGTTTCTTTTTTTTCTTTTACTCCTAACCCCTAACCTCTCAGATGTTCTTACTGCTCATTAAGCGTTTGCTAGCACACTGTTGCATAAAACCAATGAATGATTTTCTTTAATAGGCCTCGTGGAATCAAAACATACCAAAAATACTTAGAAATATTACTGGAGGTATAAAAATATGGCAAGTCGGACACACCTCCATTTAGATGCAAACCACGTTCCAGGATAGAAGCAGTACTTGCTTTAATCTGTGCAGTACTGCTCTCTGGATTATTGGTATGTGATCATAGGTAGCAGTATATACAATATTTTTTTATGTCTCTCTCAACTCTGGCTTAAGGCATAATTTTGAAATCATAGTTTAATTTAGTCCTAGTTTAATAAAAGGAAAAATCTACGTTATATAGACTAGTCCCTTACATAAAAAACATTAAAAATACTTAAACATGGCCATATGTCTGTAAATAATTGTGAATATAAGTTCTTCAGAAGAGAAAAATTGAAGTTTATATACAGGAATGTTTTAGCAATTTATGTATAATAAAGAAATGTTACCAGAACACTCATTTTGGTTCTTTCTTAGTTGCCTGCTTTATAGGTCTGTCCAGGGATGAGGGTAACCATTTTTAGGAATGCTTATTCATTTCACAGCCTGAATTTAGCCTCTGATAGCCAGAAGCAGAAAATTTTCTTTAAAAAAAATTAATGGCAATAAGAGCAGAAAATGTCTTTGAAATCCCTTATCATACTGCAAAGAGATAATCGATTATTCTTTTTATTTGGTCTTCTCCCCTCCCTAGCCGCCCTCTGCCCACCATTTTGATCATAAAGGATCTACCAAGCATCACAAATACTATCTAGAATGAAATTTTTTGGTGAGGTATTTTACTACCATTTTAACTAGTTTTGCTCGCAGCTGTGTACCTAGATACAGTTTCCAGACGTTAGTAAGGATGCTGACTTAATTGTGAAGAGTGTGCTAATTTGTAGCTTGAAGAAAAAATGTAAACTAAAGAAAGAAAAAATATTTAAATCTTGGTGCTACTTTTATGCAGTTAGTATTTACTAAGTAGCGTATGTAACTTTACTGTTATATAGAGAATCTTAAGATGGAAGGGAAGCAACTGTTCTCTTTTTCGTTACTGACTGGCCTTTTCCTTGGGGTGTAAAAACATAGTAACTGCCGGTTCCTGAGTATCGTATCTTATAGCTATCCCATCAGAAAAGGACTAATTCTTCCTCATTTACATTTTTGTAATAGTTTATACAAAGATTCTTACTATCTTAAGTTGGGTCACTAACCAGTTATTAGCTAGGATAATGTAAGAACCATTAGCTGCCACAGTAGCTATGTGGAATGTTGCACTGGGGAGCAGACAGATGAGCAGTTTGCAGGGAAGAGCAGGTTAGGTACTAGGTAAGCCATCCCATAGATATCTGTTCTATTTTTCCCCTTAATTACTAGAGTACACCACTTTTACTCGAGCTGTTTTTAAAGATTTAGGTCAAGTGTCCCCTCTTCTGGGAAGTCTTCCCTAATCTCCCTCCGCCCTTACCCACCACCACTCCCAAGCTAGGCTAGCTACACCTCTGTATCCCAGAGCACTTCAGGATACTTTGATTTGCATTTACCTCCACTATATTGTGTATGTTGTTTTGTTTGCTTTCTCTCCCAATAAATTATGCTCTTTGAAGTCTGTTTTTTATGTTTCTCAATCTCCAGCCTTTAGCATACAGTATTTCATAAGTTTTTGTCCTTGAATAAGGCTGTTTTTACTAAGAACAAGTTAGAAAAGGTGATTTTAAAAAAATATTATGTTGAAAATATACTTGAAGTTTGTAGATGCTTATTAAGTATATTTTCCTGTATTTCACTTATGTATCCTGAATATAAAGAATAAGATCATTTGTCTCCATATTGGCAGTTATCCGTTAGTAATACTTTGTTTATAATTGTTCATTTAACTGTAAATATAGATATCTCATTTCTATATTTATAAAGATATCATAAGCTCCAAAATCTGTCTATAAAGAGATATGTAAATTATTTAGCACAAATTTTTGGTGATTCCAGTCTGACCACTAACCTTAATAGAAAGTTATTCAAAGAGCACGTAACCATTGGTTTAAAAGAGTTTCCTGGGATTTCCTTAGGGATAAACATAAATCAGATATTTTTTTTCTGTTAAGAATTTTTTAACCTCTGTTTTCTAAGATTTAGAAAATTAAATGTAGTATTTCAATAGAGGGATTATTTTTCTTATCCTTTCGTAATCTTTCCAGTTCTGTGAATTTGAACTTGATTATGCAGGTAGGTGCTTTTTTCCTGTCTTCTCGTTCATTTACGTTTTTCATATCTTAATGACAGTGATTTCAGCTTCTTCCAGACATTGTTATTGTAGAACTTTTCTATTTCCTCTTAATTATATACCCCTATTTCCTTAGTGAATACCTGTTCTTTTTAAGATCTTGGTTCACCAAGATCCTTGTAGTCCCACTGCTTTTTTTTCTTCTTTCGTAGTATTTTTATTTAATTGGTTTTTACTACTTCCTATTTTTTGTGTTCACACCTACCTTATCTCTGAACTACTATCCTGAGGTTTGGCTAGTTACCAAACCAGAGCCCCTTCTGGGAGAAAAGAATCCACTTGGCTGAATTACTCATGTATATGAACCAGTAAGAAAATTACTTCAACTTAATTTGCTCTCCATTCAGTCTTTATTGTACCAGGAGGGAGTTTAGAGTAGTGGTTGAGAGCACGGGTTCTGGAACCAAACTACCCAGGTTCAGATCATCTGTACTCAGCTAGTGATCTTGGACTAATTACTTGATCACTCTGTGCCTGTCTCCTCATTTATAAATTGGGGATGATAATAATAGTTCCTATCTCATAGAGTGGTTATGAAGATTAAATGAGTTAATATATGTACACTGCTTAGAATAGTGCCTGGCATGTAATAAGTACCAGGTAAATACTTGGGGCTGGTGGTGTGACAGTAGTAGTAGTAGTATCTGATATGCTTATGAAGGAAAAAAAAAACAAGAAACAGGGTCGGCCTGGTGGCATAGCAGTTAAGTTCACACACTCCTCTTTGGCGGCCTGGGGTTCGCAGATTCGGATGCCAGGTGTGGAGGTAAGCACCACTCATCAAACCATGTTGTAGCAGCATCCCGTATAGAAAATAGAGGAAGATAGGCACTGATGTTAGCACAGGGCTAATCTTCCTCAGCTTTTAAAAAGAGGAAGATTGGCAATGGATGTTAGCTCAGGGCCAGTATTCCTTACCAAAAAAGGAAAAACAAGAAAGAAACAGAAAATTTGGAAAACTCAGAAAATAATGAGTGCTGTTGGCAAAGTAGAGTAAAAAGAAAATAGATAAGAGATATAACATGAACTGTTAGATTTGCCAGTGATAAAAATTTGTAACCAAATTTTCTGTTACTCCACTGTTAAGCAGCCAGCCCTGGGGGTCTAGTGGTTAAGATTTGGGCCAGGGTTCATTTTCCAGTCAAGGAAACACACCACCCGTCTGACAGTTGTCATACTATGGCAGCTACATGTTGCTGTGATGCTGAAAGCTATGCCACTGATATTTCGGATGCCAGCAGGTTTCAGTGGAACTTCCAGACTAGGCAGACTAGGAAAAAGGACTGGGGTTCTGTCAGAAAAATTGGCCACGAAAACCCTATGAACAGCGGTGGACCATTGTCTGATACAGCACCAGAAGGTGAAAGGATGGTGCAAAAGACTGTGTAGGATTCTGCTCTGCTGTGCACAGGGTCTATAGGAGTTGGAATCGTCTTGATGACAACGCAAACAATAACCACTTTCAAGCTCCTGGATCAACTGACTCATGAAGAAATATGACAGAATTAGTAGTATGAAAACTATTACCATTTGCAACTACTTATATGGAACAAAGTACAGAAATAAATTATGTCAGACAACCTAGATTTCAAATTTTTGAGTCCTGCTGATTGACGCATTTTAATGAGGAAAATACTACAAACTTGAATTTTTTAAATGTGTACCATTTTGATCATTTTAAGATGCTATACAAAAGATTGCATGTGGAGAGAAAACGTTTTGCTACTAAAAAAATTCTCAAAACCATTGATAAAGTTAAGCTCTATTTTGACAAACCTATTCTGAAAATTGAATGAATGAGACCTATATTTTAAAGTCAGTTTGAAATAAAATATATTACTGGTTTTCAGACCACAGGTCATTTTATTTCAGATATTTATAACCTTTCAGACCACACATCAGGTCAGGTCAATATCTATCCATGATATTCTTTGAAACCAGAAATAACATAACAGAAAGTAAATTAAACTATGTGCGATATAAAAATAATCACTTTGCTAAAAAAGCAAGCTATCAAACTAATCACATTTATTTCTAATGTACCTGATAACATTCCTCTGCTACTTACTTATATTTTTAATCTAGTACTTGGTAATAGATTTCAAAGGTTTAAGAAAATTTTGGGAGAGAAAAGCTTAAATGTAATTTTTTAAACTCTATGGATTGAGAAGAAATTTCTTTTATTTGAATTTTGGAACATCTTGGTCTCATTCACAGAATACCAGTGGAAGCCTAGGCTTCAAATCACCAAATTATACCATTGCTAGTTCTGGAAAATAGCTCAACAGTTAGGTATTTGATAAAGGGTATTTCTTTTCACTTAAAAATCTGCTTTTCAGATAGTATAAAAATATTTATCTTCAATAATGGTTGCATTACACTAGATTTGAATACATGGACCTAAGTAGTGCATAAAATAATTTTAAGAATATAGTTAGATCTCCTCCACTTCCTACTCCATTACCTAGTTGGAGCTAAACTAATGTTGAATGACTAGCTCTATATGGTGACAGTCCCATTTTCTGTGTGCGTAATACTCTGCTTTCGCATTTACATGCACTCTAAGCAATCCAGAGACAATACAGAGGTAATATTAACATATGTATAGTTTGTCAGAAGTTTATTGCCTTCTTGCTTTTCATAAGAGTTTTTGAAAGAGTTGAATTTTCATCTCAGCTTCATTGCTTACCAGCTTTGTGGCTTTGAGCTAGCAGATTCCTTTTTGTTCTTCAGTTTGATCTTCAGTTTTGTTGTAATAATTACATTGACTCACCTTTGAGTGTTTATTTTACTTTGGTTATGTGCGAAAGTGTTTCACCTACATTGTCTATTTAATCCTCACAACAACTCTGTCGTGTAAGTGCTGTTATCCCTATTTAACGGGAGAGGAAACTGGGGTATTATCTGCCCACGGTTGCCCAGCAATTAGGTGCCGCAACCTGGCTTCATCTCAGGTCTGTTTGACTCCAGAGCCCCAAGTTTTTAAACCTCTACACTATTTTGCCTCTCATCTTGAAAATGTTAATAGTTATACCTACTTTACAGAGTTACTGTAAGAAAATAAATGAGTTAAATATAAAACACCAGACTGGCTTTCTGAAGTTCCCTCTTGCATTTATAGTTAACAATTTTAATAACACAGTTCCACTATTAGTTTCTATTTAAAATTGTCAAATCTTTATTCCTCAGTTTACCACAGACTTTAATGGCTCCCATTACTTGGTGTTTTTCAAAAATATATTAACAAATTTGACTTTATTTAAGGTCCAACCAAACAAGTATTTTAAACAAGTCAGTTAATTCTTAATTCTGGTAAAAGAGCATCAAAACATTTAGTTACTTTCAATTTACGTGGAAATTCGGTAGCCAATTTCAGAGTAATTTAGAAGTCAGCTTAAACAACGTTATTCAAGACAGTGGCAAATTTTAAACTTTAGCCTAACAGAAACAGAATGCTACTGGTGTGTTAAACATAGGATGAAACAGAGGTTAAGCTAACTGTGCGTGAAATTGTAGTTGCTAGAGAAATTTCACAGTTGCTTAAAATAACTTCACTTTTGTAGTGTGTTTGTAGCATCGGTACATGAACTGATTTCTGTAAAGGAAACATATAAA
The DNA here is from genome assembly GCF_037783145.1 of Equus przewalskii. Taxonomy (NCBI): domain Eukaryota; kingdom Metazoa; phylum Chordata; class Mammalia; order Perissodactyla; family Equidae; genus Equus; species Equus przewalskii. Next base: position 12,326,471 of record NC_091854.1, read on the forward strand.
TGTCTTCAACAGATTATTCTAATTACAATAGAAAAGCATTATTCACAGAGAAGCTTTTTTTAAAGATCTGAGTAATGTTTGGTAACAGTTCAATTTCAGTGTAAGAATCACTAAGACTCCTGAGTAGCAACAATACTAAATAATGACAGGAATTATTTTTAATAATGATGACACAAATTATTATTTAATGATAGCCACTAACATTCATTAAGTTATTATATGAAGGTACTGTTCCAAGCAGTTCATATAAATTAATTTATATAATCTTCCCAATAACTCTATGAGGTAAGTACCACTATTATCCCCATTTCATAGCTGAGTCTGAGGCATAGAGATCTTGCCTAAAGTCATACAGCTAATAAATGGCTACACAAATATGTATCATGTTTGCATAACAAAAGTTTTAAAGTTTATTTTGTGTAATTATTTAATTGAACTGAAAATATTAAATTTTTCATATTTTCTAAATGTGGCATTTCATCTGCCTTTAATATGAAAAACAAACCTAGTCAATTTTTTTAGGTATTTGCAAATTAGGATCAATATCTATCGAGCATAATTAAAACTTTCTGTCACGTTTGCAGATTCTAATATTTTAAAATGAAATAAACCCTTAAAGTAATTCATGATCTATGTCCAGGCTGCCTTACAACTACATTTCCTGGACATACCTACCTCAGAGTCAAAGTAAACTTCCCATCTCTACACTAAATATTTTTTCTTGGTATAGGAGGCTCTGAGAATGCCAAAATAAGACAACAGTCACTGTTCTTGGGCAGAAGAAGAAATAAGCATGGAAATGGGACTGCTAGAATGCAGTTAGCAGGATATTCTGTTGGGCTAAAACATAATATCCAATGTTTTGAAGGTAACCACTAAAAGAATTAGAAATAAAATAAAAGATGGAAAGAGGAGGAAATTGATAAATCTCTTAAAGTTGGTATATTGAGAACTATAGATATAACCATATTAATCATTATGGAAGTGACCAACAGAAAACTAAAAACAGTAAAAGCTATTGACTGGCGGTGGGAGGCAGAGAAAAGTTTTTACTTCTTATTTAATCCCTTCAGTACTCTTTCTTTGCAATTATTATTTCCAGGTGCATTGATTTCTTTACAGAATTCAGTGAGATGTGTACTGTAAACAAAATATATTCATGTGCCATGAAAGCAGACAGAAGGAAGGGCATAACCATTTGACAGGTCAGGTAAATATCACCACTTGCTTATATAGAAGTTGATGCTTATGATAAATTGGAAAATAATTAGAAGAAGGTCATCTCTGGCAAAAGGAGAAGTTCTTGGAAAGGCACAGAATCTTGAGAGAGATGGCCATCTGAAATAATCAGATAGCTTGGTTATGGTGAGAGAGAATTGTTACCAAACCAGGCTCGTTTTGCCCGCCTCATGGTATGCCAATTGCCGAGACAATGAGTTTGTAGCAGAGTAACGGTTTATCATGGGGCAGTTAGGCAAGGAGATGGAAGAAGTCTCAAATCCACCTCCCTGAAAATGGGGGTTAGGGATATTTGTGGGATAGAGGGACAGGGTGGTCTGAAGTGTGGAACAGATGATTGGAGGTAAGGAGAAGTGAGGTAATTAATGATCTGCACAAGTGTAGTCAAGCTTCATGGCTCTTCACAGGATGCACATTCACAAAATGGTGACCTTAGTATGATCTGAGGGTGGAGGTTTAGGCCCCCTGATATCAAAGGGTCACCAGTTGGGCATCCAATGAGTCAGTGGTCTTAACCAGTCTAAACTGGATAAGGAGCCGACTCAGTTCCTGAAAACCTTAAGCACCCCATCTCTTACCCTGGTGACCCAAGCATCAGAGATGTTATCTATAGGGTGGTCTTTAGTAATGTATTATCTAACGACTTTTGCAAACAGACAACTGACTGAGTATAGTTAAAGCAAGTTGGCCCTCAGCTTCATGATGGTTAGGTAAGTAGGGCCGGTGTAGCTTGATAAAAACTTTGGACTCTATCTTATAGGCAGGGAACAAAATTAAAGGATTATGAACAATGAACTGGCAGATTTGTATTTTAATATCTTTTGTTAGTGGTGTGAACAACAGTTGTTAGGGCAGAGGGAAATACTGTTGCCAGAAAAGTAATTTATATTGCTGTTATCCAGGGGCAAGATACAAGGGCTTAAGCCAACACATTGGTAGTAAAAATGGAGAAGGAGCAGATCTGAAACAGATTTAGGCAATAAAACCTACAGGACGTATTGACTTACTGGATCGGAGGGGAGAAGGAATGAGTGAGGATGCTGCCCAGTGTTTCTATTGAGAAACTGGTACCCCGACACAGGAAGGCTATGATAGACTTCAACTAGTTACAAGGTAGCCCTTTAAGGCAGTGGGGAGGATGGAAGAAGGGGCAGCAGGAGAGGAGAACTTTATAATAAAGCCTGAGCAGCCCTTAGCTACAAACTACCTTTTCAGTTTTCTTTTTGAAGAAATAAGTGTTAAAAGTTTTAATTTAGAGGGCCATGAATTTTATCTGGGTACCGTAATGAATTCTAAAATTGATAGTATACTTGTCAAAGAGTGGGCAAAAAATTAAATGTGTGGAATGACCTAGTTTCTTTTGGTCTAGTTTCATCTTGCTGCTCTTAGGTTTTGTATAATATTTAAGCTTTTGGATTATTATGGCTTTATTTTTGTGTCTGTTCTTAAAATATGTTAGGTGATTCCTTTCTTTCAATAGAGAGAAACCATAATTTAATTTGTGCGGCTGTTTTGTTTTTTATTTCAGATACTTGTAACCTTTCTTAAAGATGGTCATAATTCCCCCCCACCTTTTTTTTTAAGATTGGCACTGAGCTAACATCTGTTGCCAATCTTTTTTTTTTCCTTCTCCCCAGTACATAGTTGTACATTCTAGATATGGGTCCTTCTAGTTGTGGCATATGGCCGGATGAGCGGTGCCATGTCCACACCCAGGATCTGAAGCAGCGAAACCCTGGGCCACTGAAGTGGAGCGTGCTAACTTAACCACTCAGCCAATTCAGGGCCGGCCCCTTAATTCCCCTTTTTTGTGACAAACAGTGGTGTTCAGTATTGGAATGGTAATAGCAACACTAACAAAAAGAACTGAAGTCTCTTTTGAAAAGCAGCTTTTGCTGCCATAAATGGCACCTTCATGTTCAGTTTTTGGGGCTATCGAATGTTTGGATGTTGAACCATATTTTGCCTGCATCTCAGTTTTTCAAATTAACAGGAAAATAGGTGATATTTTTCAAATGCTGAGGAGCAAAAAAACATTGAATTTTTTATTATTGAGTGCTATCAACTAAATAGTTTGCCATTTTGTGAAATATTTTTACCTTTATTTATTACTGAGGGGTTAATTGCTTTTATTTAAAAATTACTTACTCAGATATTCAACCTTAGAGTCATTATTACGAATTCTTTGGATATTTTAACCTCAGGAACTACAACAGGTGTTGTGTCGAATTATTTCCTTTCGTTGTATGATATGTCCTAAGTATCAGTAGAATTGAATGCATTGCTCCCAAATGATGCCCCTGGATTATTCATACTTGTAGCTGAAGTATGTACAGGAAGGTGTGTGTGTCTGTATCTGTGGGTGTAGTTGTTTCCATGTGAAACTCTCATCATTAGTCTTATCTCTTGCTGGTGAGATTCTCTTTTTTTTAGGCACATATACAAACTCTGTTTCTCATCACAGTTTTGAAAGAAGCCTTGTTCTTTTTTTTCTCAGATTTTATAGTTGGAATGGTCTAATTTAGAATGTGGTGGTGTCAGAAACATTTTTATTTTTTTTAATACATTTTCATTGAGCTTTTTAGTGGAACAGTGGTTGTATCTTAGTGGAAGGATTCCCCCGGTGCATTCTTTCCTTCCTTAGAGCCTGATTTAAATTGAGCTAGATGTTACCTTGCTTGTCTTGTAGCTTTCTCAACCTCAAGTCAGCAACTAAAGACACAAAAAGGAATAACACTTTAATAGTGTAGTGGAATAAGTTTTAAACTTACAGAGCTTCCATAGGCCTAGACATTCATTGCTTTATATTTTTTCAGAGTTTAGTAGAAAGCACCTAAAAATGAGTAGGGTAACCTCAGGGGTATAATATTAGAGAATTATATTTACCAGCATGGTTTGCTAAAATTGTAAAACTGAACGTATTTTCCTAATCCTCCATATTCATTCATTGTTCCTATGCAAGAATACCATCAGTCAGAGTGTGTACGTGGACGGCAATGTCAACAGATTCACAATCTGCCTTATGCATTTGCTGCTTCAGTGACTTAAAGTGAAATCTTGACAAATGCTTTTTACTAGATCACAAAAAATTTAGTACTCTAATTATTTGTCCATGTATACTTGTAGCTTATTGTTTCTAGCACTCGAGGCACTTTAAAAAATATCAGAAAATACAAAAATGATTTGATGAAGAATAATGAATTAAGATTTAAAACATTAGCAGATTACTAAACATATAGTTTTAGTTGAAAACATTTTCCCTGCGAGTTAACTGGCCAAATTTTGTTAAAAATAGATTCTGCGTGATACATTTTTCCACTATATGAAAGGAGTAAAGTTGATTTTAAGAAATTACACTGGTTGCAGGCCGGACCGGTGGCTGAGTGGTTAAGTTTGCACGCTCCACTTGGGCGGCCCAGGGTTTTGCTGGTTCGGATCCTGGGCACGGACATGGCACCACTTGTCACGCCATGCTGAGGCGGTGTCCCACACACCACAACTAGAAGGACCTACAACTAGAATATGCACCTGTGTTCTGGGGGGATTTGGGGAGAAGATAAAGCAGAAAAAAAAAAAAGATTGGCAACAGTTGTTAGCTCAGGTGCCAATCTAAAAGAAAAAGAAAAAAAATTAACTGGTTGCAATTAATGTTTAGAAGAGTGGCTCACTTACATATTTGAGTGTATCATAATTGTTTTTATTTAAGATCTCTAAATAATATATACTACCCTGCTTTCGCCACGTTACAGCCATACTTCCTTATTTTTAAATCCCTACATTTCATGTAGGACAAGCCTTCCGTAGACCTATGAAATAGTTACTCCTCAGATCTGAATTCTCTTCAGCAGGTAAAATTTTTCCTTTTGTTCACCTAACATTAGAGAATTTTCTTCATATTGCTACTTAATATTCAAAGCTCTTTGGGTTTTTCTAGTAGTACTGTTGAATTTCTGTAATACTAAAGTCTTGCCTTAAAAGAAGATTTTGAAAATAAGAATGTATGGCTGCAAGCAGTACTTCGTACGGGAAGGAAAACAGTGTACGGCAGCATTTGTCTTGCTTTAGTCAATGCTCACCTGGTTTGCCTTTGTGAATTGCTTTGGTTAGTCTGTTGAGCAGAAGCCTGCTGTTTGATTGTTTTGCAATTTTTGCCTCATTAATAGTCGAGTATAGTCCAAGGCAGTGATCCATCCCTGGCTGCCCATTACAATCACTTGGGTAGCTTTAAAAGTAGTGACAGTCATTAAAGTACTGATGGCTGGATCTCACCCCCAAACAGCCTAATTTATTTTGTCTGAGGGGGCTCTAGGGATCAGTAACTTTCAGAATCTTCCCAGGTAATTCAACTGTGCAGTCAGGGTTGAAAACACTGCCCTAAGGTAATTTCAATTTGAAAGCTTGGGAAATTTTGGAGTGGCCATTCTAATTACAGACGATCAGTGAATGCTAACCCTGAATAGTCCCTAAACAGAAAGCTCTATTAACTATGAAAATGGGTTTCAAATACACAACTTAAAACTTAACCAATAATGTGAAGAGAAGTATTACAATAATAGCTATTGTTACTTATTAAGCATCTAAAGAATTCAGGCTTTTCACATGTTGCGTGGTTTTTTTGGTTTTTTGGCTTTTTGGCTTTTCAGCTCCTTTTAGCAACTCTGGAAGGTAGGGATTATCTCTTTTGTTCAAACAGTAAACTGAAGCTCAGAGAGAATGATTTATCCAAGGGGACATGCTGCTTTTAAGTGGCAGAGCCAGAAGTGGGCCATATACGCATTTGATGTTATAACTTGAGCTCTCTTCACTATACTGTTAAAAGATAAACTGAGGCATGTTAAAAATTTTAATAGTTTGAGCTCAAATTGAGAAATCGATTTGAATGAGGCAGTGCCAAACTGGAAGTGGTTAGGAGTGCTCCACCGACAGGAGTTAATGGCAAGACTTTTATAGAGAAGATGCAGAAGCAAAGCAAGGAAATTATTTCATAGGCTCTCGCTGAAGTGGTCACCTTATTTGGGAAAGCCCAGTTGGCTGTTTGTGATTGCTTGTCTTTAGGTTTGATTTCTTAACTTAGAGGCATTTACAGGCTTCGGTCTTAGTTTGCTTAGCTAGGCTGCTAATGCTTTAGAACCAACCACTGCAATCTAATGGCCTCCTTGTTTAATTAACTTAACCATACTATGCTATAGGAAAATTGGATATGTAGTTTGACTTAGCTTTAAATTTATTTCAGGGTTTTATTACCGTCATGTTTCTTTAGAGCCATAGATATCATCACTAGCAAAAAATATAGTGAGTGCTTCGTGTTGGGAAGTAGTAGAATATTTCTGACTTGGACAAGGTTTAGAAATTCGTGCTGGTGGGATGATGGTGGTAAAAGTTAACAAATACAACCCTTTTGTTTAATTCAGAAAGTTTGTATAACTCGTAAGTGTCACTTTTGTTTAATGTTAGAAATTAACTGATTTTGGAATCTAGTTATTTGGTGAGAAATAGCACACACCAGGTTTTTGTCTTACCGTTAACCTGAACCATTTTGTAGCAACATAGTTAAGACTGTACTTACAGCGAAGGTATCATCACAAACTAAAGATTTTGGCCTTTTTCTAAATGTGAAAACCTCATTATAAGCCCTTACTAAAATTTTATGATTTTATAAAATTGGTTGGTCAGGTGGGTAGCAGGGGAAAAAATCATTATAATTTATCAGAGAAGTCTTTCTATAAAAGAAAGAGTACGTTGTCTCGAAATATTAGGAAAGTATACGAAATGTATAGAATCTAAAATTGAGATACGTACACATAATAATCTTGGTAGTATTTAAAATAAACTTATTTAAATTGGAAAAAATTGACTAACCACAAAGCTGAAATTTATTTTAAGAATTATAATTAAAATCACTTGTTTTTAAATGAGGGAAATTAGCATATTCAAAAATCCTGCTACAAATAAGGTAAATTAGTTCTAGAGCTGAAGTAGTTAGATATTTCTACTTCCCACTTAGAGGACCCTATCAGAAGTTAAGGAAAACCTGGCGATCATAAGTGATATGGAAATAAACAAGGACTCAAAGGGAAAAAATGCAGTTTTGCATATCATTTTCATAGTTTTCTAAAGGTGTCCAAATATTTCACTAGTAAAATGTAATTCTAATGGAATAATGACCTACCATTGCCTAGAGTTAGTGTCTCTACAAATAAGCCTTCTCTGATGCATATAGAAAAGAGGCCTGTCACCTTGCTGTAGAAAAATAAGCTTGCTATATAAAAGTTACGTAACTTGCTTCTTTGATTTCTCTTCTGTCGACATTTTTCCACATCTGTTGAAGGTCAGTGTTTATGTATGCTGTGATGTTACTTAAAAAGTAAAAATGCTAAGGGTGAGAGTCAAGGAACTGCAAGTGTTAACCTTTTTTAATCCTCTCATACTTTATGCCCTAGAGAATTCCTGTTATAAGTAGGACATATTTCCTTTTGTGTGGATTTGTATAATGCCACAGATGTTTATGATTACTTTATAAGGCATTGAAAATTTACCACAATTTTTAGTTAAATTACTTATTTACCATGAAAAACAGGTATTTTCCTATGAACACTACAAATTCATAAGTAAAAACACCAACTGGCATCACAAATTAATGCTTTTAGAATTTGACTTTAATAGTGTTAGGCAACTTTGAGTTACATTTTCTTTTTGTTTACCCTAGACTGGAGTCTGCTCTACAAAGTATGTCAAAGGCACTTGAAATATTTTTAAAGTTACGTGATGGAAAAAGAAGCATTTAATTCTGTGAAATGAATAATTCTCTCCATTCAGCACACATACATTGAGCAGCTTTGTGTCCAGTTCTGGGGGGAATTATGATAAATAAGACGTTTCCTGTCCACAGTCAAGCTACAGAATGTTTGTAGGACATTATGGTAAGAACAGAATTCTGTGGAAAGTCCCTAACAGAGTAGGACATCAACAGAAGTTTTCCTGGAGAAGGTCACATCTGAGCTGCCTATTCATTAAAGAATATGTTTCTACTATATCTAATTAACCAGTTGATATTTTGTGGTGCAGAGAAGTGCTTTCTTTGAATGGGTTACAAGTGTGCCAGGATACTGAGTCCTTCAGTCCTTGGGACAACCACATGGGGCCTGGGGTGAGAGGGACCCCCAAGCCTAGTCATCTCTGGTTATAAGCAGCCTCTTCCTTTTACCCCAGTGCTCCATACTGTTGTTACCATTTTCCATGTGTCCTGATATGAAGAATATTGGGAAAGTGGTGTAGAGAAATACCATTATGTAATGGAATCTCCACTTAGAGTTTCCAAGGGATCACAGACTTGGGGAAAAAAGATAAATCTAATAAGCAAACTTTTAATATGGCTTATTTTTTTATTTTCTTATTCTGGTAAAATATACGTAACGTAAAAATCACCATTTTAACCATTTTTAAGTGTACTGTTCAGTGACATTAAGTACATTCTCGTTGTTGTGCAACCATCACCACCACCTATCCAGAATTTTTTTATCTTCCCAAACTGAAACTCCACACTCATTAAACAATAACTCCTGGGCCAGCCCAGTGGCGTAGCAGTTAAGTGCACACATTCTGCTTTGACGGCATGGGGTTTGCCATTTTGGATCCCGGGTGCAGACATGGCACCACTTGGCCAGCCATGCTGTGGCAGCCGTCCCACATATAAAGTAGAGGAAGAAGGGCACAGGTGTTAGCTCAGGGCCAGTCTTCCTCAGCAAAAAAGAGGAGGATTGGCAGCAGATGTTAGCTCAGGGCTAATCTTCCTCAAAAAAAAAAAAAAAAACAATAGCTCCTGTTGACGAAAATAATCCATAACCAATCTATAAATGAAAATTTGGGTGAGTTTATCCTGAGCCACAATGTGAGGACCATAGCGCAGGGCCTTCCTTCCCGAAGGAAGGAAGGGCATCAAAGAAGTGGGGTGTACAGAGTGGTTATATACCCTCAAAGAGGATGTTTCACATATGATTGAAATGTCCCTTTTACAATAGTCATGAGACTGCTCTGTCAGCACAGCGATTGATGGACACAGCAGGGTGGCAGTTTGTTGTCTCGAGCTGGGTGGTCACAGGTGAGCACAGCAGTCAGTTTCTAGCCTAGGGAAAGATGCATATCCTTAAGGAAATGCCAGTGTTGGGGGAGTTGCACCTTTATCTTAAGGGCCCTCGTTCTTGTCTTTGGGACATAGCAAATGTTTAAAGCAGATGTACAATGCATGCTCAATGGCCATGTCAGGCCGTTTTGGAAAAAACAAAGTCAGGCCGAATTAGGTTTACACCAAATGGCTTCTTCATATACTCCAATATATCCTATTGTTTGTCATTTCTATTTGTCACTCCCCATTCTTCCCTCCCCCAGCCCCTAACAACCACCATTCTACTTTCTGTCTCTGAAGTGACTACTCTTAAGTGCCTCATATACGTGGAATCATACAGTATTTATCCTTTGTGACTGCCTTATTTCACTTAGCTTGATATCTTCAAGAGTCAGCCATGTTATAGCGTATGTCATAATTTCCTTCTTTTTTAAGGCTTTTAATATTTTATTATATGTATATGCCACATTTTGTTTATCCATTCATCTATAGATGAGTTGCTTCAACCTTTTGGCTATGGTAAATAATAATTGGCATACAGATGTCTGTTTGAGTCCCTGCTTTCAGTTCTTTTGGGTGTATACCTAAAAGTGTAATTGCTGGATCATATAATTCTATTTTTAATTTTTTAAGAAATCACCATGCTATTTTCCGTAGTGGCTACACCACTTTACATTACCAACAACTATGCACAAAGGTTCCAATTTCTCCACATCCTACCTACCACTTAGCACGTGTTGTTTTCTGGTTTTTTGATAATGGCCATCCTGATGAGTTTGCAGTGGTATCTCATTGTGGTTTTGATTTGCATTTCCCTGAAGATTAGACATTAACATGTTTGCATTAGCTCGTTGGTAATATGGCCTGGTTTTTTTTTTTTTTTTTCTTTTCTCCCCAAAGCCCCAGTACATAGTTGTATATCCTAGTTGGAGGTCCTTCTGGTTCTTCTGTGGGGGATGCCACCACAGTGTGGCTTGATGAGCAGTGCGTAGGTCTGCACCCAGGATCTGAACCAGCAAACCCTAGGCTGCCAAAGCAGAGCGCATGAACTTAACCACTTGACCACGGTTGCTGGTCTCTATGGCCTGATATGTTTAAAGATATTTTTGGGGGACTTGTCTAACCAAGGTTAACCAAATATTATTCAAAAGCAACTTATTGTGTAGTATTAGGTCAACCTAATCTTAAATTTTTACTGCTGGGAAGAATCTTGGAGATTTGAGAGTTGTTAATCTGAAATCCATTGATAGTTACAGAGTCCATGAATAGCCTGAATTAAAGCAAAATTCCATCAGATTCTCAAAAGTATCTGTGACCCTCAAAGATTTAAGAACTGGGGCTGACCCCATGGCCAAGTGGTTAAGTTCGCACGCTCTGCTGCAGGCGGCCCAGTGTTTCATTGGTTTGAATCCTGGGCACAGACATGGCACTGCTCATCAAATCACGCTGAGGCAGCGTCCCACATGTCACAACTAGAAGCACCCACAATGAAGAATATACAACTATGTACTGGGGGGCTTTGGGGAGAAAAAGGAAAAAAATTGAAAAATCTTTAAAAAAAATTTTAAGAGGGCCTGGCCCCGTGACCGAGTGGTTAAGTTCGCACGCTCCGCTGCAGGCGGCCCAGTGTTTCGTTGGTTCGAATCCTGGGCGCGGACATGACACTGCTCATCAAACCACGCTGAGGCGGCGTCCCACATACCACAACTAGAAGGACCCACAACGAAGAATATACAACTATGTACCGGGGGGGCTTTGGGGAGAAAAAGGAAAAAATAAAATCTTTAAAAAAAAAAAAAAATTTTAAGAAATGTTAATCTAGCCCAGAATCACCAAAATGTTAAAAAGTCATCTTTTGGGTAGGTGTAATTAAAGTGATTTTTAAAATTTCTATGTTATGCTTTTCTCTATTTTCCAAAATATCTAAAATAATCATGCATAGTGCATCTGATTTTTGTGCTACTTTAGAACTTAAGAAGTAAATCCATATTTAACTCTTAGATGTAAGTTTTAAAAAGTCTACAAGCTAAGAAGAAATAAAATGGACATAATATGTTCCTGTAATTGCTTGCTTTCTCTCAGAGTTACAGCATTCCCAAGTCACTACAAAAAGAACGGGCAAAGCTCTACAGCTACAAAAAAGTGATGTTTACCGTTGAATCCATTTCAGCTGAATTCATTGCCATAAAATATTTGCGTTTGGAGGTTTTTTAATGAGCTTTTACTATAAAAAGAATGTCCAGGTTCTATAGCTAGAAAAGCAATATTTATCATTGAATTCATTTCAACTGCATTTTATTAAGGGAAAATATTTGCATTTAAGTTCTTCATAATGAGATTTTACTGATTTTCCTATAATATCTTTATATAGTACATACTATAATTTCTTTTTAAAGGTATTGAGTATTCTGGGTTTGTTTTTTTAAAGATTGGCACCTGAGCTAACAACTGTTGCCAATCTTTTTTTTTTTTTTTCCTGCTTTATCTCCTCAAATCCCCCTTGGTACATAGTTGTATATCCTAGTTGCAGGTCCTTCTAGTTGTGGCATGTGGGACACTGCCTCAACGTGGCCTAAGAAGTGGTGCCATGTCCACGCCCAGGATCCGAACCAGCAAAACCCCAGGCCTCCACAGCAGAGGGCGAGAACTAACCTGGCCACGGGGCCGGCCCCTATTCTGTTTAATTTTAAAACATTGATTGCTTAATTTTAAAAGCAACCAGAAAGAATTCTCATTAAGTATCTATGTTGGATAAATGGTTACATATCTCTGTTCAGTTTAGCATCCTAAAAAAACTGTGGGAAATCTTTAAGATTTTGTGAAGAACTTTGTAGGATATCTTATCTGTTCAAATTCATTGTCAAGTCTCCATATCTCCTTCAATCTTTTTGGCTAGATTTAAGAATACTCCAAGGAGGGCTTAACTCCCACCATTTAATATTCTTGGGCTTCTATTTCCTCTTCTGTTGAACTGGAACTAGGTAGTCTTATACAACTCTGATATTTGTTTGATCTGTATATCTGCTTAACTGTAATATTTATTTTGCAAAATTTTATATTTTATAACTACATTTTTAAAATTTATATCAGTTTTTTAAATTCCCGTTTTTCCTTTTGCAGCTGTATGCAGGAGCTATTCTTGAAGTGTGTGGATGAAAATTGGGGAGGTTCCCTCAAGTCCAGGGTATGTAAAGTTAACTCTAGTTCATTTTCAGTTTAATCATTTTAAATCAACATTTCACAAGAATAATTTCATTAAATAGTCCCAAGAAAGAAAGTAATAATGTCAGTAAGTATTTTTCCTTCTTAAGCATGAGTCTTACCATGTTAAGGATATGGTCCGTCTCTGAAAAAAAAATGTGAATTTCTCCTAATTTTGTAGGCCTTGGGAAACTTTCTGTAAAAGGCTAGATAGTAAAAATTTTCAGCTTTAAAGGCAACAAGGTTTCTGTTGCAGCTATTGAACTCTGCTTTTGTACTTAAATGAATAAATGTGGCTGTGTTACAATAAAACTTTATTTACAAAAGCAGGCAGGCCAGATATGGCCCACGGACCAGAGTTGGCCAACCCCATATTAGAATCATAAACCTTCAGACACAGAAAGGAATTTTAAACTGTAGAAATGAGGTAGAAAATAGTTTTTTCACTATTCCTACCAACTGTGGTTGATTGGTAGTGATGCCTAGGATTACGACGCTACATTGGAGTTTTGCTAGAAGGAATACTGATTCATTAGCATCATCTTCATCAATTTTTCTCATTTATAACATGATTAATAGATGGTATAAAATCAGTTAATACCTACCTTATAGGACTGTTTTGAGGATTAAATGAGATAACATGTAAATCACTTAGTATGTATTTGGCACCAACAAATGCAGAGTAAATCATTTACTAATTCTATAAATATTTATTGAGTGCTTACTATATGTCAAGCACTATTCCAGTACTGAGGATATTAAATGGTAGGTATTGTTATTGTATCTTTATCTCCCTCTTCAGTTAATAAGTTTGTTACCATCATGCATATCCGTACTCATTTATTGGCCCTGTTTTTAAAAAACAAGACAATTCAAATCAGTAGTACATCAATTATAGCTACAGCCTGGCTCTTCTTTATATGTGAAATTTTGTTTATTTGTCTCCCGCCATTTCTCAGCCTATGACAATCTGGCTTCTCTTTCTACTACTTTATCTCCTATTAATCTTACTTGAGTCTAGCATTTGAAACTCTCTTCTCTTCACTTATGTGAATGCCTTACCTCCTAGTTTCCTTCTACTTCTGTCAGCTCTTTCCATTCTCCTTTCCTGGCATCTCATCTACCACCTACACTTCAAATGTTAGTGTTAGTCACTGTCTATCTTCGTATTTTCTTCCTTTCTTACTCTATGGGATGATGTCTCGCTCCCTCAGTTTCAATTGCAGTATTTACCTGACGACTCCCAATGTATATCTTTAGATCAAACTTGTCTTACATTTCTGACTACAAATGGACATTTCCACCAGTACAGTCTCATGGGTACCTTAAACCAATATACATATGAATCACCTAGGGCTCTTGTTAAAGGCAGAGCGTCATTCTGTAAACTTGGGATGGATCCTGAGATTCTGCATTTCTAACAGTCCTATAGGCTGTGGCCCACATTTTTAGTAGAAAGGTGTTAAACCCAGCATGTCCAAAACCTGAATTAATCCTCGTCTCTGATAAAACTATACCGTCTTCTTCCCAGTTTCCACGAATGGCAGTATCATCAAGCAAAAGCAGAAGCAAGAAACCCAAGAATCATGATTAATCTTTCCCTCACACTTTATACTCAGTCACCAAGTTGTCTCTTTTTCCCCTCCTTCGTCACTTTCAAATCTTACTCCTTTGGCCTTCTCTATGATTTTAATGAGGTCTTTAGCATCTTTTTCAGAAAGATTGCTTACTTGTTTTCTGCTCTACCTGTCTCTGTTCCCTTTTCTTACTTCTGTTGCCTCTTCCACACAACTACCAAAAAGACGTTTCCGTAAGATCTTTGATTATGTGGCCCTCTTGCGTAAAATCCCATCACATACAGAATAAATATCAGACTCAATAGCGTCATATACCAGGCCCATCACGACATGGTCTCTCTTTTCTAGGTTCACACCTCTAGTTCACTTGCAGAACTATTTATAGTTCTCTGAACTCTGACCTCTAAGTCTTTGGACATGCTGCTTGTTCCTGCTGACTTATCCCCCTTCCCAATTCTTGTGGCAAACTCATTCAAAATTTAGTTCAAGCATTAATTTTGGGTGGCCTTTGAACAGAATTTTTCACTCTCCCCTTTGTGTTCCATAGCAGTTCCCACATATTACAATACATTTATTTGGCTTACTGGTCTTTACCTCTACCAAATTAGCAACTCCTTAAAGCCCAGAATTTTAAAATTTTTTATCATTAATATACCCAGAATCTACCTAACACTGTAAGAGGAATTCAAATATTTATTGAATGAATGAATGGATTCACTAAATTTATTTAATTCAAAGGTGCCCCTACTTTTGACAAATGGGAATCTGGTGGAAAACCTTTGTTTACATTGGTTACATACCCTTGATGGATTTATAATCTCCAAAGATTCCTTTTCTGACTTTATTATTCTGAACTGAGAACTCATAATCATTTTAGTCTGTCTTATGTTTAATATCGTACCTCTAGTCTTCCAAGATTCTCTTAATTATTTAAGTTGCCCTTCTCTGTGTTTAAGTGCTTTTAAATTGTCTTGTTGGGAGGACCCAAATGACTCATAATTTTGCACTCCAGATGGTTTGTATACAATAGTAAATTTTCTTATTTTAGAAATACTCTTAAATACCCAGTAGCTTTCATTGAGCACTGTTGAGAATTCAGTTCTCTCGTTGTTTGTTGTTGTTGTTCTGTTTGTATTGTTGTTTCTGGGTATGATAGGACATTTTTATTTAGAATATTCTGATTCAAATATACTTAGTTTTTAATCAACAGGAAAACATCTAATTATCATTCCATGTAATTTTATGTGACAGTTCACAGGTCCTAATCATACCTGCCATAAGCCCTTATAATCAAATCTTAAAACCAATTGAATATGTTGGATGACAACTTATAATGTCATCAAAGGTATATCATTAGATATAGCTGAGTATATTTTGTCTCTTTTTCATTTATATTTTCACTTGTTTATGATTTTCAAAATAAGTTAATTGAAACATTTTTCTTTAACCTCAAGACCTATTCTTCCTATTATCCTCTCATCCCCAATTTTATCCATTTTTTGGGAACAGGGAAGAGGATAGATTTTTTGAATACTCTTTTTAGTTCACTCTGAAGAGCCTCTGAATCATAAGAAGAGTCCCACAACTTCCCAAGCGGTGTGTGTAGCAAAACTTAGCTCGTACGTCTCCTGGGGGGCTGCGCAAGTGACATGCCAGTGAGAATCCTGAGGGAAAAGCTTAAACATTTAATCTGTTTTCTAATCACTTCTGTCTGCTTGATCACTTTGAAGTGTTATTCAGAAAACTGCCGTTGTAATGACAAATAATTAAATTGGCAGAAGAACATCTTCTGGAAATAGAGTAACTGGGTTAATTTCTTTAGGAATCTCTGAACTGATATCATTGAGCTATTTTTCAAACAGCAGCAAGTAAACTAGAAAATAAGTTACTATGCGGTCTTTTTGCAAGTCCCTTGAAGTCTCATATAGCCTATCCTAGTGCCATGGGTATACAATAAGTACTCAAATGTCTGTTCAAAAATTAATCCACTGCCTGTAAAATGTGATTTGCTACTACAGGGCATTGAACAGATATTCCTTCATTCAAAATTGGGAGGCTTGTGGATCTGTGCTTCACAGCGAGCAGAGAAAAGAACTGATGAAAATAGTCATTAGTGACTTATCTTAATATTCTTTTTAAATTTGTTCACTCATTCCAGCCTGTTAAAAATCTGTTGAGTGAGTAAAAGTTATTAAATGTTCTAGGCTCTGTTATGAATACAAAAAGTATATAAGAATAGTTCTTTTCCCCAGAGAGATTTCTTATGTAGTAGGGAACACACTGTGGTAAAGGGTGTGTGAGCACAGCTGACATAGCACGTTTGGCAAAGGGGTGGTATAAAATGCATCAGGATATCATAAGATCATTTTTGTTTGGGGACTTGGGGGTCTGCAGAGTATTTGGACAAATCCTAAAGGATAAAGTTAATAGAGAAGATATCCTCATAAACCAGAATAACATAGTCAGTTTTATTTTGAACTGAATTGGAAGTTTAGGTAGGATATCTGAGACTCTTCCACCAAGTCCTCAAAACCTTAAAAAAAAGCCATTTACTAATCTTTGTTTTGCTGTCCTAAATGCAAGTATAGACCTTCATAATGAAACATGTCTATAGTGCTATTTCTAGTTAATTCTAAGTTTAAAAAGTAAGTTCTCAAAAGGGTGTGTGTCACTGTAAAATCTAAGTAGAGAATGATAACATAGAACTGATATTAAGAACTACCAAGGATCTAAATGAAATGTCTCAGTTGTATTTATTTTAGAAAGATGTATTCTAAATTTTTTAACTTGGACAATTAGACGTGATCATTACTAAAAAGTTGCTAAAATTCAAATCAACAGCAGCCCAAAAAAGGGAAAGCATTCATTTAAAACTTCCTCAACCATGTGCTCCAGATATAACACTCTATTAAAATAAGTTAACATTTCTTTCAGTTGTTATGTGTATTGTGCTAAGTATTTTATATTTTCTGACTTAATGAAGATTTTTTAATGCTTCTGGGCTTTTTCCTTTGCAGATGTATATTTATGGATAAATATATAAATATAACATTTTTCCGTCTTTTTGTAACAACTGTAGGAAACAAACTGATCTATAACCTGCTTTTTATATGTAATGTGAGTTGGCTTCTATATCACTAAATATAGATTGATGTAGTTTTTAATGACTGGATGCATTCGATGGTCCACGTTAATTTAACTAGTAACCTTTCACACATTTAGATTATTTCCAAATTTCCAGGCTTGGTTAGCAGGACCTTGCATTTTGTTGTAACTGCTAGTGCCATCAAGTAGATTCCCACCCCTAGCGCCCCTACGGACAGCAGAGCGGAACCCTGCCCAGTCTTTTTGCGCCATCCTCTCACCTTCTGGTGCTCTATCAGACAATGCTCTGCTCAGTGCTCCACTCCGACAGGCAGGTGGTATGGGTCCCTGACCAGTAGATGAACCCAGGCCACAGCAGCAAAAGTGCCAAATCTTAACCACTAGACCACCAGGGCTGGCTGTCTTGCCTTATTGTGTAATTATTTCCTCAGAATAAAGAAATTCCAAGACCAGCCCCACGGTTTAGTGATTAAGTTCAGCGCACTCCACTTCAGTGGCCCATGTTTGGTTCCCAGGCACGGACCTACACCACTCATCAGCTGCCATGCTGTGGCAGTGCCCATCTACAAAATAGAGGAAAATTGGCACAGGTGTTAGCTCAGGGCAAATCTTCCTCAGCAAAAAAAAAAGAAGAAGAAATTCCTAGAAGGGGACCTGCAAGTTTAAAGAGTATGTACATTTTAAGACTTTCGGTTCATTTTACTAAATACCTTCAGGAAGGCTGTGTCCATTTATATTCCCTCCACAACTAACCCCCAGCAAAATCCTTCTCTCCACCCTCTCTCTAACCTTAAATACTCTTTTTAATTTTTGTCACTCTGACTGAGGGTACCTCATTGTTTTATTTGACATTTCTTTGATTGAGGGTGAACATTTATTTCAAATGTTTACTGACCGTTTGTGTATTTGCCCATTACATTTTCCTGTCCTAGTCTATTTCTCTACTTATTTTCTCTTAATAATTTGTAAGAACTCTTTTATACGTTATATGTTAGAGATGATTTTCTCCAGTATGTCATTTTTACTTTTAAATTTTATTTGTAGTGGTGTTTTGCTTTCCTGAAGTTTCCGTTTTTATATGGGCTTATCTGGAAAGCATTTCCTTTACAGATTTTATATTCCATATTCAGGTTGTCCCTGTTAAATGCTATGTTAGTATGTTGAACCTCTCTCTCTTTTTTTTTTTTAAACACTTATCATGACTGAAATTATTAGATGTGTGATTACTAGTTTAGCATCTTTCTTCCCTACCAGACTGTAAACTCCATAAGAGAGGAATCATGTCTGTTTTATATAGCCTTACCTCTGCCCTCTGGCATACAGTTAGGTATTCAATAAATATTTGTTGCATGAATTGAAAATGTTAATCCATCTGGAATTTATTTAGGTATAAGATATGATGCCAGCACCTGTTGTCCTATATTTTCCCAAATAGTTTGACAGTTTTCTCGAACGTGTGTATTGAATAATTCACACACATACCCTCGATGTGCACACACACACAATCAGTCTCACCCTTCCCACCTCCCTCTCTCTGATTTGAAAGCTTTTACCGTGTTAAAAAATTGATACAGGGCCGGCCCTGTGGCCGAGTGGTTAAGTTTGTGCACTCCGCTTCGGCGGCCTGGGGCTTCGCCGGTTTGGATCCTGGGCACGGACATGGCACCACTCATCAGGCCATGCTGAGGTTGCGTGTCCCACGCAGCACAACCAGAGGCAGTCACAACTGGAATGTGCAACATGCGCTGGGGGTCTTTGGGGAGAAGAAGAAGGAAAAAAAAATTGGTACAGATATTTTCATCTCTCTAAATTTCCTGATCTGTTTCTTTGTTTAATCTATTCTGGTATCAGTTTCACATAGTATATTAATAAACAGTTGAACAAATCCTCCTCTCATATCTTACTTTTTCTAGCTGCCCTGCCTGTTCTCACACGTTTGCTCTTATAGCTGAGCTTTACTCTCATTTTGTTAGGCCCTCAAAATCCCATTGGAATTTGAGATTTTGATTAGTTTGAAACAATTAACATCTTAAAATATTTAGTCTTCCCATTGAAGAGTATGATCCGTCTTTCCATTTATTTATATCTGTTTGAATTTTCGTAGTTTTTCCATAAGACCTGATGTTTTATTTATTGAGTTATTTATACTTTTGCTATTGATCTTTGTGGTTAGCTTGGATTTGAAAGTGAATAATCTGAATTGTTTTCTTCTCTAGCTTTCGTCAGGAGTGATAAACCCAAACTATTCAGAGGACTACAAATCAAGGTAAAGTGATTTTAATGGAATCTCTTTTTCCAGCATTAATTTATTGTTTTTTGAATCAAAATAAATATTTGAGTAAGTAATTGGTTTTTTCTTAAATTAAGAGACTTTATTTCTTAGAGCAATTTTAGGTTTACAGAAAAATTGATGTGAAGGTACAATATTCCCATATACTTATCCCCAACTCCCCCCCAGTTTCCCTTATTATTAACATCTTGCATCGATGGGATACATTTGTTCAAATTGATGAACCAGTAGTATTGATACATTATTATTAACTAAATTCCATAGTTTGCATAGGGCTTATTCTTTGTATTGTGTAGTTCTAGGAGTTTTGCCAAATGTATAATGTCATGTATCCACCATCACACTATCGTACAGAATAGTTTCACTGTCCTAGAAATCCCCTGTGTCCTGCCTGTGCATTCCTCTCCTCACCTCCCCCCAACCCTCGACCCCTGCAACCCCTGATCTTTTCACTGTCTCTATACTTTTGCCTTTTCCGGAATGTCATGTAGTTGGAATCATACAGTATGTAGCCTTTTCAGATTGGCTTCTTTCACATAGCAATATGCATTTAAAGTTTCTCCATATCTTTTCTGTAGCTGGATAGCTCATTTCTTTTTAATGCTGAATAATATGAATAATATTCTGTTGTGCTATGGTTTGTTTTTTCTGTTCGCCTATGGAAGGGCATCTTTGTCACTTCCAGTTTTTGGCAATTAGGAATAAAGCTACTATACACATTTTTGTGTAATTTTTGTGTAGACATAAGTTTTCAACTTATTTGGGTAATTACCTAGGAGCACAATTGTTGGATCGTGTAGTGAGACGTTTAGCTTTGTAAGAAACTACCAAACTGTCTTCCAAAGTGGCTGTGTCGTGTTCCAGGCCCACTAGAGATGAGTGAGAGTTCCTGTTGCTCCACATCCTCATTAGCAGTAGGTATTGTCAGTGTTTTGGATTTTAGCCATTCGACTAAGTGTGTAGTGTTATCTCATTGTTGTTTTAATGAGCAGTTCCTTAACTGAGCATCTTTTCATAAGCTTATTTGCCATCTGTATATCTTCTGTGGTGTGTCTGTTCAGATATTTTGCCCACTTTTTTAATTTTAATTGGGGTAAGAAAAAATACATAACATTAAATTTACCATCTTAACTATTTTTAAGCATGCAGTTCAGCAGTGTTAAGTATATTCACATTGTTGTGCAGTAGATCTCTAGAATTTTTTCAGTTTGCAAAACTGAAACGGTGCCCATTAAACACTAATTCCTGCTCACCCCTCCTCCCAGACGATGGCACCCACCTTTCTACTTTCTGTTTCTGTGATTTTGACTACTTTAAATACGTCGTATGAGTGGAATCATACAGTAATTGTCCTTTCATGACTGGCTTATTTCACGTAGCATAATATCCTTGAGATTCATCCATGTTGAAGCATGTGACAGGAGCTGTTTCTACTGATATGATCATAAGATTCTTTAGCCATGTAGTGATGGATTACGTTAATTCATTTTCAAATGTTGCACCAGCCTTGCATACCTGAAATGAATCTGAATTGGTCGTGGTATATAATTCCTTTATACATTGTTGGATTTGATTTGCTGATATTTTGTTGAGAATTTTTGCAGCTAGTTTCTATGTAATTTCTTATTTCTTTGTTGGACTAAAATGAGTTTTTGAATAAATACTCAAATATTTAAAAATAATTTATGTAGATAACCTGACTGAAAATGTTTAAGTAGTAATGATATTGATTCATTAGCTTGGCGGGCCTATATTTCTAAACTCCACAGGTGGGTTGAGAATATACCAAATGCTAATAGTCACATCAGACCTCGTCTCCATTTCTAGAGTTCATAACCCTAGACGACCTAGAAAACTGAAGCATAAATTCCTGAAAGAAGTCCTCAGAGCTCCCTTCATCATCACTGCTCCATTTTTAGTTATGTAATTCTACTTAATCTAGCAGTGAAGACTGATCTCTTAACAAATGGGATTGTGTTTATTGTCACAATTACCCAGAGTAAGAATTTCTCAGAGCTCTCTAGAGAAGTATTGGACCCAACTAGTAGGTGTAAAGTTTCAGGAGTCTAGCCTCGTTATAAACTTATTACAACAAAATCATTAGATTTCTTAAACCAAAGCAAATTTAAAGTCCACTGTGGAATTCTGTCAGATAATGTGTATGCACAGCCTATTTCAACATTGGCCTTATACGGTCATTAGATGTAGATAAGCTGGATTGAATTGGTTGGGACCTCAGTTGAGGCTGACAAAGCTCTTCTAAGCAGATAGTAATGATGATGTCCCTTTTTTTGTAGTATGTTCGTGGTTCAGACCCTGTACTAAAGCTTTTGGACGACAATGGGAACATTGCTGAAGAACTAAGCATCCTCAAATGGAACACAGACAGTGTAGAAGAGTTCCTGAGTGAGAAGTTGGAACGCATATAAAAGTTGCTTAAATTTTGTCCTATCCTTTTGTTACCTTTGTATCTAATGAAATATTACAGCTCCTAGAAAATAATTTAGTTTTGCTTCCTTCCATTGCTCAGTCTTTGCCTGTGGGGCATTGAACATCTGATTAAAAGTTGAAGTGGCAGCACAGCCCATGATATCTAAGGAGTTGGCAAGCTTAACAAACCTGTTTTTTATAAATTTCCATTCTCCTACATTTGTTGATACCACTAACAAAATGTTTGTATTAGACTTGTGGTTAATTATGCAAATGAAAGTTTGTGATAATTGGTCCAGTTTTACGAACAACAGATTTTTAAATTAGGGAGGTTATTAAGGGAGATGATTGCTATGCTTCCTGTGCTGTGTGCTCCTTGAAAGTAATGACAGAAAACTACAAAGCAAGTAAAATATTCTAGCCTCCACAGATTGCCTGCTCCTCCAATCCGCTCATATTTTTGTATTACCCAGCTTTCCTTTAAATAGAAACGTTGTAGTTTATAATGAATGCACTGCATAAAAACTTTATGGCTTCATTATTATGAAACAGATTCAAGATCTACAGTAAGAGTGAAACATTCACAAAGATTCGCGTTAATGAAGACTACACAGAAAACCTTTCTGAGGATTTGTGTGGATCTGATATCCGGCAAATTTTTGTGCTTTACATTCTTACAGAAAAGTCAATTTAAAAATAAATCATTTGTAAGACCAAAATATAAATAAAAGGTTTTAAAAATCTATCTGAATTTGAAATTCTTCCTATTTGTCCTTTCATGTTTAAAAATATGTTTCTCAGTGTATTTTTATTTTTTATTTTCATATAGGCCTTTTTTTCTTATCATAACTTCTTATTGTGGGCAATACTATTTTGTATTTGTCTAGCAATTTTCTTATTTCCAAAGTGCTCCCATTTATGAACACATCTTTATTGATAACATATAAGAAATGTCTTAAAATATAGAATTTTTATTAGTTATTAAAAATGATTATTTTTGCTTAACCTTCTATGTGGTAAAAGTGACTTCTTCATAAAAGGTGGTTTTCTAAGAACAACATTCGTCCAAATGACTTCAGGTCATTTAAACCTCTTACTGATGTGTCAGATTGGTCTAATATCATATATGTCAACTTAATCTCAGGATAAATTCTTATAATCTGGAAACTTCCTTAACTTTAGATTTTGAACTAAACCACCTTAAAGGCATTTGAAAGTCTTGAAAAACAAATCTACCAGAAAAGGTTTATAGAATATTTATTTTTGGTAGAGATCAGTTATTAAGCTTTACTATCGTCTTATGTCATATCATATTTAAAATTAAGAAGTATTTATTTTTTGCTAAGGAAGATTAGCCCTGATCTAACATCTGTGCTAATCTTCCTCCACTTTATACATGGGTTGCCACCACAGCACGGCTGATGAGTGGTGTAGGGCCATGTCCAGGATCCAAAGCCGTGAACCCAGGCTGCCAAAATGCAGCACACCAACTAAACCACTACACCACAGGACTGGCCCCAAGAAGTATATTTTTAAAGTCAGCAAGAGAATGAATAAACCCTCGGCAATTTAGTTAATCAAAATAAGATACTGTGAGAAGTCCTAGCAAACAGACTATGGTCTACTTTCGGTCATCCAGAATAATGGAGAGGGCCATAGTTTTGGCAGTACAGCACCCTGGATGATGCAGCACTAATCCCTAATGGTGGTTGTTACTTCAGAGCAAGAGGGAGGTGAACCCAGTCATGGATGGGGAAAAACAGCAGGAGACGAGTCGTGGAACAGAAGGGATGAAACTTCATAACTTCTGAGATCGGCATGAAAAACTAATCAGACTGCTGTCTGGGCAGGAAGAGCGAGTTAAATGAGTGTCTGGCATTGGGACTTAAAAAAAAAGTGAAGAGAAGCCCAAAAAGTCTATTATGTTGAGGTTATTATGCGAGATCAAAAGAGACTGAAGAACCCCACAGTATCTTAGAGCTTGAAGTTCTTGAGTTAATGAATAAACATGTTTATCTACGAAGCTCCACTGTTTTAATTGGGATGTTCAAGTTAATCAGCCAGTTCCAACTGTTTTTCACCAATTCCAATGAAAGAACAGCTAAAAGCTTTTTAAAGAAACAAAGAAATCTTGATTACCAAGAAAGGGGTATAAATAGTGATCCAAAAAGTACCGCTTTGTAGCCAAATTCTGACATTTGATTAAGCTTATTCAAGTTCACAAATATGGGTATGTAATAGTCACTTGATATTTATAAATTTCCTCCCCCTGCCAAAATGATGTTACTTATAACCGTTTAAGTTAATTTATGTCTAAATTCCAGAATTTGGCAAAAGCCTCTTACAAGGAGCTATGAGCAAGAACTGACATTTCCTGTTTTAAGAGGATTTGTAGCTTGAAAGCTAGTCTAAAATTAAAGTTAATAAAATGCATAAAATACTTTTGAAAGCAAATACTGCAAAACTTTGGAAATTAAAATTGGCAGTAGCTAGTATGTGAAAGCATGTCTACAAATACATGGGAAGTAGGAGTACCAAAAGGAGTACAACTAGGTAAGTATTTCTTTTACTTGAAAATTAAAGTACCTTTTGATTACTTTCTGTGGTGGCAGAGGACTTTTTCTGAGAGGAGTAGGCCTGCATTTGTGATCAAAAATTCAAAATAGACTTGCTGATTAAATATAAACATTTCACCTTTGAACTGGCCTTTGGCCCAGGAATCAATAGCATGATTATTTATTTATTATTATTTATTTAGAAATACTGAGGGAATAAAACTAAGAATAATGGTCTGAAGCCTCTAAAACTAGTCCTTTCCTGTTAGCCACTCTTGAAACACACTTTACCAATACAGCATTTTCTCTATCCAGCATTATGAAGAGATTGAAGTTTAGACCTTGAAATTCAAAACTTTTTGAAAAACCATTTCGGTAGAGAAACTAAGCTACAGTTGATCCTTTATTATTCATGAATTCCATATTTACGTATTCACCTACTCATTAAAATTTAATTGTAACCCCACAATCAGTACCACCAGCACTGTCAAAGTCATAGGTAGACGTGCGCAGAGCAGCAAACAATTTGTTTCACCCAGTGCACATGTTCCCAGCCAAGGTCAAACTGGGTGACAGTTGGGGCCGGCCAGGAGGTGCAGTGGTTAAGTGCGTACATTCTGCTTCTCGGCGGCCCGGGGTTCCCAGGTTCAGATCCCAGGTGCGGATATGGCACTGCTTGGCAAAAAGCCATGCTGTGGCAGGTGTCCCACATATAAAGTGGAGGAAGATGGGCATGGATGTTAGCTCAGGGCCAGGCTTCCTCAGCAAAAAGAGGAAGATTGGCAGCAGTTAGCTCAGGGCTAATCCTCCTCAAAAAAAATAAATAAAAATTTAAAAAAGAACTGGTGACACTCTACCTTGTTGTGGCCCTTGAGTGTAGTGCTGAAGTAATGTCTAGTGTTCCTAATAAGTTCATGAAGGCTGTGATGTGCCTCGTGGAAAAAATACGTGTTTTAGGCAAGTTTTAAGTTCAGGCATGAGTTACAGTGCTACTGGCCACGAGTTCAATGTTAACAAATCAACAGTGTATATTAAATAAGGTGTCTTTAAATAGAAACACATAGAACAAGGTTATGTCTCGACGGGTTGACAAAGATGTTGTGACCGGAGGCTCCCAGGAACCTGACCCTGCTTTTCCCTGAGAGCCCTGGTATTTGCTAATTCAGAGTTTGTGTCTGACTTTATAGAAGATAATCACTACCCTGAGTACCGACAACCGACTCTTATTTTACATTTTTATTGAGATGTAATTCACATTTAAAATTTATCCACTTAGAGTATGCAATTCAATGGTTTTTCAGTATATTCACAGAGTGGTGCAGCCATCACCACAATCTAAATTTAGAACATTTCATCACCCCAAAAAGAATTCCTATACCCATTAGCGGTTGTTGCCACGCCCACCCATCCCCAGCCCTAGACAACCACTAGTTTTCTGTCTCTGGATTTGCCTATTCTGGACATTTCACATAAATGGAATCGTACAGTATGTGGCCTTTTGTGTCTGGCTTCTTTCACTTAGCATGTTTTCAAGGTTCATCCATATAGCATGTGTCAGTACTTCATTCCTTTTTGTGGCTAAATAATATTCCTTTGTGAATATACCACTTTTTATCCATTATCTGGTAGACATTTGAGTTGTTTCCACTTTGGCTATCGTGAATAATGCAGCTATAACATTTATGTACAAGTTTTTGTTTGGAAATGTTTTCATTTTTCCTAAATATATACCTAGGAATGGAATTGCTGAGTCGTATGCTATCTAAGTTTAACCCTTTGAAGAACTGCAGAACTTTTGCATAGTGGCTACACTGTTTTCCATTTCCACCAGCACTGTACAAGGGTTCTAATTTCTGCACATCCTGAATTGCTTGATGTGTCAGTAAGTGTACTCATTTTACAGTCATATCATCAGGGACCATTGAGATGTGTTAAGCACTTTTCCCTCCACTAAATGGTCCTCAGACTGTAATTCTCTTTTAATTCTTTAGACGATATGTTTTCTTCTCTCAATTTTACCTGCCTCTTCTGCCTTCTGTCTCTTTACTGGATTTTAACTCATTTTTCTCTTCCCCAGCTTCAGTCATGAAAAATTTATGTCCCAACATCTGGTAGAGGTCACATTCTAGTGGGAGAGGCAACCATTCAACAAAAGTACAAGTATATAATTGTAATTATGGTAGAAGCAATGAAGAAGAAAAAGTTTCTAAAAGAGAATTAGAAAAGAAACTGAGTTCAGAGATCTCTGAAGGATGTGGCATTTAAACTGAGGCCCAAAATATGAACAGACGCTATCCAGGAAAAGAGTGAATTGAAATGCTTTCCAATCAGAAGGAAGAGCATGTGCAAAGATCCTGATTTAGTAGAAAGTCTGGAAACTTCACATACATGAAAGAAGGCCAATGTGTCTGGAAACTAGTGAGCCAGAGGGAAGAGTAGTAGGAAATGAGATGGGGAAGGTTGACAAGGAAGATCCAGTTCGTGCCATCTTGAGAATTTAGTTATATTCTAAGTTTGTTTGTAGAATAAAACCAGAAAAGGAAAAAACATAAGCTGGAGAGTGACAAAATCCAATAAGATCAACTCTAAAGGTCATGAACAATTAGTAAATATTCAATCATGCCTATGTAAATACTTCAGTGCTTTATCTAGTTCTTTCACTAATGACTAATAACCTCTTTAGGAGCCTCTAGTATACAATTTGCTTTGTTATTGGTGAGGAAGATTGGCCCCGAGCTAACCTGTTGCCAATCCTCCTCTTTTATCTTGAGAAAGATAGTCCCTGAGCTAACAAATGTGCCAATCTTCCTCTATTTTGTACATGGGACACTGCCACAGCATGGCTTGATGAGTGGTGCACAGGTCTGTGCCTGGGCTCTGAACCCTTGAACCCCAGGCTGCTCAAGGAGAGCACAAAAACTCAACCACTACTCCACCAGGCTGGCCCCTACAATTTGCTTTTTAAAACTACTCATCAACTTGCTTTGAGAACAAAATGTTAAATTTTCAGAGATTCCAGTGTTCATCTCTATTATATTCAAAGGATTCTTAGAATATTCACCAATTATGTAGATAGGAATAATAGGAAGTGCCTACTAGTTCACACCACACTCAGACATTCTCTTCACCCCATCTTTGAGCCGAGCACTAATCTCAATTCTAGCTCCAGTGAAAGATCGTGGAGCTCCAGCCTTGGAACTGTTTGACTCAATATCTCTGACAGTCTTTTCTTGTCACCCACCTCCACTGTAACTAGTACCAGAGTTCTGGGAGCTGGTTTTACCTCCTTCTGCACTCAGACTTTTGAACAAGCCCCTGATTCCTGTTGCCTAATCTCCCACTTCATGAATGCCCATATACCCAACCAGACCCCCTATTTGCCATTCCAGATTTTGAAATCTATTCTCCTGGCCTGAATTGTATTTCCATTTCTTCTTTCCTGGCTTGAACATCTGGATACTGACCTATAGCCCACACTCTCTGTATCTGATTTCTGTGTTTTCCTACCTAACCTGATCCTATGAACAATGACTAATTCATCTTTAAATCCACATATCTTATGTCTTCATCTTAGTCCAACAATATAGGACTCCAGTTCTTCCCCATGTGGAACGAAATCTCTTTGTCCAGCTCTACTCCTTGCCTATCCACTGGATATCAGCTGGATCTTACACCACAGGTCCAGCCCTAATCCCAGACAAGTGTCTTCTACTCTAGTTTCTGTTGCTGCATAACAAACCACCTCATAATGGACTAAGTGGTTTAAAACAATGATTACTTATTTTGCTCACAAACCTGTACTTCAGGCAGGGCTCAGTGAGGACAGCTTCTCTCTGCTTCACAAGGCATCAGCTGGACCAACTCAACTGGGACAAGAGGATCCACTTCCAAGATGATCACTCGCACAGCTGGCAAACTGGCACTGGCTGTCAATTCCTTCTCATGAGGCAGCTTAGGCTTCCTCACAGCATGGTGACTGGAATCCAAAAGCAAGCATCCTAAGAAACAGGAAGTGGAAACTGACCGTTTCTTAAGGCCTGCACCCAGAAATGGTACAGTGTCACTTCCACCATATTCTATGAGTCAAGCAGCCACAAGAGCCCAGATTCAGGGAAAAGAAACATAAACTCAATTGGAGGAGTGTCAAGAATTTTGGGGCTATGTTTTAAAACCACCATACCTACACATCTTCAGCCCAATTCATTTGGGTGATTTTTTTTTTTAGTGTGTTTTTCTTCTGTCTTATGGGGCATTTTTCTCACTTCAGACTTGCTTTTCATGCTGTCTGAGAAATTCTTAGTTGCTATATATGGTTCTAGGTCTATCCACTGCTCAGTCATTCCCAATGATTTAAATAGAAACTAAAACTTACCTCTCAGACTTCTAATTAGAGCAGAGCAACTTCGGTTTTGTATGGTTGATTTTCAAAGCGACGTAAATATCTCTAAGATAGCTCCACACAGACCTTCCCAACCTTAAAGCAGAGCTGATGTAGGACACCTGCCCACTCTCCCAGCTCAAGTCAATAATTCTCCATAGGGGCCAGCCCGGTGGCACAGTGGTTAAGTGTGCACGTTCTGCTTCAGTGGCCCGGGGTTCACCTGTTCGGATCCCCGGTGTGGACATGGCACCGCTTGGCAAGCCATGCTGTGGTAGGCGTCCCACATAGAAAGTAGAGGAAGACGGGCACACATGTTAGCTCAGGGCTAGTCTTCCTCAAAAAATAAAATAAAATAAAAAAATAAAAATAATTCTCTATATTTGGTCACCTTATTTGTAATTGGTATAAATAAAGATCATATTCATGAGTACGATGATTTGTTTTAAATGGTTAACATTCCCTCCTGTGATGTGGCAAGCTGGCTAGGCTATAGCACCCAGTTATTTAGTCAAACACCGGTCTAAATGTTGCTATAAAGGTACTTTTTAGATGTGATTAACAGTTATTATCAGTAATTTAAGTAAAGCGGATGATCTCCATAACGTGGATGGGCCTTAGCCAGCCAGTTTATGGCCTTAAGAAAAAGGATTGAGGTTTCCCGAAGAAGAAGGCGTTCTGCCTCCAGAGTACAACACAGAAACCCTGCCCGAGTTTCTGCCTGCTGACCTTCCTTATGGATCGCAGACTCAAGACAGCTACATCAACTCTTACCCGAATTTCCCGCCTGCTGTACGCCTGCTGTACTGCTCCACAGATTTCAGACTTCTCAGCCTGAATATAAATCAAATAAAGTCGGAGACAGAGATTCCGCTGGTTCTGTTTCTCTAGAGACCCCTGACTACTATGTCTCTTGCAATATTCCGTGCATTAATGATTAACTTTCACTTACAAAGATCTGCAAGAAAAAGATCAACACGAGTCTAGACTATTATAGGCTCTATGTACAACCTACGTTCAGAGATTGTCAGACTGAGAGTATTCCAGAATTTTGACAAGCTCCTCCTCATGGCCACCCAGCCAAAGTGCCTTTGTCAGGGTGGCAGTGCTTTCCTCCTTAGCAGTAACATATGGGGGTGTGTTTATGTTTGACTGTATGTAGTATATACCATCAAAGCCGATTAAATGAGTCATTTAACACTGTTTACCAGAAGAGACTTAACAGATGTAAAAAAGAAAAAAGTCATCTTTTGAGTGTAAACAATGATGTCGATTGGTTCAAAAGTTTCTGAAAGGCAGAACAATAGTGGGAAAAATATGTTCGTAATTGACTCGCAAACGGAAGTGGAAAAGTTACTGTCATAGCTCTGGAAGAAATACATCTTGTCAAATTAATGTAATCTTTTTCGACAGAGTTATTGGCCGGCCAAAACAGGGAGAAATGATGGATGTAATCTGTTCTCAGTGCAGCCAGATATTTTATCCTGTCTGACATTACATAGTTATTTGTAAACTAGAAAAAATATAACACCTGAGTTCTTAAGTGGGTGCATTTGAGAATGCTGAAGTATTTGTTCTCAGTTATTTTCAATAGATCACTTTCCACACAGAGCAAAGCAAGTGGCATCTTCAGGTTTCCAAGATGATATGACTCACTAGAATCATGGTACTTGGCAGTGAGTAGCCAAGAGAGGGGGGAAAGGTACTGACAATTGGGGATTCTCTTACTCTTTTGTCATTCTTTCCATTGGCATTGACTTGTATTACTTCCCCTCCCTGTGACTTCTCTTGGAATAGACTTCAAATTTGCTTCAGTCTCACACTGCCTGGTGTAGTCAGCTATGAAGGCAGTCCCTTTAATATTTGGCCTCACATGGATTTTTCTCATGATCGCTGGATGCACTGGAGCTTTGTCTCCTCTGTGCTCTCATCTCCTTCTGAGGTCTTCAACATATGAATTTGGGGGGACACAATTCAGCCATAATCAGCCAGAAATCTGACTTCAGGGAGGTGAGGAGAGAAGTGATCTGAAGAGAAATTAGGAGGTGGGAAGTAGAGACAACTGTTTAGAGAAACTTGAATAAGACGGGAAAGAGGCAGATTGGATTTGAGAGTCAAAGGAGTTTTTTGGGTTTTTTTTACCCTGAAAGAAACTTAAGAGGGTTTATAAACAGAGGGGAAGATGCCCATGAAGAAGAAGTGGCCCAGCCCCAGCGGCCTAGTGGTTAAGTTCAGTGTGCTCTGCTTCAGAGGCCCAGGTTTGTTTCCCAGGCGTGGGAACCATTTGTCTTAGTGGCTATGCTGTAGTGGCGGCTCACATATAAAATAGACGAAGACTGGCAACAGATGTGAGCTCAGGGCGAATCTTCCTCAGCAAAAAAAAAAAGAGAGAGAGAGAGAAGTAAAATGAGGGAGAAAGGCAATGGTCAGACACAGGTATGGAGAGACTTGGCTTCAGCCAGAAGGGAGAGCCTAGAGGACAAGCGATAAGGATGGGCAAGAGCACAGACAACATGGTACGGGGATAATACAGAGAGTTTAGGACCTCAGCTTTCTCAGTGACCTAGGAGGCAAGGTCATGCCTCAGGATTTGAGAAAGCAGACAAAAGGTCAAGTAATGGATTTGTAAAGATGCTTTGGAATCATTGCTGAGGAAAGCAGAAGAGAAAGTAGATGGAGGACAAGTCTAGGGTGTCACTGACCTTCCTATCTGAGTCTACCCTGGATCTTCACTAACCTACTGTGTGAGTTTTGCTAAATTATCTCATTATCCTTTTTCATGTTATTCTCATCTGTGAAATAAGGTTAATAATAGCTACGGCAAACACTTATTGTGAGGATTAAATAAGCTGATGGTTAAATTTTCAGTGACATTATTAGTAGCATTCTGGTTCTTGCATTGCCCAAAACAAACCCTGGTTTAGCAAACTAGTTCTAATTTCTCATTTTCCTTTATTCAAGCTTCACCTGGGCCATTTATCAAGGGCTCATTTGTCTGATCACATAGATTTGATAATTCATTTCCCATCCAAAAGTTATGCCAGGAGGTGTTACCTTGCCCATTTAGTTTTAACTATTGCTAGAGCATTCTAAATAAAGCCTGTTTTTTCTCAAAGAAAATACAACAGACGCATACCAAAACGTTTTCAAATTAAAATAGGCACTGAACAGACATAGCTCTGCCAAGAATAATCTCTGCTCTCCTCAAAGCTGGTTTACAGGTTTGCAAATTGACACCAGCCTTTGCTCCCTACTCTATGGGGCAGTGAGTCAGGATTTCCTGAAATTAAGCAATTATGTAAAATGCATTAGTGGCTTCTAGAAGACCGCGTGTTTCTTGTGCCAAGAAATTAACCTGTTTTCTACTTGGCATCTCTCATATTCCCCAGTGACCTTAGTTAAAGTCTTTCCATCAGCCTCAGAGTCAGGATGACAGTGTAGCTAAGATTCATCAGTGAAAGTTTATTTTTTCTAGAAATATATAAGCCTGGTGATGATTGCTACATATCAGTGAGAAGGTTGCATTCCAAGTCTAAATTACTATCTTTTTTTTTTAGTCAAAGCTACACTGGTTATTAGTCCTAGTTCAATTCCTTGCATTGCTTAACCCAATTATAATCTGGTTCCGGTTCCACCTTGGACAGTAATCTCCTAATTGCTAGTCCCTTGTTCTCACTCTATTTGAACTTTCTGTACCAATTTCGCTTCTGTCTTGAATGCTTTTGCTTCCAGCACACCACTTTTTCCTAGTTCTCTTCTATCCTTCTCCTCTGCCCACCCCACAGATATTGCGAGTTGTCCCTCATTGCCCCTCCTCAGAAATTCAAATGGCAGCAGAGGCCAGTTCAGGCAGGTAGCAAAGGTCAGATTAGATCAATAGGAGTGACAAGAACTCTGACAAAGAGAAAATGCATACTCCATATAAAGACACCAAGAACGGAAAATTTTTTAAACACCATCTTGGCCAAAAATCCTTTCATGGACTGGACTAGCCCGGACAGCTGTTTAGTGACAGAATTGTCCTCAGAACCCTCCCTGTCCAGGACTCTGAGGACAGGACCCACTGACGGGGTGTTGTGTGTACGCTTAACCCCTGCATAATAAAACAACAGTCATTCCTGACTTTTGAGTTCAGGGGCCTTGGGAAGTCACCCAACCCGATTGACTTTTAATCTGTAAAACAGGCTTCTCTAGAGGCTCACTTAAATTTCTTTCTCAACATGATGCAAACGGCCTTTTGTTAAGAGACAGTGACATCGTTTATATCTGAAAAGTTTTCCAAAGGCCTCTTGTCTATTTCTCTAACTTGGAAGCATCCCCTGCATGCATCCTGAGGTTCTCTCCCAGCTGTGTCACTGATGCAGAGTTCACTTACACTGTGCAGAGCTAACGAGGGAACATCACAGCTCCTAAGAAGAGAAGGACTCCCCTTCTTTATCCAGAAAGCTTAGATTTTGTTCTCGGCCTGTGCAGTGTCGGAAGATTCTATTCTCCTGGGCTTAGCACCACCAATTTGTATTTGTTTAACGTGCTTTCTCACTGAAGTTCAATTTTATATGAGAAATTTGTTTCAAAGAAGCATCTGAATGAAAACTCTACATCTGAAGGTGTTTTTCTTGCACACTCAGAATAGACGTTTTGAAAAACAATAGGAGAGAATTTTCTTGAGAAAGTTCTTGAAATGTTGCACAATCTCACACAGTAATTTTCATGTTTGCTGAAGCTGCTACAAAGACACCAGAGGAATTACTCTTGGGGGCAGAGACTAAAAAGATAACTTCTGCTTCTCCAGGATGTGTTACCATCAGCTCAGCAGGGCCGGTTGAGTTTGTCTCAAGAACCACCGGTCCTCACTTTGCAAGGTTCTGAATAAGCGAAACAGTCCCTGACCTTAGTTCAAAACAAAAGATGACCAAGGTTATCAAGGTGTCAGACAAAAAGAGACATAAGAAGGAGCCCAAGGCCGAAGTCCAGGCTTCCCCCCACCCTCCCACACTCACTGGCCTCCATTCCCCCACACCCCCTCCTTAATCCCCTCTGTATGCCATAGATTAAAACACTGTGCATTTCCATCATGTCTGCCCTTGAAGCAGTCGCTTTATTTCCAACCTCCTCCAGCTCATCTGGCCTGCCCTGTCTCTCGACTTTGCCTCTAACAATAGTTACAAATAAATTCTGTCACCTTATACTGGTGTTCCCTGCAAACCCTGCTGGAGCATCAGTGCCACAGGGCAGGGATTCTGGTCCTCTTATTACGATTTTATTCACAGGGCCGGGTCTGGTGTCTGGCATAAAGGAGATGCTTCCTAAGTGCTTGTTAAAGTAAATGAAATGTTCATTCACAGCACCAGGTCTTTGTCCCAATAATTCACTCTACCTGGAATGTCCTCACTCTTCATCTCCAGATTCTCAAGCCCACATCGATCTCTTGTGGACTGGATGTGTTTTGTTTCCCCCAAAATTCATATGTTGAAATCCTAACCCTCAATGTAATGGTATTAGGAGATTAAGCCTTTGGGAGGTGTCTCATTCATGGGGGAGCATGAACTGGATTAACACCCTTGTAAGAGAACCCCAAGAGCTCTCTTGCCCCTTCGATCATGTGAGGACACAGCAAGAAGATGGCCATCTACGAACCAGGAAGCAGGCTCTCACCAGACACCAAATCTGCTGATGCCTTGATCTTGGACTTCCCAGCCTTCAGAACTGTGAGAAATAAATTTATGTCATTTATAAGCCACCCAGTCTATGATGCTTTTTTATCCCAGCCCAAACTGACTGAGACAATCTCATTCCTCTAGTGGGGATGGCATTTCAAGTTTGCTCTGTGCAGTTTAGCACTTGAATATATCCCACACTGGTGATAGCCCTTCAATTTTCAGGCAAAGCCACGTTCAACTGATAAGCTCTTTGCTGCTCCTAACACATTTGGTTGCTCCGTGAACACTGAAACTCCTCAAGTAGACACTTACTCATACTATCTGCAACTTGCCAGAAGGAGCTCCACTTATGTTTCAAGGATCAGGACCACAGTGTTCAGCTTTCAAATAAGCCAGCTTAATCCCAGGAAAGGCTGAGTAACTGCAAGAAATCAGTCAGAAAGGATAGGACGAGCAGCCCTGATCCAAGGAACATGAGTTTCTCCTTAGAGCAAAGTCATTTCCTAAGAAAGGTGATGAGTTCTCTTGATAGGAACCCTTGGGCCTGAGTTTTCTAAAGATCCAGTTCCTGTCCTCTACACAACACACCCTTGCTCCCATTTCTGCGTGGACTGAATAAGAACTCTTGTGCAGGGTTCTTAGGTATTCGCAGATGACAGCCTCTGAGATCATTTTGCCCTGCAGTCATTCAAGTGAGAATTTTGGTCTCTTGTGGATTTGCTCTAAGGCAAAGACTCATGGGGGTCTTGTTTCTCCTTTGTCACAAGAAGGAGATAAACACCAGCTAAAATCCAACTTCTGTGACAGCGACACATGACCCCAAATGACAAACAATTGCAGAATAGACTTAAAAGAAAAGGGATCTTTTGTTTCCCCTAAAAGTTTCCACTTGATGACAGAAATGACCAATTTCTCTACCATTAGACAAGCTGTGACATATTAGATTAATTAAGGTCACATTTTATCAAGTGGAAGCTGGGATCAGGACTCTTTCCATTGCACTGCGATAAATCTAACTCAAACTAGCCTAAACCAGAAAGGGAATTTAGGGGCAAACCTAACGGAAAAGTCCCAAGGTTGTCTGGCTTTAGGCATGGCCTAGGGCAGGAGTTGGCAAACTATAGTCCATTGCCTATTTCTGTAAATAAAATTTTACTGGCACACAGCCACCCTTCTTCTTGTGCATATTGTCCATGGCTGTTTTCAAGCTACAGCAGCAGAATTGAGTACTTGCAAGAGAGACCTTAGACCCAGCCAAACCTAAAATATTTACTATGCAGCCCTTTCCAGAAAAAGATTGCCAGCCCCCAGCCTAGGCATTCAGATGATGTCATGGGAATTCACTATCTCTTGGCTATGATCCTTCTCTGAGATGCCTTCCCTCCTGGGCTTCACACGCTCCCCCAGCAACTCTGTGTTGTTATCACTGCTTTCTGCTAACAGTCCTTGAGAAGAGCACTTGCTTTCCAGTCACTTTTGCAAGCGTCCTAGGGTTTATTCTACACTCACAACTCGGGAGAAGTTCCCATCCTTGGACTGATGCCTTCTGGCTAGGAGGATGGATTTACCCTGGCTGGCTTAGGCCTGGGTCACACCAGCAGCCCTGCCGCTGGGTTTGGGGCAACCACTCCTAAGCCACAGGGACTGAGACTAAGGCAGAGATTCTCCAAGGGGGCAAGATGCTAGGAAGGCAAAACCTACAAATGTCCATTACTAGACTTCGCCCTCCACCTCGTGGTTGGTCACATTCTGGTCCTGGACATTTCTCAAGGCATGTCAATGAGGCCTCTGTGTGATTTCCGAGACCCTTAGGGAGTGACCATTAATAACAACAATAGTTGTTATTGATGAGGTTTCAGTGCGAGATACTTAGTAAACACTATCTCCTCTATCTCCCAACAGCTCTAAAAACTGGCATTTTTATTTCTGTTTTACAAATGAGGCAAGTGAATATGAGAGGTTTATTAATAACTTGTCCTAAAAGTCCCAGAGTCAGGACTGGAACCCAGATGTGTCTAACTTCAAACTGGAGCACCGCTGCCCGGCCTCCCCAGCCTGGCACAGCCTCACGTTTCTGGGAATTCCCTGCCACACCCTCAGCGCCTGAACCCCTGAGCGCTGAACTGGGGAGCGGGAGGCCGGAGTTCCAGTGAAGAGCTCTGCAACTAGCTCCCTGGGGTGACTTCTAACAAGTTACTGACTCAGTTTTTGGAATCTCAGTTTCCTCATCAGTAGAATGAACAGCTTAGACTACCGGAACTATGTTCTACAGAGCACAGGAGTTTCTGTGGCAGTGCCTTAGATTCTGTCACAGACAGCAAGGGGACACATATGCTCCCTTCACACTCATTCCATCACATCACCTCCATCGCTTTTTTTTTTTGAGGAAAATTAGCCCTGAGCTGACACCTGCTGCCAATCCTCCTCTTTTTGCTGAGGAAGACTGGCCCTGAGCTAACATCCATGCCCATCTTCCTCTACTTTACATGTGGGACGCCTGCCACAGCATGGCTTGCCAAGTGGTGCCATATCCACACCTGGGATCTGAACCGGCGAACCCTGGGCCGCCAAAGTGGAATGTGTGCACTTAACCACTCTGCCACTGGGCTGGCCCCTCCATTGCTTTCTATTGGGCTTCTTTTCAAGTCTAATATATAAAGAATAAAAGTTTCTGTTAAAAAAAAAATTAACCATGAGACTAGAAGACCTCCAAGATCTCTATCAATATTCTCTGCTTGTTCTTGCAAAACCCCTCTTCACTTTTCTCCACCCTGCTCTGTGTCCTGGGAGGCTGACCCGTATGGGCTACATCAATCGGGTCCCTTTGTTCTTGCTTCCTATTGGGTTTGGCCAATAGGACAGAGTAGCAGAAAAATAAAGGATGGAAGAAGAGAGAGGTTGGGGTATTAATTCTTAGTGACTCAGTGGCTAAGTTCAAAGACCACAGCTCCTGCTGGGTGGCCCTCTCCTTCAGCTCTCTCCGGGTTTGGGAACCTGCTCCATTCTCTGGCCCCATCTGGTCTAGAGGTGGTAATGGCTCACTGCTGTTGCTAGCCCTGGGGTGCATCACCATCCTTTGGAATCTTTTTACAATGAAAGTGTGTCTGGTTTCTGTCCATACCTTTGTAAGTAGTCCCTTCTTTACCCATTTTGAGTGGGCCATCAGAACCTGACTGTATAATCGATTAGGACTTTAGGATCTATGGTTCTTTGCATAGTAAACTTAGGTTCACCAACCCCACTTTCATATCCATTTCCACACCGCTTGAATGTCTGCTAAATGCCAGGCACAGAATAGTCCCTTTAGTTCTAACAAATATTCTTTCAGCCTTTGAGTCAAAACACTTTAACAGAAATTATTTTTGAGTTCCTTTTTGTTTAGCAGAAGTAGGCAAAAAACAGCAAAACAAACTGACATTTGGGAATTTCTTTCAAAACATCTAAAAGAGTAAGCACATACTCTTCCCAATTAGTATTGCTTTTATTCCTTCGCTCCTCCATTTAACTAATGATTATGGAGTGCTTGTGTTCTAGGCATTGGGCTTGGCCCCAAAGATACAGCACAAGTGTCAAGGATTTCACAGACCCATGAGGGAAAGACAAGTAAATGAGGAAGTTGCCTATGATACTGACTCATATTCTGGGAATACTCATTCCCAGAATGGTTCACTTTCAGACATTGAGATATCCTGCAGCATTAAAGATGGCTTAGTATCAATCTTTCAATAAGCGTTGCAGTGAAAATATGTCTGGTTAACTTTAATTAATATGAAAATAAATTTAACTGTTAAAACGTAGCATGTCCCTAAATATAATAAATTCTCATTAATTTGGATTCTACTGATTCAGATTTTAAGTCATTCATTAAAGTATTCATCTTCTCTATTGATTAAAATTTCTAAATATGGTAATTCCTTCCTCTGCAGATTATCAGAGTCTTTTTCATTAACCTAAGGAATTTAACCCCAAATTCAGGGTTGGTTGGGTTAAGACAAATACATAAACAACTAAAGGATAATGGAAAACAGGAGAACCGTGAGACGTATTAGTGCTCAGAGAACGAAGGGCAGTGAGGAGAAAATGTTTGAATTGTGAGGGCTGGGGAAGATTGGTAGGGCTTAGAAGAGGGAGATCAAGTGTTCCAGAACAAGAGAAGAGCATGACCCCGGGCCTGCCAGCAGGAAATTATAGAACGTGCTTCAGACACTACAAATAGTTCAACTTGACTATACTGTAGGTGTGGGAGACATCTGTTGTTTTTGCCACTCAACAACCAAGACCATTTATCCTTCTTCTAATATAATGATACCCCATATTGTACTCGGAGAATAACTCCTCCCTGCTGTTATCTGATTATATCTGAGAGAGGTTGACAACCTTCAGCTCCAAGGTTGGGCGTCCATTGGTCTCAGTTAATCAGCAGTCTAGCCCCCACGCCAAAGCAATGAGTTCAATGACAGGTATGTAATCCAATTTAGACCAATGAGAGTCAAAGGCAGGACTTCTTTTGTTTTTTTTTTTTAAAGATTTTATTTTTCCTTTTTCTCCCCAAAGCCCCCCAGTACATAGTTGTGTATTTTTAGTTGTGGGTCCTTCTAGTTGTGGCATGTGGGATGCCACCTCAACATGGCCTGATGAGCAGTGCCATGTCTGTGCCCAGGATCTGAACTGGCAAAACCCTGGGCCGCTGAAGTAGAGTGCATGAACTTAACCACTCAGCCACGGGGCCGGCCCCAGGACTTCTGTTTGAATGTGGCAGAGATCTAGACAGAATTCAACTTTGAGAGTTCTCTTTCACTGGATTTGAAGTTAAGAGAATGTAGAGGCAGAGGCTGCTGGAATTAGCTTGTGACAATGAGGGGTATTGAGTACTCTATTAACCAACCAATCACATTAATCAATAAATCCCCTTTATTTCCTAAGCCAGTTTTAATTGGGATTTCTGTTAAAAGCATGAAGAAGAAAAGAGAGCAATAAGGCTGGAAAGATAGTTTGAAATCAGTGCACAAAAGAACTTGAATACCAGGTTTTGAGCTAGATTCAACAGCAAGATTTTTAGCAAGGATTGACATAATTCCTAGATTCCCCTTTAGGGTATACAAGGCAGTTTCACGTAAATTATCTCATTTAATCTTTACAGTTATCCAGTGCAGCACATATTTTTATCTACAATTCACAAACAAGGAAATGGAGTCCCAGAAAGGCTAAATAACTTGCTTGAAGTGATACAGCCTATGAGAGATGGAGCGAAGTCTCAATCATGGGTCTTTGATTATGAATCCATGAAGCTAATACAAAGCTGTTTTACCAACAAGCACGAAGCACTGAATCTGAAGATCTCACAGGATCCTTACCACCAAGATATCTTTGATTACATGACCTACCTGTGTTGGAATTGATGTAACTTTTGGACAGAATGAGGCGATGCTGGTACAGATCTCTTCTGAACCTAAAGTGTCTAGAGTATGTTGCCATGGAAAGGACATGGCTTTAAATGCAGAAGGCACTTGACTACTCTTTATCAGCATGGCCATTGGACAAGTCACTTAATATTTCCTCATTTGTAAAGTGGTGATGACCATAATTCTCACCTCATTGAGTTGATATGAAAATGAAATAATATGTAAAGTTCCTGGCACACAATAGGCAGTCAGTAAAAGTCAGCTCTTTTTGTTATGGAAGGCAATGGAAGCAAGGCTTTCGGATCAGACAGACCTGGGTTCAAATTCTGACTCTGCTGCTAACTACCTATATGACACCCAGCTAGACAGTAAGTCCCAGGAGGGCAGGTACCACGTCTGTCCTTACTCCTGCTGAATCTACAGAGGCCCTAGGAGGCAGTGAGTAAATGCTTGAATGAATTGAAGCAAATGACTTAAAATTTCTAAGCCTGAACTTTCAAAAATTAAGATAACATATATAGCACAAGACTATTGTAAGGAATAAAGCATACAACACATATAAAACACTTCTATCCATGCCTGGCCCATCGTAAGTGTTCAGTAAATAACAACAATTCAGCTAATTTCTATTGAATGCTCACCATGTGTCAGTGACTGTTCTAAATGCTCTACACATATTCCTTGACATAATTCTCATCTCCCCCATCTGTATTTTACAGATACATCAATCGAAGCCCTATTTTTATTATTATCCAAAGTCGAACGCTTTCTTTTCTTTAAGTGCGGAACCCTCAAGGCGGCTAATCTGGGTCCGTTAAACAATGGCTTCTCTTTTTTCTCTTTTGCATTATTAGGAAGAAATAAAACCTTCTCTTTTAAAAACACAATGAAGACTTTTCTCTTGGCCTTCCTCCTCCTTCCCCCATTATTTCCAGAGAGTGAGGCTGGACGGCATGAGGTTTTGTCTGGCGGGAGCCCTTTAATTCAAAGACCGCCAACAAGCCGGTGAGCCAGCCCGGCCTTTGCCCTCTCCTGGCTGGCGATCAAGCAGCGGCGTCGGACCGCCCAGTTCGGTTCGTCTCTTCGTCTTTCCTTGAATTGCCTGCTGCCATCTGCTGGCCAAATTAAGTTAAAATCATCACATTGATGTTTTCAAGTTTCTAAATGGGCCTGACTCTTTCTCAGCACTGCTTTCCGAGGCATTTTCAGAGGCTGCCCAGAGGCGGCGTCAGCAGACGGACCAAGCCGGCAAGTGTGCAGACCTGGTTCAAAGCTAAGGCTCTCGGGCCAAGACGGCCGGCCACTGATTTCCATTCAGAACAAGGAGGTGAATTTCCATTTCACTGGACTGGTGAAACCAGGGACCCCTCAAACCGTTATTCCTAAACGCATCTTACCCCCAATCCTACCAATGTGCCATCTTGTCCAAAGCCGCCTGTTTCTCTCCTGCACCCCCACCCCGCACCCAATCTCCCACCAACCTCCCTGACATTCCTTCATCCGCACTGACGACTTGCTCAAGGCTCGTATTATCATGACGATCATCTACTGAAGTTTTTTTTTGTAAACAGTTCCACCTGGAAAAGTTACAAGAGTAGTACAAAGAAGGGCCCTATATCCTTCTCCCAGAGACCCCCTTTCACGTCTTCCCAATTGTCTCAGTAGCTCCTTTATAGCAAAGAATTCAATCCAAGGTCACATATTGCTCCAGTCGTCATGTTTTTCTAGTAACTTTCAATCTGAAACATTCCTCATTCCTTCCTTGACTTTCATAACCTCGGGATTTTAAAAAATTACAGTCCATGAGGCTGGCCCTGGCCTAGAGGTTAAGTTCCCCTGGTTCTGCTTAGGCGGCCCATGTTCGGTCCCAGTGATACCGGCTCAACACAAGGTTGACATAAGGGAAGCCATATTGTAGAAAAGAAACCATATTGTAACTTTAAATGACCTCTGACTAACTGGCCCAGACATGCTCTCTAGATTTTGTGGTCCCTCTCAGCTGCTTTAAGATGGTAACTTTTGTTCTTTTGAGTTCCTCAGGAACGTGATGAGCCCCAAGCAGAGAGCCT
Organism: Equus przewalskii; assembly: GCF_037783145.1. NCBI lineage: Eukaryota > Metazoa > Chordata > Mammalia > Perissodactyla > Equidae > Equus > Equus przewalskii. The sequence goes on from NC_091854.1 coordinate 12,368,499, forward strand.
ATGCTGATAGCCACCATCAATGGCAACTGAAAGATCAGGGTATAGGGCAGCTGCTCCATTCTCTGATGCATATCCAGTAAAACAGAGGACTATCAGGAACTGGGATCAGATGTCTGCCCCATCCAGAGACGAGCCACCTCCCCAACCTGGAGACTGGCCCCATGTATAACTGGGCTGTAGTCTTTGTTCTGGGAACTGGTTCTTTTGGACACGAATCAGCCATCTTCCTTCTTGCTAGCAAGCTGTAATAAAGTCCCTTCTCTCCTACCACCTTGCCTCCTGACTATTGGCATGTCATGTGGCAGGCAGATGAGCCCACTTGGGCAGTAACACCAGCACAGACTTACACCACTGGGGGACGGTCATGCTGTGGCAAAGGCCCACATAAGAAATAGAGGAAGATTGGCAACGGGTATTAGCTCAGGGTGAATCTTCCTCAGCAAAAACAAATAAAAACAATACAGTTCAGTCATTTTGTCAAACCTCCCTCAATTTGGGTGTGTCTGATGTTGTCTCATGATAAAACCATAGCTGGTTATGCATTTTGGGCTAAAATGTAACTCACGCTGTGTCTTTTCATTGTATCTTATCTGGTGGTACACTTGTCTATTCCTGACGGTGTTAATTTTGTTCAGTTTCATTAAGATAGTATCTGTCAGATGTCTCAACTGTCAAGTTACTGTTTTCTTTTGTGATTGTGTTAGTGTCCTATTGCTTCTGTAACAAAGTACCACAAACAGTGATTTAAAACAACACAAGTTTATTGTCTTCCAGTTCTAGAGGTCAGAAGTCTGATGGGTCTCACTGATCTAAAATCCAAGTGTCACTGGGCTGTGTTACTTCTAGAGGCTCAAGCAGAGGAGCTGCTTCTGTGCTTTTTCCAACTTCTTACAGGCCACTTGCATTCCTTGGCTGGCGGTCCTTCCTCCCATCTTCAAAGCCAGTGGGGTAGCATCCTCACATCTTTCTCTGACTCTGACCTCTGCTCTGTCCTCACCTCTCCTTCTCTGACTTTCCTACCTCTCTCTTTCACGTGTAAGGACCCTTGTGATTCCATTGGGCCCACTGGATAAACTCCCCATGTCAAGATCATTAACTTAATCATGTCTGTCAAGCCCCTTTCACCATGTGGGGAAACATGTTCACAGGTTCTGGGATAGGACGCAAACGTCTCTGAGGGGCTGTTGTGCTGCCTACCATAGTAATTAATAAATATTTTGTGGAGAGATACTTTGAGACTATGGAAACTTCCATTACTTATCTCACTTTCACCCATGAATTTTAGCATCCATTGATGTTTCTTGCCTGATTAATTCTTACTGTAATTATTACCAATGCCAAATGGTGATTTTCTAATTCTATCATTCCTTCTGCATTTATTAGTTGGCATTCTACTGTAAGGGAGAGCTTTCTCTTTTCTCCATTGATTTATCCATTGATTTATTTATTTATATCAATGTGGACTCATGGGTTCCTTATTTTTTCAATAGATTATGACCCATTATTACTGCTATTTATTTTGATGCTTGAATTGTCCCAGATTTGGCCAGTGGGAGCCCCATCAAGCTACCTTTTGTGTCCTTTTCACATTCCTTGGCATTCTTTTAGCACTTGCTTTCTGTCATAAAAGATAGTCCAGGTTCATCTTGTCAACTCTCTGCTCCAACGCTGGAATCAGCCATTTCTCCAAGGAGCCCTGGAAGGAGGGGTTCAGAAGCCGAGATCTGAGCAGGAGGTGTGCTCATTGCTACCAGGGTATCACTGTGAGCTAGAAATATATGTGTGTGTACACACACACACACACACACACATCCATCTTTTGACTTCTCTATCTACCTGTATATATTGAAAACCGAGAATTCATAGTGATACCTGCAATTCAAATTTACTATCACAGGCTTCATTTTAGGTTTTCTTCTTTCCTTATTTGTGCTGCCTCTGTGAGAACTTGACTCAGAGTTACCCTCAATCTATTTACTTATTTGCTCAATCTTCCTGTATGTAGTTGGTCTCTTGACCCCTTTGTGCTTCTGTCCCCCTCTTATGCGAGCTACAGTCCCTGCTCGGGCCTGCCTCCTCCGCTCAGGCTGCCTGCCTTACTTGCGCCTGCCAAATGGCTTTTTGAGGAAGAAAGGAGGAAAGAAAAGCAGGCAACATTTTTTTTTCAAGGGAAAAGAAAGAGGAAAAGACAATCATGTACATTTTTAATGAACCTCTTTACCACTGTTGTAACTAATTATTTGTTTAATGGTTATTTTCTCCACTAAAATTTCAACTCTGTGAAGACAATGGCCATGTCTGCCTCATTCACTGTGGATTGAATCCCCAGGGCCTAGCACAGTGCCTAGCACACAGTATATTCTTAATATGTTTTTGAATAAACGATTAAGTCGTGCAAAGCAACAGGAGCAAAATTATAACTATTGAACAGTTTACAACACAACCAAAGGTCCACCACCTAAACAATTACCAATGTCCACATAGCCCAAATCATCTGGAACTTTTTCAACCAGAAACCAAATTTTGACACTTCAAATAAACTTGGTCTTCTTTACTCCAAGCCTGAGTGCCCTGAGGTGAAGACATCTTCTCATTTATTGAGCTTTTGCTGTTATTAAACATTTCTTTGGTTTTGGAGTCTAATGTTGCTTCCCACAGATTTTTTTAAATAAAGGTTTTCAACACAAAGTTGTGTTTCAAGACAGTTTCAAACATCACTGTCCTACAGCATTTGGCAGAATTGATGTTGGGTGCATAGGCAAGACAGTGAAGTGTTCCAGAATTTTGTTGTGAAAAATAACTCCTACTGTACCCAGCAGTGTGCCAACAAAGTGGATGTATTCCTTTATGCCAGGCTGTCCCAGTATCCTCCCACAAGCGTGTTTTTGATAGCTGTAATATTTGCCCCCAGCTTCCCTCAGCAAGTGTCAAAGCCGGTCTTAACTACATAGTGCCTCCCTCCCCGCTCTGTTTTCCTCTCAGACACAAAGTCCTAATGCGTTTGTGCTTTCCTCAAGTTAAAGGTGTCTTTTTCAGTGACTGATGGAAATAAACAGCTGGACCCTTTCAGAGGGTGCATTAGGAATGTGCTGGAACACAGCTGCTGCAAGGGCTGAAAGTGGTTGCTCAGCACAAAGGGCTACAATTTGGAGCATGAAAAGGCATACTTTTTTTCCTCTCTTAGAAAACCTGGCTCTCAGGGGTCACTCTAGTTCAGTGGGAAATAAGCACAAGTGGTGCTGCCTGCCAGGAGTCGCAGCATCGGCCAGGAGCAGAAGGGGGCCGAGTGCAAGAACTCAGGCAGCTTTTGGCACCAGGACCCCTCAGCCTCTCATGGTCTCCATGGTGAAGCCTAGAGTGTTCCCCTCCATTGGCCCCCTCCCCCCACCTCCCAACATGCCCAGCTACAGCCATGGCTGCCTGGCTGTGTAGACCCAACAAAGAGAGAAGATTTGAAATCCCAAGGGCTACTTCTGACTCCAGGCCCTGGGGAAAGCAGCGAACTGTCCTCCCCTCTTTTAACTGTCTCATTTGCAACTAGACTTCCGAACCCAGTGGTTCTCCACTCTGGCTGCCAAGGATCATTTTATTAAAATCCCAGTGCCGAGGAATCACCCAAGATTCTGAATTAATTGGTTCTGGTGGGTCCCGGGCCCAAGTCGGTTCAAAAGTGGTCCAGTGATTTCTCTGAGCAGCCAGGGCTGAGAACCACTGTCCCCACCCTTGGTCCCATCTAGGCCTGTGAGGAGGAAACCAAGAACACCAGGGAGCCTAAGCTTTCCCTCAGGACAGAGGTTCTCTTCCTTGGCGCGCATTAGAATCACCCAGGGATCTTTCCAAAGCCCAGCGCCCAGGCTGCCCCTCAAAGGAATGACATCATAATCTCGGGGGCTGGGACCCAGGATCTGTATTTTTTTAAAACCTCCAGGAAATTAGGGCAGCTGAGTTTGAGAGCCCCTGCGCTCGATTGTTTCCAGTGTCTTCTGCGGTGGTGCTTCTCAAACTTCCTGTGGTGAAAGACTAATTTTGGAGTTTTTTGGGTTTTTTTAAACTTTTCATCCTTTGCTGACTGATACTTTGTAAAATACAGTAAAAAAGAATCACTAGAAAAATGAGATTTAAAAAACAGATATATAAAATATAAGCCCAGATACTTTAATTATTAGACTGAAAGACTAAAAATTGCTGTTAAAAGTATCCAAACAGTCTTGATTTCTGTACTTATGGACTGTTAACAGTTTGTGAACCAGTGCTGGTCTGTGGGCCACACACTGAGTGACAGTGTTCTGAGAAACGCCATCACAGGGATTATAGAAGTTGTATGGTGGGGGGGGGGGGGGTATAAAATAGATTTGACAAGTACAGTAGATTATATCCCAAGTTTAGGACATTGTAGGGGAGGAAGACATTTCCTCTATCCAAAGTGGGTTCGTCTGGCTGGAGAACGAATTAAATTCACATGAGACAGAATAGCAAGAGAAAATTAAACAAAGCTTTATGAGGACCATGGCCTGGGGCCTTTCTTCCCAAAGGAAGAAAGGGCACCGAAGAAGTGGGATGCACAGAGTAGTTATATACCCCCAAACAGGATATTTCACATATGATTGAAATGTCCCTCCCACAATAGTCACAAGATTGCCCTGTTGGCACAGTGCTCGATGGACACAGCAGGTAGTGGGTCTGCTATCTCGGAGAGCGTAGCAGGAGGCAAGTCTATTGTCTTGAGCTGGGTGGTCACAGGTGAGCGCAGCAATCAGTTCCTAGCCTAAGGAAAGATACTTAATCCTTAAAGAAATGCCAACGTTGGAGGGGGAGGGAAGTCAGTTACAGGAGGTTACCAGAGAAGCACAATAAAATGCAAATTTAAGGCCTTGCCTTTGGCATTGATTAAGAGTTTCCAGAGAGAAGGTCATTCCCTTTCTTCTTCCTGGTACAGAGAGGGAGGCACCTTTACAGATAGAGATTTCCTTTACAATGTAAATGTGTCCTAACAAAGGGCAAGCAAGTTCCACTCCTCAGAGCCTCCTTCCCTGTCCCAGTTTATCAAAAGCAATCAGCCCCAAATAATCCTGATGCCAAAGAGACATATCTTGGGGTGGCCAATTCCAGTCCCCACAACATCAAGGGCTCTACGCAATTAAGGGCTCTGAGAATTTCTGAGGTAACAAAAACTGTTTAGTTTTATTTAATTCACTGTTTCCCAGTCTTATAGGATGGGGACTCTTTTTCCTCCCAGCACCACTATTATGCATGTATGAATTGTTATTGGTTTAGTGATTTAGTCTCAGTCTTATGAAGCATGCAGACTCACCAAAAAGACACATCTTTGCAGAATTATTTCCCTGTATTGCCCTAAGCCCAGCTGTGCTTCATTCGTCTGTGGCTCAATTTCAGTGACCGGCATTAGCAGCCACCCAATGACATCCAGACACTCTTCCCCTAAATGTGTTGGGGTCTGTCTACCCCTGCCCACAGGCTCTACCTGAACACCGTCTTTTCTCTCAAATTGCTGAAACACCCCTCTTTCTGGTCTTCCTGCCCTCGTTGAGCCTGCCCTCCTCTGATCTGCTTTTTATATGGAAGCCAGAATGACCCTGTTGATGTTCAAATCTGATTGTGTTACTCCCCTGCCTACAACTCTCCTCTGGCTGCCCATTGTCTTCAGTGTCTTAACCCTGACAAACAGTGCCCTCTGTGTACCCCTTCAGCCTCATCTTTCTTTTCTCTCCACTTGTGCACACTGAACTAGTAGCAATTCCCTAAACACATGGAAGCTTCCTCTAGCTGTCCCCACCTCTCCCTCTCACCCTGCCCTCTCTGGCTGATCTAGTCTTCAGGGTCAATCTAGATGGCCCCTCCCTGGGAAGCTTTCTTTACCCACCCGGCCGAGGGTGGGTGTCCCTCTCCTTTGATCCCTCAGGACCACTTATTATGCATACTGTGTTGTGACTGGTTGTTGGCCCCACGAGACTTGAGCTCTTTAAGGACAGGGTTTATGTCTTACTCATTGTGCTTAGCACCTGGCACCCTGCCTAGCGCAGACAAGGAAATCCATAGATGCTTATTGAATGAATGGATTAAAGAATGAGCAAATGAATCGTGTGCCATCCATGCCTGAAACACAGGGGTCCCTAGTCCCAACTAGTACCTCCATTTTAAACTTCATCATCAATCTGGCCACCTATGGGCTCTCCTTTGCCGTTTTCTCAGGGTTCTGACTCTCAATGCAGCTCCTTTGGGCTGACATCTCCCTTCTATCTTCTATCTTCCTGGACTATCTTCCTGGTTTGTACTTTGGGTTTTGGATTTTTGAAGCTGCCTCTCAGATCGTTTTCAGAGTCATAGTCCCCATCCCAAGGATCATCTGGGGTCCCTAATTCCTGACTCTAGATCAGGAATTTGAACTCCCACTTTTCCTGGCAGAGTTAGGGCATCTCTCACCAGGATGCTGCACCTACTGAATACAATCCCCCAGGCCAGGGTAGGAGGATCTGGCCAGGACAGAGGAGACCTGGGGAATTGTAAACCTGATGGGCTGCTTATTCTCTGCTTGCTCCTCTGCATTCATTCTCCACCCTTCTCTGCACTTCCTGTTGGCTTCCACGCACTGTAGGTTGCTGTTGGATTTAGCTAACACGAGGCACCAGCAGAAGACTAGAGGTTGAGAGGAGAGAGAAGCCTAGAATGTATTCCTTGGCTTCATCCTACTGGGCTGGGGTTTTGGTAGTGTCTGAATTCCCCTATGACCACAGCTCCTGTGGGCTGGCTGCTCTTCCAAGGATCCAGCTCTCATCAGCTTCTACTAACATCATTCCCCACCCTTGCCCCTTTCAGGCTGGGGGTGGGAATGGCTGCCTGCTGCTGCAAGTCCCTGGAAGCTGGACAGTCTCTTGTTGGTTCACTCACCCTGCCCACACCTCTGTAAACCATCCCCCGATGAGACTCTCTCATTGTCTCTGTCTTGCTGGGACCTGTCTGATGAGATCCTCTTCTAGCCCAGCACATCCACTTCACAGCAACCAGAACCGACATCTCCTGGACTAGTCCAGTGCTTTTTTCCACCCCACCATCATCACCTCTCTTGCTCTGGAGTCCAGAATCTAAATATTAAACATATAATAAGAAGAAGAAGAAGAAAAAGAAGAAGAGATCACTTGAGTTTTCTTATATGCCAAGCACTATGCTAAGTGTTCTACATAAATGATCTCATTTAATTTTTATAGCAAACCTGTGAGGCAACCCTGTGAGGCAGAAGGGTTTATTATCCTCATTTTTAAAATGAAAAACCTGAATCTCATAGAGATCAGGTTATCGGGCAGAAGTCTTGTAGCAAGTAAACAGCAGAGGAGGGATTTTGTCTGCCTGCTTGACTGCAAAGCTAGTACTTTGATAACTACTGGGTTATTTGCTCCTGGGATGACCCCATCACACTGTTGCCTCTCTGAGCTCACTGTCAACCCAAACTCCATCAAATGATAGATGTGGTCTGGCTGGGGCCTGCTGGGAAATCAGGACTAGGGGAAACCAGCCGAGGAAACAGCACTGAGCAGAGAGAGTTCTGCTTGAACAAAGGGATTGGCAAAGAGTCTGAGTTTAAAAGGCGGTGGTGGTGTCTCAGCAAAAGAAAGGGCAGACGAGGCTTCAGGTGGAAAAAGCTGGAGGCTTTACATCCCACCCCGAAAGTGACCAGCCTAGGCGCCCAGAAGGCTAAGGAAAAGGGCCCCGGAGTTCCCAGAGTGAAGTCAGACTGGTGCTTTGATTTTAAACTGCAGGAGAGCAGGCCTGGCCACCGCATCTGCTGGGAGCTGTCGCAGGGCATCTCGGCCAGAGGCAAAGTAGACATTTTCTATTGACCGCTGCCATCTCCGGACTAAGGGGAAGAAAACAAGAGGCTTTGAATCTGGAGAGATCAAATTTCTCTCTCTTGCCTTCCTCTGTCCTCAAGTGGCCCAAAAGTGATCAAAATGAGTCCTTTATTTTTGTTACTTGTCACTCAATAAGAGTCAGAAACTTGAGTTCTCTACTTTTCTGAGCTTCCTTATATATATGTATGTTCAAAAAAATTAAATGTTATTTTTTCTCTCTCTTTTTTTTTAAGATGGGCACCTGACCTAACATCTGTTGCCAGTCTTTCTTTTTCTTTTTCTCCCTAAAGCCCACCTAGTACATAGTTGTACATTCTAGTTGTAGGTCCTTCTGGTTGTGCTATGTGGGATGCCACCTCAACATGGCCTGATGAGTGGTGCCATGTCCGTGCCCAGAGTCTGAACCAGCGAAACCCTGGGCCACCAAAGTGGAGTGCGCAAACTAAACCACTCGGCCATGGGGCTGGCCCCTAGTTTTCTCTTTATAAAACTACATATTTGTGGAAATTTAAAAAAATACAGAGAGGAAAAATGAAATAAATAAAATCATCTTTAATATCACTATCCATGGACAGCCATTCACTACATTTTGATATATAATATGGTTTCACATTGCTCCAGAGAATTCCTTGGAATATGGAAGTGTCTAGTCCATAACGCACAAGAGAATGCAAGGGCAGTGTCCCAGATCCCCCACTTGGATTATACCAGAGCTGGTTGCTTTAATTTCCTCCAAGATTTAGGGTTCTGCTTAGGATTTTTGAGTGGGGTAAACAAAGCTGCTTTAAAAAGCATGAAAATTATTATCTGCATCTTCATTGTTAATGGCTTCACAGTCTATGGGTAGGTTATAATTTGTTAAACAATCCACCCGCAATTGGACAAACTGTCTTCAGAGATGTATCTGGGAGAGGACAATAAGATGTAATCAGTTTGAGAGAGTGTCAAACACTCTCCCAACCACTATGGCATTTATTTTACTAGAATTAAGGCCCAAACTCTCCAGTTCCCAAAGTCTCCTTGAGACAGTTGGTCCTGTTAACACCTCAGTTTCCTTCTCCATCAAATGTTTGATTAAATTCACCTCCATGAAGAATAACCATTTGAGGAAAGAAAAATGATGACATTTAATGAATATCTGCAATTTTTGCTCTTTCCAGTGAGTTCAGAACTGTGGATGAACCCATTATTCCTTCCAAAGATAGAGCGTAAGCTGCTCTGTTTTCCCATGAAACATGGGTAGTGGGAAGCTTTTTTCTGTTCTAAATTACCGAATGAAGTTCTCGGTGTCACTGCTATTTCTACATTGTAGGCTTAGCTACAGATGAAGAAAACAGACACGTGTGTTCTAAGCATTTTCCCAAGCTTCCTTCATATATGTTTTCTGAAGAGTGGAGTTATTATTGAGTACGTACCAGGAGTACTTTTCAATGAAGAACTATGATTTCAAAAGGACTACACTTACAAGATGGTAATTTTGGAAAATAGTATTAAGTATATGATGGAGTCTTCATGCCTCTGAGAAACAGTGAATGCTCTCAACAAAAAGTGCACTTCTAGAAGGAAGAGAAGGGCTGAGGAGCCGGGGAGGAGAAAAAGAAAGAGGAGGCCGTGGTACCCGGTCAAGATGCTGTCCTCTCCCCTTTGCACAAAGCACAGTGCCTTTTAGGAGGCTCAGCCTGCATTTTCTATCAAGAACTCCTCCTGTTAAGGTTTAGACAACCCACCCCCCCCCCCGCCCCTCGCCCCCACTGCCTTCCAGGCCCACCCCAGTTAGGAGCATTTTACTTGTGGAGGGTTAACTTTCAGATCTTTCTTTTTCTCGTTTGAAGTAGCAATTTCCCAGTTCACTATTCCAATTTGAGCAGTTTTGCTTCTCCTCCTAATTGTGGAGAGACATTTTAAAGCTTTAATTCAGTTTGTAATACTAAATAGTTCCCCTTTAATTGTTCATGTCAGACACCTATTAACATTTCTTAAAAATTTATAAAACAATTCTGAGCTGTCAGAAAAAAAGCCTCTTTAAAATTCAGATTATTAACTTGCTGCCTGTTCTCCATGTTAATGTGTTTTCTATCAGTCACTGGTGTCACAAAACTATTTGTACAAGGCTTAATATTCAAAAAGTAATTTTATAGTTTTACACATGGGAAATGTTTGCCTACACAACCTTGCCTTAAATATGCTGTCTGTCAGCCTCTTCTATTTGTTATATTTCGCTTTATCTTTGACCCTTCTCAATGTCTTTCATCTGAAGGGGCTAATGACCACTATCTGGAAAATGAGGCAGACGTTTCCATCATTGTTAAGAGCGTGGCTTTAGAATCAGGCAGGCCTGGGTCTGAGTCTTGGCATGGCCTCTTCCTAACTATGTGACCTTGAGTCAGTTAAAATCTTCTAAGCCTCAGGTTCTTCAACTGTTCTATTGAGTGCTGGCACCTACCTCGAAAGTAGAGGTCAAGGTGAAGCCCCTAGCATGGCCCATAGTAACTGCTTTACAAACTGTAGCTACACCCACACCCGCACCCACACCCACACCCACAGCATATGTCTGTTGACATTGCGGCAAAGTTACTGTCTATTCTTCATTTTCAGGTCGGATAGTGGAGAGCCATTTCTATCGCTCACAGGAACAGCTGGAATAAAGGCTTACAGGAAGGCAGTGGTCGGGGATGGAAGTCATCAAGGTTTATAACCTTCATCTATGGCATTGGAAATAAGCTAGGTGGGTAGAAATCACAGGCACGAACCAAACTTATCTACGCAAGTGAATAATGTGAAATCAGTTACAAAATATTATAAGACATTGTGAAGATTACTTCTTATCCTCTTCCATTTATAAGTACTCTTAGTTAACTACAACTCAGAGATTTCAAATAGGCATGGTAAATGTGTAATTAATAAATGATAATTGACTGTTTCGCTGTGCCTAACGCATGGTGAAGGGAATATGAAAATATGAGTACGTTCCTGCTGGTGTAGCGGAGAGAGAGGCCCTCAAGGCTGGGTGAAAATCCTGGCTCTATATCCGTTTGCTGTGGGATTTTGGGTGAACAACTTAAACTTTCTTCATCTATGAAATAGAGATTAGAGGAAATATCTCACGGTGGTATTGTAGAGGAGAGACGGTGGATGAAAAAGTACCCAGCCCTGTGCCTGGTCCAATGAGAGAGCTTATTAAATATCAGCTCTTGTCTTCAGAGAGCTTACAGGTTTTATGAGGAGAAATAATTAGAGAAGATAGTTCAGATGCTAAGACGCTGTATAGAATCCGGGGCAGAGAGAGAGAAAAAGGCGAACCTTGAACAATAAGTGATGATTCTTGGAGGAGGAGTCTCAACAAAGTAAAGTGATGCTGATGAGAAGGGTATCACTGATAAACCCAGAAATTCTCCAGTTTTTTGCTTTTAAGTGAAGGCGGGGCCTAAGTTTGGGCACTATTACTTCCTGAGCAGCGTGACTCTGTTCAGAGCCCTGTTGCTGTTTGCTTCAAGACAGAAGCAAGTCTATCAATCTCGGGTTATGAATCCCAAGCAGCAGGCTGACTGGTACAACATTCTTCAGTGTCCCCATCAAAAAGCCAGCATAAGCAGAATATGCTCAAGACCAGGAGAGGAGGCCCCATTCCACTGCTTTCCAGGCTGTGGAAATGGGAGGAGCCCCTGCCTGCTGTTGCCCAGTTTTTAAACTAGAACCTTGGGGGCCGGCCCGGTGGCGCAGCAGTTAAGTGTGCACATTCCGCTTCTCGGCGGCCCGGGTTTCGCCGGTTTGGATCCCGAGTGCAGACATGGCACCGCTTGGCAAACTATGCTGTGGCAGGCGTCCCACATATAAAGTAGAGGAAGATGGGCATGGATGTTAGCTCAGGGCCAGTCTTCCTCAGCAAAAAGAGGGGAATTGGCAGCAGTTAGCTCAGGGTTAATCTTCCTTAAAAAATAAATAAACTAGAACCTTGTTCTTGTCTTCAACAGCGATAGTTCAGCTTTTTGAAAGCAAAGGAGTGAGGATGCTTAAAACAAAACAAACCTCCTATGCTGTCTCCTATTGTCTGACAAAGTCCCCATTCTTCCCTCTTCTTTTGCCTGCTTTGGAACCCAAGGAAGTTCAGCATCCAGCAGCAGAATCTCACTGACAAGTCACAGTGGCCCCAAGGCACAGAACACGCTGTCCCCTCTCCTGGGGACCTTTTGCTTGCCCTGCACTTCACTCCCATCCGTGTTTTCACTTTTTCCCCTTCTATCTGACCGTGGCCAGGGAGAGCTCATGCAAAGGCAAACAGTCCTGGGAAGCAAATCAAGGACCAAGTGGGGCTTTTGAACCTAAGCAACGTGTGTTTACACTCGCTCCCTCTACAAATGGGTCCTAAAGCCGCAAATGGATTTCTTTCCTCAGATGACTTTCTATAACAGCTAGACATTTCTGTTTGTTCCAGGACACCAACTAAACAGAGAATTGTGGTCACAACTCCTTTTTCCTCCGGGGAGCAAAAAGATGAGTTAGAGGGAAAAATAGACACAGATATGCTTCTGAAAGCTCGACACTTGCCAGCCCTGACATGCTTTGGCAGGGCTTTCCGCAACCCCAGTCAAGGCCTCATGGACCACAGCGGTGAGAAACAAGTCTCTCTGGCTCCTACTGGAGCTGGGCTCAGAGCAGTGAAGGGGCGTGGGAGCAGAGGAAGCTCTTTCCATGGGAGGCTCCAGCTTTCCCAACATCAGGGCTTTCTGGAGGCTTCTGAGCAAAGCAAGCAGGTGGTAAAGGAACATGAAGCCCTGCCGTTTGGAACAGTGAGGGAAAGCAGGACAGCGGTCTTCAAACGTGAACAGGGTTGTTACGGGGAGGAGAGATTAGGTTTGTTCTAAATGAACTTGGACCATGGGGCGGATCTACCACCAGGGTCTAGATTCAGATATCTGTATTCTCAAAGGATGAACTGTCCAAAGAAAAGAATGATTTTAGGAAGTAGAAGCATCATATGAGAGGTTGTACTGGTCAACTTCCAAAGTCCCTCCCAGTTCTGAGATTCTGTGAGGAGCAATGGAGGAAGGTGCTGCAGATCCATTTCCTTCTTTCTCTTCTCAGCAGCCCCGAGTCTGGTTATGGCACCTCACTGTGATTCTAGGCATTCATGCCACGTGACCCACTGCGTGACCTGGGCTAAACCAGTTAGCTCCTCTCACACACATGCAGCCACAGTGATGGATTCAGTGATTATTGAGCATGTTCCTTTAGGTTAAATTATAAGAATTTGCTAGAGATATTAAAACAATATGGTTTCTCTTCTCTACTAGATATGAATAAGGAAGCAAGAAGTCCTAGTTGGTGTTGGCAGATATTTGGGACCACTACAAAAACCATCTTTAGGAGAAAGGCAGAGATGGGAGAAGAAAAGACACAGGGACTTTGGTGACATTGGTGAGTCTTGGCTCAAGCCTTGCCTGAAGTCAGACCTACCTTTGCACCTTTCAGTGCTGAGAATCAATAAAATCTCTTGATTATTTTAAGCCAATTTTAGTTGGATTTTCTCTTATTTGCAATATAAGTGTCTTAACCAAAGGGGGGACAATAATAAGAGGTGTAAATCAGAGCCCCTGCCCTGAAAGAGCTTCCAATACAGTTGGGGAGATGAGACATTTACAGCATAAGTAGAAGGATACAGGAGAGGAATGTAAGAGACGTCAGACATGACCACTTAAGAGAAAGTACCAAATGAGCATTACCCAAAACATGGGAAACCACAGGAAAGACTAAAAATAATTCTGTAAGCTATTCAAGGACAGGTACTGTATCTCCCTCCTGTCTTCTTTATCGTAACCATGGTGAGGCCATGTGGCCCAATAATTGAGAGAATGGTCTCTGGAGCCAGCTTGTACAGACTTGACTCTCAGCTTAGCCACTTACTACCTGTGTGATCCTGGCTTAGTAACTTAACCTTTCTGCACCTTAATTTTCTGATCTGTAAAATGGCTATAAAAACAGTAGTTACTGCTTAGGTGTATTATACAATGTGCAGTAAGTATTAGCTATTACTATCACTCAAAAATATGAATTTGAATATGTATATAATATCAAACACTGTATTTGGAATATAATAATAGTGAATTAAACATTTCCCTTTGAGGAGGTTACAACTTTGATGAAAGATACAGAATAGTAACAGGCAATTGGGGGATGTGATAAGTAAGCACAGGGCGGATGCATTAGTTAACAGTCTTTGGTCATGAGAAACAAAAAACAGCTGAGCTCTTTCTTAAGCAAAAGAGGAATTTTTTAAATTATTTAATAGTTTATAATGTAGTGAAATTTCAGTTGTATGCTATTATTCGTCATACATCATATAAGTATGCCCCTTTACCCTTGTGCCCACCCTCCGCCTCCTTTCCCCTGGTAACCACTAATTTGTTCTCTTTGTCCATAAGTTTGTTTATATTCCACATATGAGTGAAATCATACAGTGTTTGTCTTTCTCTGTCTGGCTTATTTCACTTAACATGATGTCCTCAAGGTCCATCCACATAGCTGTGAATGGGACGATTTCGTCTTTTTTTGTATGGCTGAGTAGTATTCCTTTGTATATATATATACCACATCTAGCAAAAGAGGAATTTTTTTTTTAAAGATTTTATTTCTTCCTTTTTCTCCCCAAAGCCCCCTGGTACATAGTTGTATATTCTTTGTTGTGGGTCCTTCTAGTTGTGGTATGTGGGACGCTGCCTCAGCATGGTTTGATGAGCAGTGCCATGTCCATACCCAGGATTCGAACCAACGAAACACTGGGCCACCTGCAGCGGAGCATGCGAACTTAACCACTCAGCCACTGGGCCAGCCCTCAAAAGAGGAATTTTTAATGTAAGGACGTAGACGTATGTCAGAATGGGTATAGAAGCAGTGCCTGGAAAGCCATTGGGAGCCCCAGAAATACTATTTCTTTGCAGGTTGGCTTCATTCTTCTCTCTTTTTCTCTCTGCAAACTGGCCTCCTGCTTCTTGGTCCCACAGAGAATTATGACCACTCCAGAGTTTGCTCCTGAGTTTGCATGTTCCAGCCTTACCAAAAGGCTGGATGGCTGTCTCTAAGTCCCTATTCCAAATTCCTGTGGCAGAGAACTTCATTGGCCCACTTGAGTGAGGGGTTAAATCCTCTGATTGATGGGATCACAGTAGAAACAGGGTTGCTGGAAGCCACTAACTATAAATTATGTGGGAGAGGGGAAGGGGGCGTCAGTTCTCGGAGAAGAAAGTATGGGTCATGGGTTGATTAGATACCTCCAAAGGACTCAACTCCAGCAGGGAATCTAACCCAGCCTCAGTCGGAGGAAGCTTCCAAGAGGACATCATGTGTAGGTTGAGACTTTGAAGACTAGTGGGAATGGGAAAAAGGTGAAGGGGATGAGAAAAGAGTATTCCTCTAACAGGGAGAATCATGAGCAGAGAGAATGTGGCATGCCTGGGGAACTTCAGGGAGGTCAATGACAAGACATAAGCCTGGAAAAATAAGCAGAAGTTAGATCATAAAGAGTCTTGTCAGCTTTGCTGTGTTTGGACTTTACTGTGAGTTCAGAGGGAAAGCATCAGACGTTTTTAAAGAGAAGTGAGAAACATGATCAAATATTTATGCTGGAAAAATTATTCTAGCAACAATGTGGAGAATGTCTGGGGGTTGGGTGAGACTCATCAGATGAGCGGGGTGATGGTGACCTGAACTGAGGCAGCAATAGTGAGAATGAATCTAAAATGCTGTGTTGATCTTAGGACACTCACAGTGGCACAGTGCCTGAGTTGTAGTAGGATGTTTGTCGAATAATGGCAACACAGAAATCAGATAAGCTGGAGCTGCTACCTCTAGTTCAGATATTTCTTGTTGCTTTAGTAATCAACGTACTGGACCAGAGGATGGGCTGTAAATTCTGGCTGCAGGTCAGCACCACTGAAAGATGGGGTAAAGGTACTTTCTCCCCTCATCATGTGTAAGTGTTTGTATCCCTTGATGGGCCAGTGAACTTTAGCTCTGTAACTCAGAAAGGAGAGAAGAGTTATGGTTGAGGGCCAGGTTGAGAAGAGGAGAAAAAGAGGAAGAAGAGGAGGAGAGGACGGTGGAGGAGAAGGAGGAGACGAGGGGGATAACAGAGATCTCCTTCCTAACTGGTCTCTTTGGTTGAAAGAAACAGAAGGAATTATTTTCCAGTGAGTGTTTGTGAGGGTTGGGAGGGGGATGAGGGCCAGATGACAGCTGTTCACAGGAAATGGTGTGGGATCCAAGCAGGAAGAACATGGTGGCTGCTGTGGGGGATGCCGCTGATAAGAGTGTTTCATGGGCCCACAGGAAATCCCCTGTTAGAAATACTTGTTCCTGCTTCTGTGTGTTTGTGTGTGTATGTGAATGCAAGGAGGGTGGGGTGGAAGTTCGTGCATGCCCTTGTAATTTGGGCAGAACCATAAAGAAGCCTAATTTCTAGTTGTAGGCTGGACGCCTGGTCTTTGAATGAGATAATCTAGTGTCAAAGAAACAAATAGAAAACACACTAGGCAAGCATTTATTATTTTGTTCCCATGTCACTTGAGTGGGGGTATTTTTGCTCACTCTCTGGGTCCACAGGACACACCACCTTGCCAAGGTAGCCTCAGAGTGGATCATCCAAATGCCTCAGAGCAGTACAGCTGAGCTGGACCCTGGTAAAGTGCCCCCAAGCTCACAAGGGCATTTTCCACCAATCAGGCAACATAGATTTCCTTTTTAAATCTGATAGTGTGGTCCGTAGTTTTCCTTCTTTTTTTGTATCTAGAAGTCTTCTTTTAAGGTAAACAATATTTGTTAGTTTGGTTTTTTTTTAAAAAAAGCCACACTAAATCAATAATTTAAAAAAGTAAATTAGGATAACACTTGGTAAAAGTCTTTGTTTATGAAAAGTTCTATATATACTTTATGAAAAACTAATAATGAAATATATGATCAGAAATTTCCATTCAGTTTGCAAAAAGATTATTTACCGTCTTAAATAGTTAAATTTACTTCTGATGGCTGCATGAGAACCCTCAATAGTCTGAAAATAGATGTTTCTTTCAGAAAATCAACTGTTTTGTGCTATGAGTACTTTGAATTTGACTAATCTTGAGGAAAATTGCTTTGGTGAAAAGATTCAAATCCGGATATTTTGCCACAGGAAATAAAAAGCTTTGTTTCATGAGGAAGTTGGTGCATTTAACTTGTCTTCTATTACCTTGAGGATGACATTGTTTCCTGAGAAGTGGAAATGCTTTTTTTTCAAAATAAGAAAAGTCCTCGAGTGCACTGCTCACATCCCTGGGACTCTAGCATTTAGTAAACCCCATGACTTCCAACTTTCTGTGTCTGTCTCTTCATGCCTGAGAACTTTCTCCAGAACTGAGAAAAGCTGCCACTTAGTGGGCACGAAGTGCTGGAGAATTAACATTACTCAGAACAGTCCTCAAAAATGACTAATAGCAATTGGTGTGTAAATACCCCAGCTCCACCCTCCTTGGGTGAGATAGTTCTGACGTGTGTTTTATACCGTTTCTTGCAGTTTCCTTGTGGAAAGAAGCTCCAACAACACCCCCAATGGTAGTCTGCTTAATGATCCACTCAAATTAATTAGACAAGGAGACCACTAGACTGAGGTGGTTCTGATGCCTTAGTAGCCCCTGTAAGCAAACCAAAACTTAAGTTTGTAATGCCTCAAGGTTAAGAATAGAAAGTAAGGGTAACCCGTCACAGACAGCCAACTAGGCTTTCCCAGATAATGGCACCTTAAAGCTACAGCCAATCAAATAATTTCCTTGCTTTGCTTCTGCCTCTTCTCTATGAAAGCCTTTCCCCTAGCTCCTGTCAGTGGAGTGCTCCTAACTACTTCTGGCTTAGTGCTGCCCAATTCAAATCGAGTTTTGCCCAAATAACCTCTTAAAAATTTTAATATGCCTCTCTTTATCTTTCAATAAACTTTTGTTAGTTGCCTTCAGTAGGGGAGGAAAATTTTCCCTTCTACCCTTCCAAGTTTTGTGTCCGGTCTAAGAATTAAATTGGCGTAAGACAGACTAACAGGCAGAAAAAAATTTAATTATGTACCTATGCATCAGAGTTTCACAAAGATCTGAGGTTCAAAAGGCAGCCAGATAGTTGAGACATATACGATTCTGAGCTAAGGAAAGGGATAGGGGTTGGGGCTTCTGGGAGATAGGGGAGGCAATTCGCTGGAAGGTGGGAGGAGAAGATGCGTGGTAAACAAACATTGTCTTGCTATGAAGATAAGTCTCTCAGGTAAAAAAAGATCATCTCTGAGTAGCTCTCCTCACTGTACAAGTGTCCATTCTAGTGGAAATTCCCTTTATAAACGCAGATTTCCCCCTTTACAAACATAGACTGCATTCAGCTCAAAATGACCCACATGTCAAAGTGGCATATTTTAGGGTGGCATGTTCTGAATCTCTTCACTCTCATTCCCTGTGTCACTTACCCACTTCCCTTCCAGTAGTCCTGGCACATCCAAAATAAGCCACTGTAGTCAAATCTTTGTCTTAGGGTCTACTTCTGGGGAGCCCAAACTAGGACAGGCCTATTTGTTAAAAATGGCATCATTCTGCTATTTCAAATTCTGTTGAACGCTAGTAGAGTGTCAAAGCATAATTTTCAAACTGTTAAAAAGGTAATTCTCGTACAATAGAGAGTATGTGTCAAGGTTTTATTTAATTCATTTATGAGGGAACTGGCAGAATGACAAAAGTGATTCAGTGTATAGTCAGTAGTAAAACGAACGCTGAAATAAGATTGCTAAATTAGATGTAAAATTGGTGAATGTCCTGCAGGGCAATAACATCATAACCTTTGAATTATATTATCACTTAGAGGAACAAATATCATCGTAACTTATCAGTTTTTCTACAGAGGTAAACCCTACTTTTACAGACTTATAAGAAGCCGGGGTCCCTGATCAGTTGGTAACAGTAAGTCAATAATGTTACACATCAGATGGGCTTACTAGAAAATGCTCAAACGTGATCAAAAGGTCATCCAGTTATCCTTTTTACTTATTTCCAAGTTTGGAACCATTTTTTCTGAACAACAGAATAATTTTAAGGTGGTTTATAGTATTCCACGGGCTAATGAATGCAACATTCTTAATGGTAGATCAGTAAGCTGTAAAATAAATCAGTAATCAGTAAGTTGTGTTTGTAATATGTTTTAAAATATTCATTTTACTTGTTTGGAACCAAAATATGTTCTGAAGACTTTTTTTTTTTTAAAGATTTTATTTTTCCTTTTTCTCCTCAAAGCCCCTCGCTACACAGTTGTGGGTCCTTCTAGTTGTGGCATGTGGGACGCCGCCTGAGCATGGCCTGATGAGAGGTGCCATGTCTGTGCCCAGGATCTGAACCAGTGAAGCCCTGGGCCCCGGAAGCGGAGCATGCAAACTTAACCACTTGGCCACAGAGCCGGCCCCTGAAGACATTTTTAAAAAAGAGAAATGCTGCACATTTTAATGTAAAATTTTAAAAATGTGACATAGACTATCAGAAACAAACTTCCTGTCACGTACACATTTTGGTTTTTTTCTACTTTAATTTTTGTTAAGTGTATCTAATATTTTGGTGAAATTATCTGTAAATTCCAGTCCTGGAAATAAGTTACAGATGTATTGTCTCCAGATTTCCCTTAGTGGCAAAGGGTCTTTGGGAAAACATTAATTATACTAGTGTGTTAAAAAGATGTTACCGGACGAGAGGGCCCGATGCCCGACAATAATGACCCCACTAGCTTCTGAGAAAAGAAAAGGTTGACTGGCGAGGAGACAGGAGGCAAGTCTCTCAAATCCGTCTCACCTGTCCAAGGTTTGTGGTAAAGTTTACGCAATTAGGGAGGGTCAGTTGGTATGTGGGAGCACAAGCAGGATGAATTTTGATTGGCAGGTCAAAATTTTCTCTTCTGTGCATGCTCTAGATACATGACTTGCAAGTTTTGCCTCTTTGCCCCTGAAAAACTGCCTTAACGTTCTGTTAAGATGGGGTCAGTTATGGGAGTTATCTGGAAAAGC
Organism: Equus przewalskii; assembly: GCF_037783145.1. Taxonomy (NCBI): domain Eukaryota; kingdom Metazoa; phylum Chordata; class Mammalia; order Perissodactyla; family Equidae; genus Equus; species Equus przewalskii. Next base: position 12,388,407 of record NC_091854.1, read on the forward strand.
ACAGTAAACAAGGGTCAAGTTGTTACACGGATTTAAGTCACTGCCTTCTTCATTGGTAAGAGTTTTTAGAGATTTAGAGTCCTCCTTCTCTTCCCGGCACAGAGAGAGAGACACCCCTGCAAAGGGAGATTTCTGTTGTGAATATAAACGCCCTTTACAAAAGGGTAACTTCTACTAGGTTTTCAGAGCTTTTCCCGTGTCTGCTCTTTCTTAATAATCATCAGCTTAAAACAATCCTTAGGCAAAGATGCATATTTCGGGGTGGCAAATTCTGTTCCTAGACAACAGACCCAAAATGGAGTCACTTGTGCTAAGCCACAAGTCACCAAACCAAGACTTAATTACACTCTTGGCTCTCTCAGCCTTGGACTCTTAAACCAATCAGGAATCATGTGACCAGCATTAGTTAGGAAAGTTGCCTGATTGATAGATCCCGGCCAACCCCTAAAGGAAAGTAATGTTGCAATAACCAATCCACTTTTCTGACTAGTATAACTTCCTTGTTCCTGCTCCTTTCTGTTTGTAAGTTTATTGTTTTGCACAGCTCCTGGAAGCTCCTTTCTGTCTGCTAGATTGGATGCTGCTTGATTAATGAATCATGGAATAAACCCAATAAGATCTCTATAGTGGTCAAAATAAACAAATAAACAAACAGGTCCTATATCACTATCCTCTGAAAATTGTACTTCTTTTGGTTTTACCTTAAAGGAATCTGAATGGACTTCTTTAAGATTACAATATTTTTTTCTTCCCTATGTCAAATTGTGATCAGTGATGTATAAAAATCAAGATAGTCAATTTCTTCCTTCCACCGGCTTTGTCAGAGCCCTGAAGGATCGTTACCTTATCAGCTAATGAAACACACTGTCCCACCGCTGAGTCTGGTCAAACATTCAATTTGAAAACTCAGAAAAGATAAGCCAGGAGCACCCCCTGCTCTCTGACGCCAGGCAATTTGGAGTAGAAAAGCTTTGCATATTTTCAGGAATTAAGTGGAGGCAGTTTAAGAGACATTCTCAAAGCCAGAGTTCAAATAGATTCTTCTCTTCCTTGATCTCTTTGAAAGCCAGCAACTCCTGAATGCTGGCGGGAGAACGGAGCATTCTCTCTTTGTAAATTGAGTGACCTGATTTTTATCTCTAGTTGAATTCCAGGAGGAAGCATGATGTCATTTCAACCACTGGCCAGAAAACTTCTTGCTTAATGAGCACTTTGGGCTTACTGGCCGCCAAGAAGGCCTTTGTTTACAGAGCTTGGAAACAGAGGTCAAAGATCCTCTTTCTCTGGCTTTAAGGAACAAAGGAACAGGCTTGCTAACTAGCCCTTGTCTGTGAGCAAGTTTTAGACAATGGCAGTCAGATAAATACAACAGGCTCCCCCAAAGGTTATGAAGTCTAAGAGGGCAATAGGACAAGAGAGAGAAGGAGGTGAAATGTTATCAAAGGTGGGTTTTCTGCCTCTTTATTACTGTGCGCAAGTCATCCCCATCTGACCCCAAGTTGGGGCTGGCTTTCAGCCCAGCATCCTGTGGCAGCTGTGTGCCCCCAACTCTCACTAACTCCTGCGCTGCCCTCCCCCCTTCCCTCAGCTGTCTGAGCAGTTGCTGTGGGGCTTGGATGGCCTCCACCCACTGGCAGCTGTTGAGATAGATTCTGAGGGTGGAAGCAGATCTCTGGAACTCTGGTTACTAACTGCCAAGGGCGATACCAGCAATCTAAGAAGAGAAAACGCACAGTGGGGTGATTCCTATTTGTGGTGCATAATAAATTATATATTAGGCAAAAAGGTTGAGTTATGAGGAAAACACAGTGAAGCCCATTCTCCAATAGAAGTAGTGTAAGCCCTCTGATCATTTTTCATTTTAAAAAACAGCTTTATTGAGGTATAGTTGACATAAAATAAACTGCACATGATTAAAGTGTATAATTTGCTAAGTTTTGACATATGTATGAAAATCTATCACTACAATCAAGATCATCATCCCCAAAGTTTCCTCCTGGAATCACATATTCTATACTCGTTTTTATCCTGCTTCTTTCACTGTTTATCACCCGTGTTATCACGTGTATCAGCAGCTCATCCTTTCTTTTGTTGAGTAGTATTCCGTTTGTGGCTATACCACAATTTGTTTGTTCTCCTATTAGTAGATGTTTGAGTTGTTTCCAGTTTTGGGTTATTACAAACAAAGCTACTATGAACATTTGGGTATAAGTCTTAATACGGACGTCTACTTTAATTTCTCCTGAGTAAATACCTGGGAGTGAAATGGTTGGGTCATACGGTATGGGTATATTTAAATTTTAAAGAAACTGCCACGTTGCTTTCCAAAGGGATTGCACTATTTGACATTCCCACCTGCAGTTATAGGCTTCTAGTTCTTTCCCATAGTCATCAACAGTTGGCATGGGCACTCTTTTTAATTTTGGACATTCTAGTAGCTACGTAGTAGTGCTACACTGTGGTTTTAGTTTGCATTTTACTAATGGCTAATGAAGATGAGCATCTTTCCCTGTGTTTATTTGCCACTTGTAAATCTTTTTGGTGAAGTGTCTGTTGAGATCTTTTGCCCATTTTTTGATTGGGTTATTTGTTTTCTTTATTATTGAGTTGGTTTTTTTTTTTTTTTTTGAGGAAGATTAGCCCTAAGCTAACATCTGCTGCTGCCAATCCTCCTTTTTGCTGAGGAAGACTGGCCCTGAGCTAACATCCATGCCCATCTTCCTCTACTTTATATGTGGGATCCCTACCACAGCATGGCCTGACAAGCAGTGCCATATCTGCACCCAGGATCCAAACCGGTGAACCCAGGACAACCTAAGTGGAACATGCGAACTTAACTGCTCCGCCACCAGGCCGGCTCCAACTTATTATCAAGTTTTAAAAGTACTTTATGTATTCTGGATGCAAGTCATTTATCAGATATGCTATGCAAATATTTACTCTCAGTCTGTCTCTTGCTTTTCATTCTCTTTATAGTGTCTTTTAAAGAGGAGACATTTTAAATTTTGGTGAAGTCCAATTTATCAAATTTTCTGGTAACATTTCGAGAAGGGTGGAGCACTATCCTCGTTGGTGAGATGGACCTAATGCAATTCTAAGTGCCTTCTCACATTTATGACTTGATTTTTAAATGTGGTCCAGCAAGTCCTTTCCTAGCTAAATCTCATTACCAAAACAATCCCATAGCTACCAGATCTCCGGGTTCCAGGGCATACTTACTTATGTCAAGCAAAATTTGACAAAGCAAAATTTCGGTACCAGAAGGAAATCTGGACTGACGCAGTAGGGTGTGCGGGTGCTGTTTTTATAAATGCAGCTCCAAGAAAGGATAAAGCCACCCAAATGAGCTTCTAGAAGGTGTGGGGAGAACAGTTTTGTCTTCTATCATAGGGGATAACAAGGGCCAGAAAATTAGGCTCAAATCATCCATGAATCAGGGATAAAAAAGATTCCAGTTCCACCCTTGGGGAAGGAGTGAGCCACGGCTCTCTACACAGGCATTGGCTGCTGCTGCATTTTAGCAGGAGAAATTCTCCACATGCCTCCAAAGGAAGCCAGAGCCTTATTATTTTAAATTATTTACAATTTAGATAAAGGACAATGCCTCGACTCAAACAGTAAAAATAGCACTCAACATAGCCAGTGCTTATGCTTGCTAGAGGAGAGTGTTTTATCATAGTATCTCATATAACCACCTGACAGCCCTGGGAGGTGGCTACTGTTACTGCCTCATTTTCTAGATGAGGAAACTGAGGCACAGAAAGTTTAAGTGAGCAGGAAAGACAGAGGTTCTGACTTCAGGGTCTGTGCTCTTCCTCTCTATCCTCCACTCCTGCTTTTTTGTGGCACCTACAGAATTTGACTGTCTTACCTCGATGAGTGGTCTTTGAGTTCATTGCATCTTGTTTATTTTAGTCTATTTAGTCAAGTCACTTAAATAGGAGATAGAAAGAGTCACACAAGGACAAATATGAGCACAGTACTGCGCCTAGGAGGGGTGGTCGATGCTTCTTGACTAGTGTCCTTCCTGTGTTCCCCAGTGCACACTCCAGCCCCCGCACTCTGGCACAGTGGACTGCCCTCAGCGCTTGCACTGCACTGGGGCCCAGTCAGAAGTCTGTCTCCCTCATTAGACTGGAAGCCATGAAGGTGGGGAGCGTCTTGGGGCTAGTGCTTAGTTGGTTCTTGATATCCGTTGCTGACTGAGGGAATGAAGGAATCTCCTATTCCAGCCCTGAGGAAGCCTTTGATTCTAAATTTAAAAGGTTACGAAAGACTGATTGCTTCACATAAAAACTCAGTCAGCATCCAGGCAACCGAGGGCATGTGCCAGATCAATTATTCCTATCGGAAAGTGGTCAGACAAGCTCCAAAGATGGCTCAGAGATCTTTATTCTGGGAACATACTATTATTTTGTTACCAGAATGATTCAGAGCCTCTTTGTGGATGTGTGTAGGCTCGAAACCACGGACTTTGATAGATACAATCACAGGACTATGGGCAGTCCTCCCAAGGAGCCCATACCACAGTCAGAGGAGGAAAGGAGTGGGGAACTTCACCCAGAGAAGGCCCTTCAAAAGAATCACCATCATTGTAACAGTGCCCCTCATACTCTACTTGGCTGCCACTGCCCTGTTCTTTTCATGTATTAACTCACTTAATCTCCAAAACACGATACAAAAACAATGGATCACCAAGAATACTGCAAACTAACACCATGTGCCTTCTGATGTGGCTCAAAGGAAGTACACATCACCTAGAAGTACACATCACCTATGCAGTACTTTTTTTTTCACTGTGGTAAAAAATACACAACACGAAATTTACCATATCCACCACTCCCAAGTGTACAGTACAGTAGCATTAACTACATGCACGTTGTTGTGCAACAGATCTGTAGGACTTTTTCATTTTGCAAAACCAAACTCTATATCCATAGAACAAATGTCCCCTTCCACCTCCTTCCAGCTCCTGGCAAAGACCAATCTTCTTTCTGGTCCCAAGACTTTGATTACTCTGGATTCCATACATATGTAGAACCACACAGCATCTATCCTTCCACAACTGACCCACTTCACCCAGCACAATGTCCCCAAGATTTATTCAAGCTGCAGCATATGACAAGATCTCCTTCCTTTTTAAGACTGAATAGTATTCCATTTATGCATATACCACATTTTCTTTATCTATTCATCTGTGGATGGACATTTAGGCTGTTTCCACCTCTTAACTATTTTGAGTAGTGGTGCAATGAACATGGATGTGCAAATATTTCTTTGGGATCTTCCTTTCAATTCTTTTGGGTATATACCTAGAGGTGGGGTTGCTGGATCATATAGTAGTTCTATTTTTAACTTTTCGAGGAAACTCCATACTGTTTTTCATAGTGGCTGCATCCTTTTCCATTCATACCAGTGGTGCACAAGTGTTCTGGTTCCTCCAAATCCTCACCAAGGCTTGTTACCTTTTCTTTATTTTTTTGATAGTGGTCATCCTAACGGGTGCAAGATGATACCTCATTGTGGTTTTGATTTGCATTTCCCTGAAGATAAGTGATGTTGTGTATCTTTTAACATGCCTATTGTTCAATTGTATATCTTCTTTGGAGAAATGTCTATACAAGTCCTTTGCCCATTTTAAAATTGGATTGTTTGGCTTTTGTTGTTGAGTTGAAGGAGTTCTTTTTATAGTCTGTATATTAACCCCTTATCAGTATATGGTTTGCAGATATTTTCTCCCATTCTATAGCTTGCCTTTTCACTCTGTTGATTATTTTCTTTGTTGTGCAGAAGTTTGAAAGTTTGATGTAGTCTTATTTGCCTATTTTTGCTTTTTTTGTCTGTGCTTTTGATGTCCTATCCAAGAAATCATTGCCAAATCCAATGTCATAAAGGTTTTCCCCTGTTTTCTCCTAGGCGTTTTATAATTTCAGATCTTTAATCCATTTTGAGTTATTTTTTGTATATGCTGTAAGGTAAGCATCCAAATTCATTCTTTTGCATATACATATCCAGCTTTCCCAACACCATTCATTGAAGAGACTATCCTTTCCCCATTGTGTAGCTTTGACACTCTTGCTGAAGACCAGGTGACCAATATGTGAGGGTTTATTACTGTGCTTTCTATTCTGTTCCATTGATCTATATGTCTATCTTTATGCTAGTACCACACTGGTTTGGTTACTGTAGCTTTATAACATGTTTTGAAATCAGGAAGTGTGAGACCTGCAGTTTTGTTTTTCTTCCTCAATACTGTTTTGGCAATTCAGGGTGCTTTAAGAACCCATATGAATTTTAGGATGGTTTTTCCTATTTCTGCAAAAAATGCCATTGGGATTTTAGTAGAGATTGCATTGAATCTACAGATTGCTTTGGGTAGTATGACCATTTTAACAAGATTAATTCTTCAAGTCCACAAATACAGGATGTCTTTCCATCTTTTTGTTTCTTCTTTATAATTTCTTTTAGCAATGTTTTGTAGTTTTCACTATGCAAGTCTTTCACCTCTTTGGTTAAGTGTATTCTTGAGTATTTAATTCTTTTGATGCTATTATAAATGGGATTGGTTTCTTAATTTTCTTTTTTTTTTTTTTTTTGATTTTATTTTTTTCCTTTTTATCCCCAAAGTCCCCTGGTACATAGTTGTATATTCTTTGTTGTGGCTCCCTCTAGTTGTGGCATGTGGGACGCCGCCTCAGCTTGGTTTGATGAGCAGTGCCATGTCCGCGCCCAGGATTCGAGCCAACGAAACACTGGGCCACCTGCAGCGGAGCACGCGAACTCAACCACTTGGCCACGGGGCCAGCCCCTCTTAATTTTCTTTTTGAATTGTTTATTGGTCATGTATAGAAATGCAAATTATTTTTGTGTGTTGATTTTGTATTCTGCACTTTACTACATTCATTTATTAGTTCTAACAGTTTTTCCTTGTGGAATCTTTAGGGCTGTCTACATATAAGATCATATAATCTATGAATACAGATAATTTTACTTCTTCCCTCCCAATTTCGGTGCTTTTTATTTCTTTTTCTTGCTTGATTGCTCTGGCTAGGACTTCCAATACTATGTTGAATAGAAGTGGTGAGAATGGGTGTCCTCACCTTGTTCCTGATCTTAGACGGAAAGCTTTGAGTTTTTCACCATTGAGTGTGATGTTAGTTGTGGGTTTTTCAAATATGGCATTTATTATGTTGAGGTATTTCCTTCTATTCCTAGTTTGTTGAGTGTTTTTATCGTGAAAGCGTGAATTTTGTTGAATGTTTTTCCTACAGCAATTGAGACTATCATGTGTTCTTTGTTCTTCATTCTGTTAATACGGTGCATTACATCGATTAATTTTTTATTAATATCTAGGTATATACCCAAATATTCCTGCATTCCAAGAATACAGTCCACTGGGTCATAATGTATAATTCTTTTAATGCGTTGTTGAATTTGGTTTGCGAGTATTTTGTTGAAGATTTTTGCATCAATATTCATCAGGGACACTGGCCTGTAGTTTTCCTGTATCTTTGTCTGATTTTGCTATCAGGGTAATGCTGGCTTCATAGAGTGGATTTCAAAGTGTTCCCTCCTCTTCAAGTTTTTGGAAATGTTTGAGGAAGATTAGCATGAGTTTTTCTTAAATATTCGGTAGAATTCTCCAGTAAAGACATCTGGTCCTTAGCTTTTCTTTGTTGGGAAGTTTTTGATCACCAATTCAATCTCCTTGCTAGTTACAGATCTGTTTAGATTTTTTATTTCTTCATGTTTTGGTCTAGGCAGGTTGTATATTTCTAGGACTTTTTCTATTTCTTCTAGGTTACCCAATTTGTTGGCATATAATTGTTTACACTCGTCTCTCATCATCCTTTTCATTTCTGTGCATCAGTTGTGATGTCTCCTCTTTCATTGCTTATTTTTAAAATTTGAGTCTTCTCTCTTTTTTCCTTAGTGGGTCTAGCTAAGGGTTTGTCAATCTTTTCAAAAAGCCCACTCTTAATTTTGTTGATTTTTTCCTATTGTTTTCTATTCTCTGTCTTATTTATTTCTGCTGTAATTGTTATTATTTCCTTCCTTCTGCTAACTTTGGGTATAGTTTGTTCTTCTTTTTCTAGTTCCTTGAGGTATAAATTTAGGCTGTTTATTTGAGATCTTTCTTCTTTTTTAGTGTAGGCATTAACTGCTATAAACCTTCTTAGCTTTTGCTGCATCCCATAGGTTTGGGTGTGTTGTGGTTTTGTTTTCATTTGTCTCAAGATGTTTTATGATTTCCCTTTTGATTTTTACCTTGACTGATTGGTTGTTCAAGAACGTATTGTTTAATTTCCACGTATTTATAGATTTTTGAGTTTTCCTTCTGCTATTGATTTCCAGTTTCATTCCATTGTGGTCAGAAAAAATACTTGGTATGATTTCAATCTTCTTAAATTTGTTAAGACTTGTTTTGTGGCCTAACATGTGATCTGTCTTGGAGAATGTTCCTTGTGCACTCAAGAAGAATGTGTATTCTGCTGTTGTGGGTGAAGTGTTATGTCTGTCAAGCCCAACTGGTATTTATTGTTCTTCAAGTCCTCTGTTTCCTTATTGATCTTCTCTCTGGTTGATATATCCATTATTGAAAGTGTGGTATTGAAATCTTCAATTGCATGCAAAAACTCTATTCCTTGGCTGGCCTGGTGGCCAAGTGGTTAAGTTTGCGCACTCTGCTTCGGTGGCCCAGGGTTTCACTGGTTTGAATCCTGGGAGTGGACATGGCACTGCTCATTAGGCCATGCTGGGGTGGCTTCCCACATGTCACAGCTAGAGGGACCCACAACTGAAAAATACACAACTACTTACTGGGGGGGCTTTGGGAGAAAAAAAACGGAAAAAAATAAAGTCTTTTAAAAAACCCCCAAAAAACAAACAAACAAAAAGCTCTATTCCTTTACATCTCCCCCTAACTTTATGTTATCAGTCACAGATTATATGTTTTTATAATTTTTATCAATTAACATGGTTTTATAGTTATAGTTATTTTTTATGCTTTTATCTTTTAAATTCTATACCTGAGTTAAAAGTGATTTATGGCCCACCATTACAGTATTATAATACTCTGGTATTTGTCAGTATATTTATCTTTACTAGATTGCTTTATATTTTCATGTGCTTTCATGTGGCTGTCTAGCACCCTTTGCTTCAACTTGAAGGGCTCTCTTTAGCAATTCTTGTAAAGACAGGTGTAGTGATGATGAACCCCCTCAGCTTTTGTGTATCTGGGGAAGTCTTTATTTCTCCTTCACTTTTGAAAGACAATTTTTCCAGGTACAGTATTCTTGGTTAGCAGGTTTTTTCTTTCAGCACTTCAAATATATCATTCCACTCCCTTCTGGCTTAGAATATTTCCGCTGGGAAACTTGCTGATAATCTTATGGGTACTTCCCAGTTAAACAAAAGATGAGAGGGTTCATCACCCCTAGACTTGCTGATGTGGTTGAAATGAAACAGAAATTTCTTTTTTTTTTTTTTTTAAAGATTTTATTTTTTCCTTTTTCTCCCCAAAGCCCCCCGGTACATAGCTGTGTATTCTTCGTTGTGGGTTCCTCTAGTTGTGGCATGTGGGACGCTGCCTCAGCGTGGTCTGACGAGCAGTGCCATGTCCGCGCCCAGGATTCGAACTGACGAAACACTGGGCCGCCTGCAGCAGAGCGCGCGAACTTAACCACTCGGCCACGGGGCCAGCCCTGAAACAGAAATTTCTTACCCATTTTGTTTTTTTTTTGTGGAAGATTAGCCCTGAGCTAACATCTGCTGCCAATCCTCCTCTTTTTGCTGAGGAAGACTGGCCCTGAGCTCACATCCATGCCCATCTTTCTCTACTTTATATGTGGGACGCCTACCACAGCATGGCTTGCCAAGTGGTGCCATGTCTGCACCTGGGATCTGAACCAGTGAACCCCAGGCCGCCAAAGTGGAACGTGTGCACTTAACTGCTGTGCCACCAGGCCAGCCCCTCTCACCCATTTCAATGTGGCTGATCTTGGTTTTGAAGTTGCTTTGGGTACTATGACTTCCAAACCGGTTTCTGGAGTTCTCTTAAAGGCTTTTTGACTGTATGTTGTTCTGTCAATGTCTCTTTGGAGGAATAAGGTCTAGGCTTCCTCTTCTGCCATCTTGCTATGTCACTCCATAAACTGTGCAGTATTTCTGCTAAAAATGTTTAACCTGAATCTAAGCGTGAGGAAATAGTCAAACAAATCCAGAGACAATCTGAAGACAACTAGCATGAATGTGTAAAAAATGTTAATGTTACGAATCCTTCCCTCCAAAAAACAAATGCAGGAAGAATGTTCTAGATTAGAGGAGACAAAAGAGATATGATAGTCAATGCAGTGTGTTGCATTGCACACTTGATTGATTGGAAGCTTGATTGGATTCTGAATTTTTTAAAAAAAAAGCCATAAAAATTATTTTGGGGATAATTGAGGAAATTTGGAGATGTACTTCTTGTTTAAAATCGATGGTAAATGTCTTAGGTATGATACTGGCAAAGTGAATATATAGAAGAATGTCTTTGTTCTTAAGAGATGCATGCGAAAATATTTAAGGGGGAAGTGCCATGATGTCTGCAATACTCATTCACATGCACAGAATGATCAAACATATGACAAATAATTGTTAGTAAATCTATATGAAGATTATAAAGGTATGCTTTAGGGGCCAGCCGGGTGGTGCAGCAGTTAAGTATGCACGTTCCGCTTCTTGATAGTCCGGGGTTCGCCAGTTCGGATCCTGGGTGCAGACATGGCATCTCTTGGCAAAAGCCATGCTGTGGTAGGCATCTCACATAGAAAGTAGAGGAAGATGGGCACAGATGTTAGCTCAAGGCCAGTCTTCCTCAGCAAAAAGAGGAGGATCGGCAGCAGTTAGCTCAGGGCTAATCTTCCTCAAAATTAAAAAATTAAAAAAAAAAGGTATTCTTTAGCTTTTCATAGATTTACTTTTCAAAATAAAAAGTTGGGGAGAAAAGCTCTATGAGACATTATTCTTATCATCACCACTTTACAGATGAGGAAACTGAGGTTCAGAGTGGTTAAGTAGCTTACTTTAGGTCACACAATAGCAAAGCTTGGAATTCAACCTGAGTATGTTCACACAAGTTATATATTTTATTAAAGTGAATTTACAGCACTTGGGGTAGGAATTGTTGCCATTTTTTTATAGAGAAGGAATCTGAGGTCCGGGGATGAGGTGGAACGGCCGGGTTGCGGAGTGTAGGAGGTTGAGCCAGAGCACCAGCCCCGTGTTTACTTTGGAGTTTGGTGTTCTTTCCATTCTGTGTGGCTGATAGAGAGGGGAATTGATTGATTGATTGATTGATTGGGCAGGGGCTAAAAGCCTTAACTTTTCTCTTCCTGATAAACTTCCCACCTTTTACTCTGCCAAGTATTTTAGTAAGATCTGGGAATGGGGCCAGTCCTGAGATACGGCCACTGTTGGCTCAGTCCGCGGTCTGATGAATCCTATGCACGTGTGTTCTCTTTGCCTGCCCTCCTCCTGTCCCTCCTCTTTCCCCCTCCCTCCTCCACATTCTCTCTCTCTCTCTCTTTCTTCTTCTCACATGCACTCAGCCCTACAAGCCTTTCTGTTACTCATCCTTCAGGCCTCAGATTAAACTCATTTATTTCAGGAGATTTTCTTAACCCTCATCAACCCCTACCCCACACCCACCCCCATGGGTTAAGATCCTTTTTATTTCAGAGCTCCCTGTAATCATGGCTAATATTTACTGGACACAAATTATGAGCTCTTAACATGTATAAACTCATTTAGTCCTCCAAACCTATGAGATTGAGAGTAATATTATCATCCCCATTTTATGATGAAGAAATCAGGACAGAAAAATTAATTAACTTGCCTAGGATCACACAGCTAGTATAAACTCAAACACAGGTATCTGGTTCAGAGCCTAAACTTTTAACCACTATGTGGCAGTTGTTTTTCTTAGCATGTGTAACAATTGCAAGTATTTATTTACTATTTGTCTCCCCGGTTTAACTGAAAGCTCCATAGCTTGTCCACTAGTATATCCTGGCACTTAGCCTAGGGCCTGGTATCATCAGAGCCCAACAAATATTTGCTGGATGAACAGTAATGTAGGTAGTGTGATGGGAAGAGCAAGGCATTGGGAGTCAAATAGACCAGAGTTTGTCACTTGGCCACTTGCCAATCAGGTGATTTTTGGATAGGTCAATTGACTTCTCCGTGCAATAGTTTTTGCATCTGAAAACTTGGAATTAAATTATTGTGTGAATTTATTGTGACTATGCGTGACTTTGTGTTATGAGCAGCACTCCTGTATAAATGTCAGTTATGATGGTTTATTGTACCTGATGGGTAAGTAGAGCATGGTTCTTTCCACCTTCCAAGAGAGAAACGAGGTCGAGCCCGTGTCCAGAAAAAAGTCACTCCCTGCCTATGCCTCTCCTGGAGGCCTGAAATTCTAAGTTAGGCCACAAGAACCTGCCCAAAGAGGCCTGAGAGGGGAACTGGCTGAAGTGCCACCGCTGTCCCTCTCTTTGTGAGCTCCACTTGGGGCGTGAGGCTCAGCATGCTCAACGCTGAATCCAGGGATGAAGCAGTGCACGGGGACTGTGCTGGGACAGAATCTGAGAGGAAGGACAGGGACTATGCAAGCACTGTCCCCACTCATCCACAGAGCCACCTAACCCCAGGGGGGACTGCAAGGGACAGACCAAGGCCTCTGCAGGAGAGGGTGCTGTGAGCACTGTGAAATTTGTTGCCTTCACACACCCTGTTCTAACTGCCCATGGTCCTCCGCCTTCTGCTGAGACGCAGGGGTGTGAGCCCAGGATGTGCAGGCAACCGTGAGGGATGCTGTGATTAGGCCCACCCTGAGTGATGTAAGGGAAAATAAGTAAAGCGAAGTAAAGAAATCCCAGAAAAACTTGGGCTCAATTGTACAAAGCCTAGAAGTAAGCCTAGTTCTTAAAAAATATTTCTTAGTTGTCTATGTCTGTGAGTATTGGGTTACTTATAAGCTTGGCAGGATTCCAGTATCATTATTAAACAGATGTTTTCTGGAAACTGAGGAAAGAAAGTGGTACCTCTTACAGCCAGCATGAACATGGCAGGAACAAATGGTGCCTTTAATAAAAAGTTGGTACTTACTTAGAGGCCATGGGAAGTTGCAGACCCAGCAGGCCTGGATTTCAGAGAGTTGGAGAAGACTTCCCAAAGGAGATGGAAAGATAAACGTGGGTTGGATACAACTCTCTGCCAGTCCCTGGGCTCAAGGATGGGAATATAATAAGGAACAAGCACAGATCTTGCCCTCAGAAGCTCTCAATTTAGTGGAGTTTTGTTCAGATTAGTTTCAAGCAGTTAAACAAAAATATCACAAGGTAGGTGGATTAACGAAGAGTTAACTGGATTTCTATTTCTAGTGTACTGCCATTCAACTTAACAAATTTACAGGTATGAAGACACAGAAGGCATGACAATAGAATTTTTAGGTGACAAAAATCTGAGAAGAGTAACTAAAAGCTTGGATATCTGAAGCAATAGTTGAAAAAAGTTCTGACAGATCAGAATGAAAGTCCAAGTCGAGCCTTAACTTAGTTTTGAAATAATTAATTAGGCAAGTATACTGTTAACCTTTGACTTCATTTACGTTTAAACAAGAAGTAACGTTGTTTTAGTCAACCTCAGACTCAGCATGAGCCAGGAGCAAGATGTGGTTGCTACAAACATGAAGGAACCAGAGATGTAGTCATAGAAGTTAGCGCATCTGGAACAAGGGAAGTTATACCACCACTGTTGGCTGTTCCCGTCTAGTCTTACCTGGAAAGAATAGTGTGTGGTTTTGAGCACCACATTTTAAGACAGATATATTCATATGTTCCCTATTCCTCCACAAAGTATGTCTTTCATTTTTGGCAAGTAGACTGTTGAAAATGCATGGAGAATGTTTATAATCACCCAACCAAAAGGAGTTTTAAATAACAACCCAGACTTAGGGCCCAGAAGCCAAAATACTCATGGGTATAGATTGGTCTTCATTGTCCTGGACCCGGTCATTACAGTCCACAGATTTCACTGTTCTGTTTTTGAATTGACTCCGTGACGCAATATCCTGTTTCTTTAGTCTTTTCTTGAGTTCGTGATTTCCCCACTGACAAAGACTCTCTCCTTGACTAGAGTTTAGTTAGGTTCCTCTGAGCCCTCTTCTCCACTAGGCTTTGTCCTTGGGCCCTGTCTTCAGCCTGCCTTGTCCAGTTGTAGCAAGAATCCTTCCAAGTCAGTTTAGCAAGAATCCCCTCACCCTTGATTCTGATCACCCTGCCCTGCCTTCAGCAAGAATCCTGTTGGGGGCCAGCCCCACAGACGAGTGGTGAAGTTTGTGCACTCCGCTTTGGCAGGCCAGCGTTTGCTGGTTCAGATCCTGGGTGTGGACCTAGCACCACTTGTCAAGCCACGCTGTGGCAGCATCCCAAATAAAATAGAGGAAGATTGGCAACAGATGTTAGCTCAGGACAGAACTTCCTCACAAAAGAAAGAATCCTGTTAAGTCAGTTTAGCAAGAAGCTCCCTACCCTTGATGTCTCCTTTCAGTAATTTTCTATCCACTGGGCTCCCCGTGCCCCTGCTCCTTGACTCTAAATCCCCAGATGCCTTTACTGTGTTTGGAGTTGAGCCTCTCCCCTATTGCGATAGTCTTGACACCTATTGCAATAGTCCTGAATATAGTCTTCCTTATCATTTTAATGTGTCAGATAATTTTTCTTTAACACCCCCCACCCCATCATGGTGGGCATTGTTTTGAATGTTGTGATCAGCCTCTTTCTCTTCCCTTTGTCTTTGAGAGTTCATCTACTCCTGTGGTTTAGAATTTCTTGCTTCTTCGATAGCCCGGAAATCTGTCATCGGATCCTGGGTCTCTCCTGTGAACTCCAGTGCTGTGTTCCAACTGTTTAGGGAACAGGGGCACAGAGTAAGAGAGTAAAATTCATTTAGCAGTGCTCTACCTGTGTCAGCTCATTTCATTCCCACAGTAGCCCTGTTTTGTTTGAGGATTAGCATACCCGTTTTTCAGTTGTGGACACTTAGGCTCAGAGACAGCGAAGACGGACTTTTACGGGACGGCAGGTGGGGGATTTGCAGCAAGTCTACTGGCGCCTATTCTAGGACTGTTCCCACCGTAGCACAACTGCCTCTCTCTTAGAACGTATGCTCTGGATGTACATTTATTTATTCACTCCACCCATTTACTTACACACAAACACTGCATGCCTACCATATTTCAGGGGCTACACTAGGGACTGGGGATAAAGAAATGAACAGGGCACAGACTATTCTTTTCAAGCTAACAATCATTAGAGGAGGCTGAAAAGGCAGATGACAGTAGAAGGCGACAAAAGCTTTGGTCTGCTATGGAACGAACAGTTTACCTGAGATACTCAATGAAACAGCCAGGAAGGGACAGTGATGGGGTCTTAGTTGAGGAGTAGAAATTTGACTAACCCAGCCGTGCCTTTTATTTCACTTTTCGTGTTTATATGTCTTATATTCCTCCCCTCTATGTGTGCGCACATAGTAGGCCCTCAAATTGTCGAATGAAAACTTTGAACAGGACCGTGGCTGTAATGCAATCAAATACCCACACTTAATTCTTACACAAACATCTCAATACATCAAACAGATGGTTGTTCATTACCACATCAGAATACTTATCTGTGTAAAACGTTTCCTCCGTATTTTGTAAGGGAAGAAATTACGTGGCAGTGAAGTTCAGTGACTCACGTAAGGTCACACAGCCTCAGTGTCAAACCCTCAGAGCATTTGCTCCCCTGGCTCCCAATCGCAGGTGCTCACCTTTGTAGCAGTGAGCATCTATCTGAGTGTGCCTGTTTATTCGAGGAGCAGCTGAGCCTGAGCAAGAACAGTTTCCTCACTGTGAGTGAGAGAAGGGTCCACAAAAGTGCATCTAGTATAGACACTAATATCGTACCAGGATCTCGCAATTCAGGCAAATTCTTCCCACCTGGATGTTAATGGCTGCAGTTGGTCATGCACCTTGGTCTGACCCTGGAAAACCTGCCCTGGAGAAACCACCTTGCTGGCAAGGTGAAAAAGACCATTTTTGGCCACCGAATTCACAGAGGGGGAAGCAGGTCTTTCCAATAGGTCTGGAATTTGAAGTTTCACAAAAGGCACCTCATCTCCCTGACTTTCTCCTATGTCTGTATCTGTCCCATTGGCTCTCTTTGATGGAATATACCAGCAGGTGCTACAAAGAGCTTTTTAATGCTTTAGTAAACAGTTGAGAGAGGAACCTCATTGCAGATACAGTGAGAAGTGAAGTTGGACAGCCCATTTGTCTTACTCGAGATGAAACGAGGGCTATTGTTCAATTAGGCTAAAATAAAACCTCTCATGTTTCCTTCCTAATGTCTTGTTTGGGTGCAGAGGTGGAGGGGCAGGGGAAGTGAGTGGCAGGATGAGCAAGCTTCTGAAATACCGCCCAAGAATGTGAAACAGAAAAATAGCGTCTTTCGAGGAGGGGTGTTGGGCGTTGTGGGGAGGGGAACAGGCCTTGGCAGCTGTTTCTACAGAAGTTGCTTTGCATTGATTTCTGCTGGCTTGTCCTATTAAGAAGCGGGGGCTTGCCGTAGTTAAGGATCCATCGGAGAGAGCCAGCTCAAGTCCTTCTTCAGTCCTGGCCATGGAACTTTAATTAGCATGCCTTTGAAAGGAAAAGGGAGGAGGGAGGCGGATGGCAAAGGATTACCGTTGGGGCTTTCAGAAGAAGAGTTGAGAAGAGTTAATTTGATCCAAACCTAAAATGTATGAAGATTGTACATCTGCTCTAATCCTTTAGCCGTTAATCACAGCCAATTCTTTTGCTGATTTATAATGGGGAGGGCGGGGGAACAGCGTTGGGCTGGAGGGTGGGGTGCAGGCTTTGGGAAAGGATGGTGGTAGAGGAGGAGAGAAATAAAGCTCGTCTTGTCAGCCGAAGCTTGCACCTGGCCCTTTCTCAGCTGCTGCGCTGGTTAAGAGGAGGCTTTCATTTTCCCCCCACTCAGATACACATGTTTATTCTCAAAAACATGGGGAAAAATATCACTTTTGTTTCCAGACTTTTAATCTGGTGGAAAGCTAAGATCCTTGCTGGGAGATTCCTCTTCCCCCTGACTTTTTCCCCTTTGCTTGAATCAGATCAAATTTAGCCTAAGATATTCGTACATTGAAAAAAAAAAAAAGGCAGCTGGGAGGAAGGCCCAAGATCTGGCTTATTCATTTGATGTTTCAGATCTTTAAGGTACAAACGTCCCTTCCTGTTTTATATGTGACATTCAGGGTCATAAGGACTTGTATTCTACTCTTTGCACTATGACTCCAGTAGTTTTTAAAAAATTGATCTATATGGGAAATACAAACAATTCACTCGATTCTTCATACCTTTTTGTTAGTCTTAGAGAATCATGCATGAAGGGATTGCCAAATGGTGTTTTGATTCAGTTCCTGATTAGGTGCTTAAAACAAGAAGATTTCACGTCCTCAAACCTTCCTCCCTTTCAAAGGATAACCAATCAGCCCCGGTCGGAAGGATGGCAACCTCCTTGTCAGCTGGCCACAGGACAATGAAAACCGAAGCAACTGTCACTAGATTTAAACCTAAGTCTGGGAGCACCTGCCTGTCCCAGGAGACCTGGAGCTGGGTTCCAAAGCTGCCTCTCTCACGGCCTCAGAAAAGAGAAAACGCTTCACAAATCACTTAGAATACTTTATTCAGCATATATACTTGAACAGGATAAAAAATCTGGACTCTTTAAAATTCTCCCAAAGTTCTTTATGGAATTTGAAGAAATATCTTGTTATCAAGATAGATTAGTATAGAGTTTAACTTACCAGGAATGTGCCATGAAGTAGCACTAAGGCAACTGAGAAGTTCCTCAAGGAGTCAGTAGCTTTTCAAGGGAGAAGTCCACTCAGATGCTTGTCAGGGTGGGTGGAACTGGGCGAGACCCAGAGAGCGGAGCCAACTGGTCAACTCTCAATGCCTCTCGAAAACCACTTTTAAATTTTAGGAAATGTGACAGTCATTGGGCAGGTGGTTAGAGTAGCAGCCATCATAACTGCTATTTTATGTATGAACCTCACCTGTAATCTGTGAGCTCCTTGAGGGCACAAATCCCATGTCTTTTATTTAGTAGGTGCACAGAGTGTAATAAAAGTGGCTGAACTCAATCGAACCCCGTGGATGGCTTGACACGACCCACTACTGTAGACTATAGCAAATACAACATTTTCTACTCAGCTAGCAAGTCCAGTAGGAAGCATTCATGAAATAGAAGGCCAAAAATCACCCTGGAACAAGAAGCATATTTCCGCACAAATATTCCCAGCTCTACTGAGGGGTGTGTGATCTGTGTTGGGGCCGGGGAAGCAGCTCAGGGTTTTCCACAGCTGCCTCAAAACTTGAGTAAGACCATCCAACTCCAAATTCAGTTTCTACATTCACCAACCCACCCTTAAATTACCAAGGTGGTTTCCCAGAAAACTTTCAACCAAGGAGGAGATGCCCGGGCAAGATTTTCTTTTCAGAGAGAAGGAGAGTAGAAGCTAAAATAAGTTTTCATAGTCTCTTCATTCAAAAAGTATAGACCTCTGTTCAGGAAACAAAATAAAAATAAGTCACAGTTAACGGGCAACAGAAAACTGAGAGGAATTCACTGTATAACCATGAGAGAGTTTCCTGAAACCAAGATGTGGATTGGAAGGCTGGCAAGCTCTAATGCTCTAATACACCATGAGCATTAAGTCCATGCGTGGAGTTAGATTTCGGGCCACCTCGTGGGACCTTGGCGGCAGTGTACAACCCAGGGAATGCCTACCCATTGGAGGAGAATAAGTGACTTTCCACGGGGCCCTTAAATTAATTTTAAGGGAGTCAAATTTTAGATCCCCAATTTCCAATCGTACTCTTTCTTAAAACTGACCTGCCAAGTCTGTGGTCCACTGATTCTTCCCACCTCTTCTTTTAAATCCCCTTCCTTACAAATGAAAGAGAAACATCTCACCCATCCTAAGTCTTCTGAGTGTGCATTGACCCAGGATATCAAACGGGGGAAAATTCCAGGATGCCTTGCTCCTGAGGAAGGTCCTATGAGCCCAGCAGGAAATACTGAAGGGAGAAGCCCCTCATTTCATCGAGAGACAAACTCTTGGCAAGGCTCTGAGGGCTTATCTATCCATCCATGTATCCATTCATCTATCCATCCATCCACCCATCCATCCATCCATCCATCTTCTAGTTAGAATTCAAAAGTGAGATATTTGTCACAGGGGTGGTGTTAACATGCTTATTTGAATTGAAAAATGAAGTAAGGCTTTTTCTGAAAGCAAGTGATTCTGATTGGGATGATTGGCTTGACAATAACTGGGTTTGCCAAGTTATGTTGTGGATATGGTCTATAAGTTGATGAACTAAGTTTGCATCTCCAAGATTTTGACAAGAAATATATTCAGAGCCCACAGGCTTCATGGAATATGTTGGAAATTAACCATATGATGAAGATTTTTCTATGTCAGTTTAAAATTATGTAGAGTGCACATAGATTTTTAAAAAAATTGTAAGGCAATGTGCAAGAAAATTTGAAGATAAGTGCTCTGGGGATGCATCGGGAGCGAGGCTGGGCCGGAGCAATTCGCGGAGGTTTGTTGAAGTGGGACTGGGCTGGGTGTTAGAGCATGCTCTAAGCGAAAAGGCAGAGAAAGGTTATCTGGTCATTTGTTCAATGTTGACAGCACGTGAACGGACTTTGAGGTTGTACCAAATACGTCCAGTGGCAATGTGGTAATGGGACCAGCCTCCACCTCATGACAGAAACCAACGGAGTGGTGGGGACAATAACTTTGCCCAACTGTCTCAGCCTGAAAAGATTTAATATCTTTCTTGCTGGGGAATAGAAAGAGGGGAGACCAAACAGGTGGACGGGCAGTAGGGCAGGCTGGGAAAGACTTTGAAAGCCCCATGAAGGAATCCGGATTTTAAGCCACATGAACAAAGCAGGATTTAATCAATGTTAATCTCTCACCTTTTCTAAGCAGGGTATGTTGCTCTTCTGAATTCCTATAAAATTATTTCAATTCTTCTATCATAGATGTCCCTCCTATTAAGGCAATGATTTAGGTACGTGTTGGACTCTTTGCTTGTTGGCCTGTGAACTCTTTAATAACACAGATTATATTTTACTTATCGTTCTAACCCTAGTGCCTAGCACATCTTCCTTCAAGTGATAGGATCTTAATAAACTTTAAAAAAAAAATAAATGAAATAATAAACAAAAGAAATCCAAAAGGAAGATGAAGGAAGATGAGATAGAAAAGAGGAGGGGGCTGGCCCCATGGCTGAGTGGTTAAGTTCATGCACTTTGCTTTGGTGGCCTGGGGTTTGCCAGTTTGGATCCTGGGCGCAGACCTACACGCCACTCATCAAGCCATGCTATGGTGGCATCCCACACAGAAGAACTAGAGTGACCAACAACTAGGATATACAACTATGTACTGTGGCTTTGGAGAGGAAAAAAAAAAGAGGAAGATTGGTAACAAATGGTAGCTCAGGGCCAATCTTCCTCACCCAAAAAAAAAAAAAAAAAGAAAAAAGAAAGAAAGAAAAGAGGACTAATAGCTGTGTGGTCCTATGTACCAGGGACCTTGCTAGTCCTCCCAAGATCAACAGCTGGAAACAAACACCTTCTCCTTTGACCAGCTGTTGTGCTTTGTCTATAGCTTTACACTTTCAACTTGGTGTATAATCAATTTGTCACTAATTTCCACTGTATTGTTAGGTATATGGAATCTAATATGTAACTCACACATAGATGGCATGCAGTTCTTAAAAAGCAACACTTCAAGGAAACAACTAGGTTTAGAAAAAAATTTATTTTGTTTTAACCACTGGGTCACTGCAGTTAACAGAGAATTTCTGAAAGTGTAACCTTAGAAATAACAATTTGTTTTTTTCTTTTTGTAGTAGTTCTTAAATTGTCTTCACCCTGAAGGTCTGTCCTATCTAGGAAATCCTTCGCAACGGACAGTTCTGGTTGCATACCCTGTATCCATCCCTTGCTTCCTTGCTCAGAGAACCCTGATTTTTTTTCAGGCTTCTCCTCTTCTCCTGTATGACTTAGGGACCTGCACCCCCGCACCTAGGATGGATCCTATAGGTCTAAGCTAATTATGATAATCCCCCTCCTCTTGCTAGTAACTGGTTTAGAAATGACTGGAGAAAGTTGAAACAGAAGTGTCCTCGTAGAGTGAGACTTGCTGCAGAGAGGACCGAATCTCTTTCGCCTAAATACAATTTTAAGTGAAGGAAGAAGATTCTGTTTAGGGCATTGACTAGACATTAGGTAAAAGCAGACTTTCTTTTTTTGAGCCAGTGAGGTCAGCAAGGATCTTAATTTATTTCTCATGCTTTGCTTAGACAAGATAATGCACTTAGTACTGCTTGGTTGGTCTCAAATGCTTGGCCGGCTCTCAAAGAGCATTTGATTTGGGGAAAGGCTAGAACAGGCCATTCCCAGCCAGCCTTATCAGGACCAGACAGTACTCAGAACTGCAGCCTCAATTGCGTGTGTGCCCTTTTGTGAGACCTTTAAAAGGCTGGATCTGCTTACAGAGCCATTAACCACAGGGTTCCAAAAGTCACCTCACAGGGATGGCTGAGCATTCCTCTCCTAAGTGCTCAGCAGTCATTAAGCAGGAGCCTTTCACTCTTAACCATTACCAACCCAAGACATGCTTAATGGATGAAGAGAGAGTTACAAAAACTGTGTGGAAATAAAAAGTTCTGTTAATTCTGTTAACATATCATTCACAGATCCTGAAATGGGATGGTCAGAGGAGGCAATGTGGAGGAAGCGGGACTTTTCATCATTCATTCACTCATGAACTCAGCCTTTCCCCACCAGGGTTTCTCTTCTGAATCACAGCACACAGAAAGTGATTTGTGTGTCTGTTTCCTCCACTATTTTCTCATTCCAAGAATGTTACATAGCTAGTGCCTTTCTTGATGCATGGGAGGTAAGTTAACTCATGCAGTGGATGACAGGGCATTAGCACCTAATTCTTTCATGGAATCACGGTTCACTTATTCAATATATTTATTGAGTTCCTACTATGTGCCAGGCACTCTTATAGGTACTGGTTAGACAGTAGTGAACCAAACAAGGTCTCTGCTCTTATGAAACTTACACTCTAGTGGAGGATTCAGATTCAGGATGGATAGATAGATAGATAGATAGATAGACAGATAAGATATGTATGCTATATACCTGCGTCTTGAAGAAAGGGATGGGATCTGGATACTAGAAGGGGAGAGGAGGCCATTTAATATCACGTGGGAAGGCCAGGCTATCTGGAAATGGAATGCGGACCTGGCTGTTTTCTGCTCATTTCTCCCAACCAGAAGGGCTAAAAGGGCAGGATCTCCCCATCTCTGATTACTGAACCTCATAATGCCTAAGCACATGCTTCTTTGTCCATGGGGCCATGGTCAGGCTATACCATTAAGGACAGTTGGTCCTGCAGTCAGATGCCACTTACAATGAGATCAGAAATTTGGTGACAAAGTTGGGCATCCTGAGCCACTGGAAGAGTGGACACCCACCTAGGTGGTGTGGTTTAGGGCTCCTAAAGGGATGTTTCTCCCCGCAAATACTTCTTCCCAGAGCTTGCTAAGGAGCTCCAAATGCTACCCTTACCTACTCCTTTGGTTTAAGGCAGAAATTCCCAAAATTTTTCAGTCCACGGCACATTTATTTTTTTTCATGGCTCCCCTAGGTCTAAAGTAACATCTAACTGTTTTGTTTTTTAAGCAGTTAAGTCCAAATAACTTAATTTGTAGGAGTTCATGCAGAGTCTGACAGAATTCTCTATTTCACTACCCCCCACCCCCCCTGCAATTTGAAATATCCCACAGTGCCCCTGTGAGTTCACCAGGGAACACGGGGCATATGTTTATTATTGTGGGTATAAGGCATAGAAAGTCCCTGTTAAGATATAATTGGTCCTTAAACGGAGTAACTCATTATCAACCCTGAAAGCCGAGTGTATCTATCTGGCTTGTTGAAGAGTGATCTGATCCCAAAGAGATGGGACAGCAGGTGGTTCAGTTTGGATGGAGGGAAAAGGAGGTAAAGGCGATGTTATGAAGTGCTATGGGAGTCAGATAGACCTATGAGGGGAAATAGCTGCCTGCTAGGAGGAGAAAGAGAAGACACTGAGAGCCCTGCACGGGGAGCCCTCAGAGCCACAGGAAGTGAAGGCAAGGAGGTAGGCGATGAAGTGGATACAAGTTGTCTACCCCTGAAGGATCTGCAGCCCCCAGTGTATACCCAAGCAAGTGAGAGCCTCTCCCAGGAGTGAGAGCTCACACTGAAGGGCTGGCTCACCTTCTTTAATCGGACCAGCACTTCAGTGTGCCTGAAGTTCCAAAGATGCCCCTGTTGGTCCTACCTGCTCCACTCTTATGTGTGCTTCCAAGACAGGTAGGAGAGATCACCTTAGCATGCCGCTCACTTTGTTTCTATAAATGAGCATTTACCAGGCCTCTACCTTGAGCAGGTGCCTGCGAGCTGTGGATGGCTGAAACACACTCTCTACTTTCACGCACTTGGAGTTCCAACATCCACCTGGAAGACCTTCAGATTCTCCCTGTCTCTTTCCCTTTTGGCTAGGAGATATTTAGGTTCATCAGGCTTTAGACGAGTATGGGTCTCTTGACTAGCTCTGCTCCATATGTTTTCTTTGTATTTTTGGCAATTCATTTCCAGATTCCATAGGCAGAATCTGAGAGAGCACCACCAAATTACAAAGACTCTAAAATGACGATTGCAAGGTGCGCCCAAGATTTATGTATCTCTAAGAAAGACGTGCTCCCAATTATAGTTTAAGATATCATTGATTTTAAGACACATCTTGTCTTTAGAAATGTTAAAATGTTAAAGGTGTGTCTTAGAATAGATAAAATATAGGAACATTGAGTAAGCATCTGTCCTGGTTAGGGCTTGGGCCAGGCACTATTTATATGTTATCTCATTTAATCCCTACCTTCAGCACCTACCCAGAAGGATCTATCTCTGTGTAACTCAGATATATTCAATTTTTTTTGCTCACTAATAGCTTGATCTCTTAATTTAAATTTTTCCAAAAGCACAACCCAAGTCAAGCATTTAGAGAGAAATGTAGTTATTTGGAAAGTGATTCCAAATAATCCCCTGAGGGAACAGAGAGAGTACATAGGGGTGGGAAAAGGTCAATAAAGTGTACGTCACTGAAGTTATTACTTTAAGCTACAGGGGATCGATTCTGCAGGGACCATTGAAGCCTCGAGAGCAGCTTCCAGAATTGGTCATGACTCCACTTGAAAATATAGAACTCAAGTTATATTTCCCTCTTTCTTTAATCCATTCATTCATTCAATAAAATTTTATTGAGTGCCTACTGTGTGTCAGGCACCATGCTAGACTCTGATACTGGCAGCAAGCAAAAAGACAAAGTCCCTGTCCTTTTGGAATTTACATTCTAGTGGAGAAGGACATATAATAAACAATTAAACAATTCAGTACTGAGAGGGAGGTAAATGCTGTGAAGAAGAGTAAAACAGACTAATGAGATAGAAAATGGGGTACTATTTTCTGTAGGATGAAGGCTAGTTGCCAGTAGAGTCTTCATTGATGATCTTCATTAGTGCGGGAGATGTCTGCTTGTCAACTTTGGTAACTTTTCTCTTTCCACAGTTGAAGACCCTTCCCCAATCCTTCCTACACTTACCCTCTATTTCTAGCTGGAGCCTTGTATGGCAGGTTGTATTTTCCAAAGATGGCTATAACAAGATCTTCATTCCACGTGTTCTCCTTATAACACAACTTTAACACTCCTCCCGTAAAAAGATGGAGACCATACTCCTCCCTTTGAATCTGGGTGGGTTTATGACATTGGAAGAAGTGATGCTATTCAACTTCTGAGGCTTAGTCATAGAAGGTGGTGCAGCAAGCAGGAACTCAAAAAGATCTTTGCATACCCACGTTCATACTGGCACTATTCGCAACAGCCAAGAGGTGGAAGCAACCCAAGTGTCCATCAACTAATGAATGGATAAATAAAATGTGGCATATACATACGATGGAATATTATTCAGCCTTAAAAAGAAAGGAAATTCTGACACTTGCTACAAGATGAATGAATCTTGAGGGGACATTATGCTAAGTGAAATAAGCCAGTGACAAAAGGACAAATATTTATGATTCCACTTACATGAGGTACCTAGAGTAGTCAAATTCACAGGGACAGAAAGTAGAATGGTGGTTGCCGGGGCTGGGGGGAAGGGAAATGAGCAGTTGTGTAGTGAATGTAGAGTTTCACTTTTGCAAGATGAAAATGTTCTGGAGACTGGTTGTCTAACAATGTGAACGTACTTAACATTATGAAATTGTGTGCTCAAAAATGGCTAAGAGGGAAAATTTTATATGGTTTTTTATTTTTAACCACAGTTGGAAAAAAAGAATGACGCAGCTTGTGCCTTGCTTGCTGGAAAACTTGCACTAGAGTCCTGAGCCACTATGGAAATGGTCCAGCTACCGAGGCCACCATGCTGTGAGCGAGCCCAAACCTGCCTATGTAGAGATGAAGCAGCTCTGAGATTCCATGAGTGAAGAGAGATACCTGGCCAACCCCGGCTTCTCCAGCCACCAGCATCTGACCACAATCACGTGAGAAACTCTGAACCAGAACTGCTAGCCAGGCTCTTCTTAAATTCCTGACCCACAGGAACCTTAAGAGATAATAAAATAATTGTCCTTTTAAGCCACTAAATTTTGGCACAATTTGTTATACAGCAATAGCTAACCAGACATCTTGCTTCAATCTCTCAGGTCAATCCTGACCATAGGCGAAAGCGGTTAAATAGCCCTGGTCTACCACTGTGCCATGGCTGATGCTCTAGCCCTGTAGATTCGAAGCTCCTTGAGACAAGAATTCTGTGTTCCTCACTGTAGAAGTTACAGCTCCATCCTCAAGCAGAGCGCTTGGTATATTTCATTCTACACATATTTACTAAGTAGCGACCATATGCTAGGGACTGTGCTAGCACTAAATGATGTCTAACGTATGTGCCTTCCTCTCAAGGAATGTAATCTAACAGAAGAAACAAATATTAAACAAACAAATTGTGGTAAGTTCTATAAAGGAAAAGAATTAGGTATGTTTAGATAGAATTAACCAAGGAGCATAATTTAGACTGGAAGAGAGTCAGGGTAGGGGTCTATGAGATAGTGCCATTTAAGTTGAGACCAGAAGGATGAGAAGGCATTAGCCTTAGGAAGAACAGAGGTTAGAGAAATGCAGGTGTAGGAGATAGCACTTGTGAAGGCCTTGAAACCTCAAAGAACTTGCTATGTGTAATATACTCAACACGTGTGTTTGACTGGGCTTGCTCTGAGCTCTAGGTGTGGTCTAGGTCGGCTCCACTGATCTCTCATCCTGTTTGAACTAGTGCTACCAAGGCAGGCTCTTCTCATGGTGCTGGCAGAAGCCCAAGAAGGCAAGCCCAACTGTTGTAAACACTTTACAAGCCTCTGCTTATGCAGCTGCTAGCATGCCATTGGAGAAAGCAGGTCACATGGCTAATCTCAACATCAATGGGGCAGAGAAGTATACTGCTCCCAGGGAAATGAGGAAAAGGGGTACAACCACACTTTGGGACAACCGTCTACATCTCTCAATGCCCTGTATCCTCAACTATTATGTCTATTGCCTGGGTTCCCCCTTTTAATCTATGCTAATACCTTTGTAGATCGTACTGACACCAACTAGACTGTTCTTCCTGACGCTTACAGCTGAGTCGTGTCCCCTCACCTGGCCCCTCCAATCATCCACGGTGGCCTACACCAACGCTTTGCTTGATTCTCCATCCTCATCAGTCTGCCCCATTCTGCAGTGCTTAACTGCCTGTGCCAGCTGTATCCGGCTATGACAAGAAAATGTGATGAAAATGTAGGGTGCTGGCAAAAATCATTTTGTGGAGATAAATTAAAACAAAATCGCCTAAGCTGATTAAAATGCTGAAGAAGAATTGAATTGGAATGGGCTAATAAAACTCACTTATCTTATAGAGATGCCATGAAAATTAGCTAGTCGGTATTCATGGTTTGAACACAAAAGAAAAATTGTTATTGATTTACATATAGTGTCTCTGTTGCGTCTTCCAAAACCTCATCAGCTAATACATAACAAGGGATGGCAAAAACAAATGTTTAGTATCCATCCACCCTGGCTTTACCTTTTTTTTTGTCAATCAAAGAATAACAGCAGTGGATGCAAAGATAGCGATGTTTCTCTCGACAGCAGAATGGAAACAAGCAGAGAAAGCTGGCCCTTGACATTGTAAGAAATTGCAGAGTTGATGGTAAAACACCACTGCATTCATAAAGTATGGTTCATTAGATTTTTGATGAAAAACTTCAAGGGACATCTGTTTTGCCTTCTCTATTCTTGTGTCTCTGCCCACCCCATGCCCCTACCCCACATCAGTCACAATTAGAGAACATTTCGGAGTAAATTATGGCCTGTTCTCCAGCCCGATCATTCTGGGACTTCTTGGCTTCTTCCTCCTGCCAGCCAGTATTCCTCCATCCCACAGCTTCTCAGCTCTAACCTCTGAGAGCACAGAAGCAGAAATGAAGAGGAGGGAATCAAGCCAATTCATTACGCTTGTTGGTGGTGCTGGTAAGAGCTTTGCTGGGAAGGGAGACTGGAATTATGGCCTCATTAGCTGAGGCAGGGAGGGAGGGCCCTGCCGCTGCGGTTCAGAATCACAGTTCAGGGGCAAACTCTCCATCCTCTCAAGCTTGCCTTAGCAACGTCTATTGAGAACGGCTTTCCAGTGGGTTTTGGGTTTTTTCAGAGTCAAATAACATCATTCTGTAATGATGATGGCCATAATTGTAAGGACACGTTCAGTGAGTGGGTGCCAGGCACCGTGCAGAGTACTTTAGGTGAACTATTTCACTTAATCCCCATGAAGACCCTACAGGTGAGAACTGTTACGGGGCTTATTTTACAGTAACTAACTTGCCCAAGGTCATGGCTCAGAGCAGCAGTAGAAACTGTGAAGAGAAGAGCTACCTGTTCTCCAGCAGCTCCATCATCTCTTGGGGCTGCCCCACTCACGCCCTCCTCTCCCCGAGGCACAGAAGCCTGTGTGGATGTCCCACTCTGTCTCACCCTGTGGAGAGATTCACCAGGGCTCCCTTGCAGCCCCTCCCCACCTGCTTGCTTGAGCGATTTCCCTGTGTCTCTCCCAATCCTCAGACAGCAAACAAAGGCCCCCTGAGTTAATACAGCACACCGGGTAGTCACATTGCTTTGGGATCCAGATGGCCTGGGCTCCATTCCTGTCTCTATTGCTTGTCCCCTCTGTGACCTTGAGAAGTCACTTAACTTCCCTGTGCCTCAGTTTCTTGAGGCTAATAATCATGCCCACTGACTAGAGCTGCTATGAAGGTCAAATGTATGTAGAGCACTGTCAAGCACTTAGTAAATTCTCAATAAATACTAGCTATTCTTATTTCCTTCTACATACTTGTCACTGTCCTGGGACTAGAGAGGCATGAAAAAGCCTGGGCTCAGAGAAATTTAGGGGTCTTCATCAACCTTATATTGTTCTGGGCTGCTCTAACTATTAATACTATTTTAGCCATGTTATAAATGAAATGGATTCTGGTGCATTCACCTGGGAGCCTCGTCACCCTTTATAACATATAAATATGCTCTGAGCTTCAAGCAACTGACTTTCAAAAGATGCTTTGGGAAGCTCAGTGACTGAGCGGAGTTGAGTAGACTGGAGACAGAAGAGAAATTGGGCTTAAAATGAGCCACAATGGGCATCATGTGGGAGTTAAAGGGAAAGTGGGAATGGGCTGTGAAGGAAGACCCAGAGCATGGCTTCCTCTGTCTGATGGTCTTGGGAGTAAAGGAATGGGAGGGATCAGTGTTAAGAGAAGGGACGGGAAAAGGTAGATACAGTTTAGGGAATTTAGTGTCTCTAGAGACTCTGGAACCTTGAAATGAACATAGCAGGTTCACACTTAATATCTCTACCTAAGCTTCGGTTTTCTCATCTGTGGAGTGAAGACAACAATCTCTACCTCATAGTGTGGTTGCAAGAACGAACTTAGACAATGCATGTAGAGCACTCCAAACAGTGACTGGCACATTGTAACTGCTGATGGGTGGCACCTATTTTTTTAATGATGTGCTCTTGTCCTGCCAAACAGGGCATATAAGCTCCTCCATGGAAACTAAGACTTGGGCTAGAAAGAACAATAAAGATTATACAGATTTATTACCTTGATAAGACACCATTTATAGAGCATATTCCCTTATGGCTGAATTTTGGAATAAACTCTTCCAATCCATCGGCTCTTTCCCTTTTCCTGGCAAAATTATATTCTAAGCATTTTCACTTGCTCCCCAAATTGTGCATTAGTAATGGCCTATTTAATAGAGAGTCCACAAAATGATATTACGTTTCAGCTTAATTTAATAGCTTGGAGTAATAGATTGGGGCCTGTCATTATTCTCTTTTATTGTTTCTGCAGGTAAGTCAGCTTTAAAGCGAAGGACAAAAAGGTACTTGTCTCTCTGCTTTGTTTAAACAAGTGCTTCTCAAACATGTGCTTCAGAAGCACCTGGAGAGCTTGTTGAAACACAAGATGGCTGGATCCCACCCCAGAGACTCTGGAGGCTGCACTTTGAAAAGGCTTGATCTAAGCCAAGACTGATTTCTCTGCACTTTCAGCTGCAATGGTAGTGGGGCTGAATATCCCTACTTGGCTTGATGACTTTGGTAGATTTTTTTTAGTTGGCTAAGCAATAGTTTATAGCTGCTGCTATAAACTGTTAAGAACAAGATTTTTTTCTGCCCCAAGAAAAGTTACTAGCGCAGAAGGAGTGCAGGAAACAATGGGCCATAGACCGTATTTGGGGGCACGTATAAAAAACTGATGCCCACGTTAGACGCTGATTAAGAGCTTGGGCTTTGGAGCTGGGAAGACAAGGAATGAGACCTAGCTCTGCCACTTTCTGGCTCTGTGGCTCTCTAAATTCTGTTTCCTCATCTGTAAAATGAGGTCAAGAATGCCTACCTTCTTATTAGGTTTAAAGAAGGTAATGCACATAAAGTGCTCATAAATGTTAGCAGTTTTTTTCAAGAGGCTGTAAAAACTCAATAATGCCTAAGACTATGAGTGCCACTGTTCTCATTTGCTCACAGAACCCTTTAGAAAGTCTAAGCACAAAGTGGATCCTTTCCCTCTGAGGTCTAGGTCAGTTAGGCTTTGTCAGTTTGGGTAGAGAGGGATTTCCAAAGGAATCTCTCACAAGCTATCGTTTACTCTTTTCTAGAAAATTCAAACCAAAGAGCTTTGTACTCTAAAATTAAATATAAAGAAAACAACTCCATCAACTACCTGCCAATAGATCATGCATGCCATTTAAGTTAATTAATAATTTGGGGTTTAGCCATAGTTACTATTAAAACATGAACAACTACTTTGTTTAGCCCACCTTAGGATGCAAGAGCTAGAGAAACCTTCAAGATCATCTGGTTTAACCCTTTTATTTTACAGATGAGAAATGTGTGGGCCTGCGAGGTTAAGTGAGTAATTTGCGTGGGGGCACATAACCACAAATTTAATTTCTACTGGACTTGGTATCTAAATGCTCTCAGAAAGAATGGCTTGTGATGAACTATTCTAAAACCACAATTGTTTTAGTTTCTTGCAACATGTAATTGGTTTATATCCAAACACCCTTATGTAGAAGGCAAATTGATTTAGTTTCCTAGGGTACATTATGAAACAAATTTATCTTGAGGCATTCATCAGGAAGTTACATGGAATAAAGTTAGTGAATTTATGAGTGTATAATTGACATTGTTTTATAACCACAACATGCAATTGGTAACTATGCCTTGAAAAAGTTCAGGTCACAATGATCATGAGTGTATTCTGTGGTAGAGAACATTCGAGCTTCAAGGTCTCATTTTTCCATGTGAATAAGGATGCCCTGGACTGTTTTCTGAGAAAAATCTTGACCCTTTCTCCAAGTACTCCTTTTTGCAGTGGTAGGTTGACTTCCTGTAGATTTCTGTTTGCTAATTTCTGGTAAAAAAGAATTTCAATTCATTTTCCACATGATTGATTAAATTATAGGGATTTGTACTCTGTACTCTCATCAGAGAACTTCAAACCTTCAGCTGCCAAACTCTTATGAAAAGCTGGGTAATGAGAAATATATATATACAGAACTTTGTCTGAAGGGTGTGTAGTTCATTCATTACTTTAGAAATTCTGATAGCGATAATAATAATAATAGAAATTGTTAGGTATTTACTATGTACAGTTACTGAGTCCAGCTCTTTCATGCCGTTTCATTTAATGCTCACAACCTGTGGCTCTCCAATGTCACATCCATCAAATCACCTGAGGGCTTGTTAAAACACAAATTGTTTCTGACTCAGTAGGGGTCTGAGATTTGCATTTCTAATAAATTCCTAGGTGGTGCTGCTGCTGGTTTGAGGATCATGTGTTTTTTTTGTTTTTTGTTTTTTTTTTAAATTTTTTTTAAAGATTTTATTTTTTTCCTTTTTCTCCCCAAAGGCCCCCCGGTACATAGTTGTATAGTCTTCGTTGTGGGTCCTTCTAGTTGTGGCACGTGGGATGCCGCCTCAGCGTGGTTTGATGAGCAGTGCCATGTCCACGCCCAGGATTCGAACCAACGAAACACTGGGCCGCCTGCAGTGGAGCACGCGAACTTAACCACTCGGCCACGGGGCCAGCCCCTGAGGATCATGTTTTGAGAACTACTGCTTGCCACAAACCTAGGAGGTAAATATTACAATCTGTATTTTACAGATGAAGAAACAGAAATTGAAATTATATAACTTGCTCAACACACAGCTAATAATTGGCAAAGGTTGGATTTGGAAATTTGCTTAAGTCTACAGTTTTAATTTCTGTGCTAGGTGGCATGCAGTAAGACATTCTGTATGGGAAGAATAGTATTGGTAACATTTTATAGCCTATCAATAGCATAGGTCTCTATTGCTCCCAACACTGAGGTTCAAATATATTGAAACATGTGGAGATGTTGTGACAATGTTCTAATCAAAGCCAGACTGTTTGGATAGAGTGATATAGCTCCGAAGAAGGAATTTATCATGAGGGTAGAAATAGACTAGACTGGTGAGGAGCTCCACCACACCAAAGGCTGTGGACAAAAGGGAGTCTTGGTTCCAGGTCTGCAAAGTGTCCAATGATGGCATTTGTCTTCACCAGCCATCTTGGTGGGGGCTTGTTTCTGAAAGAATTGGCTCTGTGCCTGAGGAGTTGAGCACGATAGGGAAGGAAGAGATGCTGCTCCTCATGCTGTAGAGCTCTGACTTGCATCTCAGTCTGAGGGAGCGGTGAGCCAGGTGCGGGCAACTGTAGACAGCACTGAAGAAGAGGGTAGGTTAGGGGCTAGCCAGAAGCACAGGTGTCTGAGTAAGATCCTTGTCACCATGAGATTGCCGAGGCAGTGGGCCCGGTGCATTGTATAGGTGAGGAAAAGCACTCGATCACATAACTGCTCTAAGACTTTGTGTCCTGATGAGCAACTTTATTGCCTAAAATTAAACTTTATTAATTAAAACAGCATTCCACGCCCACTTCTGTAGAATGCCACCTCAGAGGCCAGTGGTGACCTTCCAATTTTACCAGTTTTCAGCCTGCCAAACCCCAGCTTCGTTGGCAGTGGCCACAGAAACATCAAGAGGCCTAGAAGTGTGAGACGGAGTGGAGGGCCAAAGGTGTTCTGGACTGAGGCAGGAGAGTGGCCCCTGAGTCCCCTCACCACCAGAAGATAGGAAGGAGAAGAAAATTGATTTGCAGTTACAAGTGTCCCTGGAGATTCTCAGAAACACATAGGAAGGAGGATCCTCCACTTCCTGATGATTTGACAGGTGAAGGCTTGCAGTCCCTGTATTTCAGGGTTAAAGTGAATCATTTTGTACTCATTTATATTCCCAGGTTGATGAAAACTGCTATACAGCAGCCATGTCACGTTGAATCCCTGCATCAGAGCAGGAGCTCTGGCCCCCATGTTTCCTCTGCTTTGGTGTTTGATGTCGTCTTCCAGGCCCCCTGTAGGAGTGGCCTTCTCCTGAGCAACCGGCGCGATTCTCTCTGTGAACCCTCAGTGTGTAGTTTGATCATGCTTCCTTCTTGCTTTGGCAGCTAGAATCTGAGTCAGATTTGCCACTCTTGAATAACAATTGAGCAAGATACGTTTTTTGACTATTTTATAATTTTTCCTTTGTACATTTACCTTTCTCCTGTTATGTGGTATACATTTTCCTAACCATGTAACCTTTTTGAAAGAAGGGAGAGGGAGTTCGTACAGAAATGGAAAAAAGGAAAGGTGGAGAGGAGAAAGGAAGGAAATTTAACCCATTTTACAGAGGATATTTACATAGAAAATTTTAATGAGGTAAATAGCCCAATCCTGACTTATGTGAGGTGACTGATCCTAAATTAACTTGAAGTAATAGATGTAACCATCAAAAACAGTCCATTCCCTAATAAATTACTGTTTTGCAAAATACAAGTCAGTGATGAGCACGGTGTAAAACGAACCGGAGTCAAGGGGAAGTAATAGAGATAGATTCTCGGTTTCTCGCAAAGAAAGGTAGACCCGTGTTTTCTATGACATTGATGTCCAAAAGGGGCAGTGTTTCTTAGGGCAAACATACATAATAGCACCAAGTCTGAATCATTAATAGATCCTTTGTGGAAATTAGAATGCTGCAAGCAGCTATGGAGGTTGCTGAAACTGAGCTGTGGGCGTGCTAGGTGTTAGGGGACACAAAGTCCCTGTCCTTGAGCTCAGCTAGGTTGCAAGTAATTGCACTCCAGGCTAAACACCATAGCTGAGTTACATATATATATATGAATAATTAATTCTGGAATCCTAAGGGGGTCCAGAATATCTTCACAGAGGAGGGAGTCTTTGAGCTTACTCTCAGCAAACGAGGGTCTTCAGGTGGAGTTGAACAGAAGAAACTCTACACGCAAGGCAAGCAGCCATCAAAGTCTGCAGTTGTAGGGGACCTACCAGAGCTCATTTCAGACAACCACCCTGAACATGGGACTAGGCATGTGCCGTACCCGCTGGTGCCTCAGGCTTCCAGAAAGGCAGCTTCTTATAGTAGCCCATTTTCTTTTCACCTCAGTCATTTAATTTGTTTTGTTCTCACAAAGCTGAGGGTTCCTGTATAGCCTTCCTTCCTTACATCTCTCTCAAATTCTCTTACTATTCACTTCCTATTGGCTGAGTAGTTTCAGTTATACCAACAGACTGGACGCTAATTTAAACCTACTAGGGTTTATCCAAATGTGAAAATGGGTTGGTCTCTGGGACTTTGCTCTGACCACTGTAGCTGTTAACCCTGGGACATCCATCTTTTGGAAATATTGCTAAGCAATTTTTAGAATTCAGACACTTCTCTAAATGAATTTCTTTCATTTTGGATGAATCAATTCTGTGTTCTCTACTCCTGGAGATGCTATTGGGACTTAGCTAATTACCATGCCCTATATGGAGCTGAGCTGTGTCAGTCTCTCACAGGTGGAGGACCAACACTCCAACGCACAAAGATCAGCTGTGTGCCAAGGGGAGGGCGGTTTCAGTTAGAATGGGACGTTTGGCACAGCTGACATGTTCAGATCACCATTTTAGAATACTACAATTACCACTTTGATACACTGCCATAAAAGCATAGTATTTGAAATCTTCCGTTAGGCAGCTTGTCTGGGAACTTTAACTGGTTAGGTACTTGAATACCTGTGGAAAAATGAGACAGATTCTTTAAGAACTAGATTTTGTAGGTGGAGTAGGATGTTTGAGGCAATGTCCATTTATTGTGATAGCTTTCAAGGAAGATTTTATTTGACCGCGGCAGTGATATTTACTCCAGAGGTTGATAACAGCAACTGCTCTAATATACTCAGCTGGAAAACCTAGGAAATTATTATCTACTAGGTACTGGGCACTTTGTTCATAATATGGTTAATCCTTTCAACCCTGCAAGGTAGGTTTATATTACTCTCATTTTAGAGATGTGTGTCGACGGAAACAAAGCCAGGCCACCAAGTGGAAGAGCTCATGTTCTGCTTACTTTCCAAAGTTTCTACTTTCCCTATTACGGCCATGCTCCCTAAAATCATCACCAGTAAGCCTGCAGCAAAATCACCACAAGATTCCAGTCCACTTAAGACTGTTCTCCTACCATTTCACCAAAAGTCAGAAAAGTGACGGTGCTTCCAGGAGACTGAATAAAAGGGGCAAGCTAGTACTACAAATATTTCCCAAGTGCCACAAAATACACAATAGAAGAAAGCGAATGATGTCATGTCAGAATAATTTAAGACTAATCTTGGTCTTAATTTTGCAGGGTCTTTTTGTCTTCCTCTCACCCTTTATTTTTAAACTGAAGGCTCTAAGAACATTCCACTGGAAGTCTTCCAACAAGAAACAGTATTCTTTCACATACTGCTGATAAAAGCATAAACTGATAAGTTTTCTAGGGGGCAAAGTGGCAGTAACAAAAGCTTTTAAAAAGTGGCATACTCTCTCCACTAGTAATTCCACTTCCAAGTATTCATCTTAAGGAAATATTATGAAGGCATAAAAGATTCAGCGATACAATGTTCTTTAAAGCAGTTTATTAGTGAAAAATTGAAAACAACCTAAATACCAACAGTAGTTTAATAAAGTGTGGCACATATGAAGAAATACCATGCAGTCATTTAAAAAGATGTAGAAATATATTTGACACGGCAGGATAATCATGGTATTATCAAAGTGAAAAAAAGTTACAACACAGTATGTACAACTTGATTCCATTTAAAAAAACCTATAAATGCACAGAAGAGTCTGGAAGGCTATACACCTATTGAAGTGAACAGTAGGTCTCCTGGATGGTGGGATTATTAAGTGATTTTTATCTTTTAAGCTATATTTCCATTTTTTTCCTTTTTACTAACACATCGATGATTTGTACTGTAAAAAAAGCATTAGAAATTCTTAAAAAGTCTCCTTTGAAGTAGGAATGAGACGGAGTTTAGCGACCTGAGGCAGAGGGATGTACACGTTTGTCTGATATCACGTTAATGGTTTGTCAGGGTGCTTTGATGTCAAAGGGTCATTGCACTGAGCGGAAATGTGGGTAGTGGTAGTGCTACCCTTCTTCAGACTAAGGGACCCTCCACCGCAGACATGTACTGGCATTCCACGCAATATTTCCCTTACTTACACTAAGCATATCCTTATACCTTCACACCCACTTGTAATACAGCCCAGTAAGCCCAACTTAAGAGAGCAGTGTTGGTGACCATAAGAAGGCAGGAAGAATTTCTCAAGTGATGTCAGACAGTAGGCCTGAAGGTGTAAGGCAAGTTTTCTTTGTTCTACTAAAGTGGTTCCCAAACTTTAGAGCATAACAGAATCACTCAAATGGCTTGTAAAAACAGATTGCTGGGCCCACCCCAGAGTTTGATTCAGTAGGCCTTGGGGAAGGCTTAGGAATTACATTTTTTTCTTCCATTTGACAAATATTTATTGAGTACATGCTATGTGCTAGGTCTCGTGTTAAGAGTTCGGAATTTGTGATCAAAAGAATTAGTCTTTATCTCAGGGAGCCCACTTTCTGGAGTGACAGATAAATATGAAACAAAACAAATAAATTATAAAATAAAAAAATCATAAAAGTTACACAAAATTATATGATTAGTTCTAGAACACAGTAAATAAGATGAGAAGATAGTTTTTGTCTTAAAATATTTTTAAAAATGTTACATGGAAGAACTAAGACCAGTTCTATAGCCCCTTGAAGGCAAAAAATAAGTACAAATAAAGGTAGAAAGTACTTGGAACTATGAATTAGCATTTTTAACAAGTTCCCACGTGATGCTGATATTGCCCACCTTGAGGTCTCGCCCTCTGACCAGACTTTCTAATTAGGATAATGGAGGAGAAAGGGCAGGTGTGCTCATGGAACTCCCTCCTCCCCTTTTGAGTTTCATCATGAGGTAAGAGCCACTTAATTACGTGGAGAAGGGACTGAGGCAAAGTTGGCTGTAGGTCAAATTGCAAAGCCATCTTATCTATCACGGCTCCTCACCCAGGCTTGAAATGCTACATACTAGGGCAATCTATTTCAAAATTTCAGGCATTTGGGAGGTACAGAAGAGATTTTTGAGGAATCCTGTCAACAAAGGGTGGAGGTAAGCTGGGCTTCTCTGGGTAAAGCAAGCTGCTGCTTCTTGTCTTGCACTCCATCATCTTCCCCACAGTTTATCTCAGAAATGTCCTCCCCACACCAGCTCCTCCATTCACGTTCTGTTCCTTTGTTCTGGTAGAGGATAACAGAAGACTATGAAGATGGACTCTAACCCACTGGGGACCCTGGCCTCAGGTTTCTTCTTTCTCATGTTAGAGTGAGGCAGGGGACCTAATCTCCTACAGTAGGACTTTTTCTGATTAGCACCATAAAAAAAGATTTAACGCTATGACCTTTTAGGTTGCATTACTTTGAGGACAAATGTAGATAAAATCCAATCACTGTTTTCTGTTTGTAAAAGAGCCTACAATTATTTCCAAGTTTATTATTTCATTTATATGTACATTCTTCACGTTACTACGCCTTTAGATTAAGATCATGGGGCTTCTTTAAATCATTCTAAATTGCACCATAGATTAGTAGGCTTCTCAAGCTTTTCTTCCATGCCTAAGAAGCTTTATAGGCCTTTACCTGAGTAAAAATTAAACCTATGACTTTATAAAACAAGCCAAAACCAAAATAAAACAAACCAAAAAACCCCCAACCAAGCAACCAACCAAAACCCCATTAAAATAAAAAGCAACAGGGGCCGGCCCAGTGGTGCAGCGGTTAAGTTCCCACGTTCCGCTTTGGCGGCCCCGGGGTTCGCTGGTTCGGATCCCGGGTGCGGACATGGCACCGCTTGGCAAGCCATGCTGTGGTAGGTGTCCCACATAGAAAGTAGAGGAAGCTGGGCACGGATGTTAGCTCAGGGCCAGTCTTCTTTAGCAAAAAGAGGAGGACTGGCAGCTGATGTTAGCTCAGGGCTGCTCTTCCTCAAAAAAAAAAAGAAAAGCAATAAACATATAAACAAGCCCACATGTTGTGGTGGATCTTGGTAGACAAAGGCACAAGAAGCCTTTGAACTTTAACATTATTGAAGGCTTCTGTACATTATTGGGTTACAGTAATCAACATTCATTTGATGGAAAGCAGAAGGTTCTGATAAAAATTTACACTGACTCTGGTGAGGTTAAACCTAGATCTGGGTCTGATTTAAAGAGGGTAGAGGATAGGATTGATAAGGAGTAGAATGGAGCATGGATACAAAAGAGGTATCTCTGGTACAGTCATAAATAAGACCTACAGTCTGCATGGGTCAGGAAGCTACAGGGCTGACAAGGGGAAACTGCTAATTACAGAACATTTCTACTATGTGCCAAGACTTTCCCTAAAACTTACCTAAATACAAGATAACATTTGCTATGTAATCCTCGAAATAACCCAAAGGTGGCATAATTATCGTCCCCATTTTACTAATAAGGAAACGGCAGTTTACATAACATCTGAGTCGAAGTTCCAAGAGCACAGTATGTGAGGAAGACCGGATTTGAACCCAGGACTATTCCACTCCATTACCCACAATCTTTCTACTTAACTCTTCTACTTCGTATAAACCTAATTTATAGCTGCTGTTTAACTTAACCTGAATTTTTGTATGCTCTTTTAAAGCCTAAATCTGGACCTACGTAACACAATAGATGGTACTCTAGGCTGGCTGCAGAACTTCCTTTCTGGGGGAAAAAAGCTTCACTCTCTTGGTTCTATAGCTAACTAATCAGCTTGAGCAGCTTTTGGGAGTATGGCAATTCATAGTGTGAATAAAAGCATCTTGTACAATTATAAAATTGCAGAGGAATTTGTCTCATAGCACAGAAATAAAAGGGTAACAACTGCTGTTAAAGTTTGGACTGTGAACTAAATTATCCACGTTTACCAAGCTCTGATCAGGAGCTCGTAACATAAAAGGATATTTTGAAATGGTGTTTAAGTATTCATCATTTTTTAAAGTACCAATATCATTTTGATACATTAACATTCCCTAAAGAAATAAACTACATCTTTGCACTTCATGCTTAAGCCAGACTGAACTACTTTTAGTTATCAGAATGTGCTACACTCTCCAGGCCTGGCACATTTTTTTCTCTTTGCCTGGAGCACTTCCTCTCCAAACTATCTCTCATTCCCCCAGATTTGACTTAGGTGACCCCCAAAGCTCCCAAACACAGCACCCTATATTTCTTCCATCATGACACTGATTCTGCTACATGACAACTGCTTATTTTCCTGTGTCCTTCGTTAGTATTTAAGTCTACAGGGGGAAGGACTGTGGACACCTTGTTCAGGGTAGTATCCTCAGCTGATTAGCATAATTAATGCCTGGCCCTCAACAAATGTTTGATGAATGAATGAATGAGAATGACAGCATTAATCCTAACATGGAAATAATCAGCTAAGTCATAGCAATGGTCCAAATAGCAATTATCTGACTCAAGAGTGTCACTAATCATTTCTATAGTCTGTTTTTCATAGAGACCCTGATCAAGATAACTTAAATTCATTAATAAATTTTGAAAATTTTCTTAGTAGGCTCAGAGTAACCAAAAGTTTGTTTCTTCACAATCTACTCTCTGATGAATGTAGTTAGTTGCACTAATCCATATTTTTCTAAGAATTTGTTGTTCAATAAGAACAAATTCTCTTTACTACACTACAGTATGTTAACAGATCCAATTCTGATTACGCATTAAATTGTGCCAATTCAATAATCTTAAAAATATCATTTAGTGAATTGAACTCATCCCAGATTTTTTCAGAACCTTAACTGCAAATATACCAGAGAAATATAGTAATACTTTTCAAGGACTAGGTGTTTTTAAATTTAAAAGAAACCATTCAGTAGTGTTTAATAATACAAAAAACCCCAAAATAATCCATCAAAATATAGTACAGTCATATGCCACATAACGATGTTTTGGTCAATGATGGATTGCATATATGACAGCGGTCCCATAAGATTAGTACCATATAGCCTACATGTGCAGTAGGCTATACCATCTAGGTTTGTGTAAGTACACTGACAATGGCATGAGGAAACTGCCTAACGACGCATTTTTCAGATTGTATCCATCATTAAGTGATGCATGACTGTATTGAAATCATTCAATTTCTGTTGGAAAACAAGGTAAACATGGTATAATTGCATTTCTGTTTATGGGAACATTCGGAAACATTATATTCTTCACAAAAGAGATTTAGATCCTAGAGCTCTTTTTTAAACCAAAAGTTTAAAACAAATTTTAATTTTATTCTTTGGCTATTAATTATACCTAATAAATGAGTCACTGATATCAAGTCACAATAAATTTATTGTACATAAAAGAAAAAGCTTGCCATTAATGAAAAATTCAGTAGAAAACAGTTCTTCTGCTTTAAGTTGGGGCTCAAAAGTAGAAGCTGCTTATTAGTGAAACCTCAGTAGAAAGAGAATTTTATAAGAAAACATTCTTGGCATGAAAGCTCTAACATAAATTTTGTAATGAAATATTTACCATGCAACTTTATTGGCAGAAAGGCGAGTTTCTGATGGTTGGTATTTTCTCTTTAGTCTCTTAAGACATTAACATGGAAGATACTTAAACCTGCTATATTTAGAGTTAATTGTATATAAATACGGTGTCATGTTGGGCAATCTTTCCACAGTCCACCTATTTAATTGAGCAGTTCTAAGTAGGTAATTGGCACCCTGCCCTTCTGATTTCCCCTCTCCCCCATTAGCCAGTCTGAATCCATTCCAACGACACTGAACACAGTGATCACCTACAAAATAAAACATTTCCAGTTATTAAATGTATTAAAAAATAAACACATAGAAAACTAATCAGATTTGTATTTGTTTAAATTATTCACTATCAAAGGACTTTAAACATTACCAATTTTGCTGAAAGATAAAGAATTTTAGTAGAAGTAGCTTTAGAAATCTTCCAGTTATTTAACAGTTAAAAGTTTCAAATATTTCTGTGATATACTATTTTGTTAAAGAATAGTAGTTAAAATTTTATAAAATGTTAATGTAACAATTTGAAATCTGTGAAAGCTTTCATGATAAACAATTTCCAGATAAGTAATGAGGAATTTTGCATCTTGTTATAATACTAGAAGGTATGTCAATATATGATATAATCTTCTTCTTATACCCACGTTACTCACCTCATCTGCCAGAAGTGATAATTCACTACTGTTTGCAGCATCATAATCATAGAGCACCCTGGCCTTCCTGCTGCCACTACACTCCTTAAGGTCAACAAGGTTGGAAGGAGACACGATTACTAGGCCACTTGTGGAAGTCAAGGCAGAAGAACCAATCACATTTGACGAAGCAGATGGCATAGGTGCCACAGAAGTCTGATTGTTGTTACAATGATAATTGGATGGAAAACTGTTGAAAAGAAAACGGCCAATTATCTATTTCCAAGTGACCAAAGCTCCTGAATACCACCACTTGGTGGCAGTGTTTACTTTCTACCAAACTCCACTTTAGATAAAGACTTAAAGCTGTTAATATTTTAATGACACCGTGTGCTGTCTAGCTTTTATCCCTCTTGGGCCAATTATACCAGAGAAAATTCAGGTGGCTTTCAAATACAAATCCTTGAAAGTATGTTTTAAAGCTGTTGTTACAATTATAAAAAATTTTCAAAAAAGGCAATGGCTATTTTTTCCCCAGAAAAAAATGAGTTTATCCTTAAAACATTTACAAAAACTTCTATTAGCGTGTTTTATTAATATTTTCCTCCCTATGTGAATTGTTAAATAAAAATGTCAACGAAAAACTACTTAAATATTGGATATACCACAAGAGTGAAACTTTCTGAAGTTAATTCTTTGAGAAATAGTTGAATAACTGAGCTTTTTTATAAAACTGATCTAATCCCATTTTCCTATTCATTCAAATGACAAATATTTATTGAGTATCTACATGTCCAGCATCACTACCACAAGCTGAAGACAAAGATGAGATGATGCCATTCCTTTATGGACACATAGACAAGTGAAGAGACTGACATCCAAATAATATGCTATGAATCTGATTATCATGATGTAGACCTAACAGGAGAAAAGGGCAGATGTCACAAGTTTATCTTATCTTCTATTTTTTAGGGGAAAAAAATAAAATTTTTATTAGAAATCAGTGAATAATAATTGTGATTAATAATTTATAATAAATTTATAATTTATAAATAATTTAAAGATAATTAGAATTTTCAGTTTATTGCAAGGCTACTGTTTATCTAATACTACTACTAAATGGAAAATAGTATAAAATGGCTGGCCTATAATCATTCTAATCCAACCATTTCTAAAGTTGAAAACTATCTACGAAAAGTCATATTTAAATTTTAATAAATCTATTAGTTAAAACATAAAGGCCCCATCTGGTAGGGTGGGTGAAATTCATCCCTCCATAAAATACAATTTCCTTCTTCTGTTTATGACCATCGTGCCATCTGGAAATCATAGCCAGCGGCAAAATTCCCTTTATCTTTAACTTTTTCTTTAAACCTTTCCTTCACTCCCTCATGCTTGTGTTTATCTCCCACACTCCTTTTATCATTGAGCCTACAGGTGGATGGAATAGAAGTTCTATATTCCTCATTACCATCTCTAGACTCTTCTCCCTAACCCGTTGTACCCAATCTTTTTTTTCAAATCTACTTTATTTTTATTTACTTATTATTTTGGTGAGGAAGACTGGCTCTGAGCCAACGTTTGTTGCCAATCCTCCTCTTTTTGCTTGAGGAAGACTGTTGCTGAGCTGTCACCTGTGCCAGTCTTCCTCTATTTGTATGTAGGTTGCCTGACACAACATGGCTGATGAGTGTAGGTATGCCCCCAGAATCTGAACCTGTGAACCCCGGGCTGCCAAAGTGGAGCATGCTGAAGGTAACCACTAGGCCACTGGGCTGGCCTCCTACCCAATCTTTGTATTTCATGATATTCAACTATATACTACCCACTATCTCTTGCTGTAATCACCTACAGATGCCTCATTTCCTTCCTTTCATTTCTAGAAGATTTTAGCTCCTGGCTTACTGACATTGTATCTTAATTCTTGGTGATTTTAATATCCATATAGATCATTTTTCCAAGACTTTGGCCTCTCAGATCCATGAACTCTTCTCTTCTAGTGATTCTGTGGACCCTAGTTCAACCAACCATTCCCACTGTCTCATCTAGACCTTATCAATTCCAATAGCTATAACCCTTCTAATAAGCACAATTTCCAATATCCCATTCTCTGACCATCATTTTTTCTTCTTTCTGGTACTCTCACTTCAACAATCCTATCTTGGATCTATGGTCCTACCACAGATCTACCCTTTATGATCCTACCAACACTCCCTTCATATCCACGGTTAATTATTATAATCAACCCCTTGCATATGCCTTCATCTCCTCTGCCCCTCACTTCATTGTACTCATTTGGTAAAAATCTCCCTATTTACCTACTCAGTATCCATGTGTCTACTGTGACAGGAGAAAAATAAAAAAAACATGTTGTCTTGTCTTACATTCAATTTATGAGCAGGAACTTCAAATGGGTCCACAGTGCTGCCTGGCAATTACATTACATTTCTCTAGTTCATTCACTTTTCATTCTCCTGATGACTATTTTTATACCCTTTCATCAATCCTCAAAATTCCAGCAATTCTCTCCTAACACTCACTCTCAGCTGATGAGTCACTTCCTTTTTAACTGAGAGGAAAAAAGAATAATCAGCAAATTTCCATGCTTTTGGTCATCTCTCGTCTTACTACAGATAAGCCATCTATGCTCCTAAGGCTAATTTCTTCACATGTGCACAAAATCTCATCTTCTTTCTCCTTCCAAGAATATCACACTAGCAATTCTTCCCTTTCTTTCCCACGTTATCATATTTTCTCCATTTACTGTATCATTCCCATCAGCTCATGAACATTCTCTTATTTCTCCTATCTTAAAAAACAAACCAAAATCTACTAGACCCCATTTTGTCCTCTGGCTACTGCTTCATTTCTCTGTTCCTCTTTAGACTCGAGCTCCTTGAAACACTCATTACCACAGTTCCTCTCCTTTCATTC
The DNA here is from genome assembly GCF_037783145.1 of Equus przewalskii. NCBI lineage: Eukaryota > Metazoa > Chordata > Mammalia > Perissodactyla > Equidae > Equus > Equus przewalskii. Next base: position 12,432,781 of record NC_091854.1, read on the forward strand.
TCCTACGTTCCAAACAAACTTTTGCCCCTACTGTTCCATCAAAACTACTCTTGTTAAGGTCAGCAATGACTTCAATGTTCTAAATCTGGTGGTCCATTAACAGTTCTCATTTCACTTTATCTAGTGATCACAGTGGATCACTCCCCTCCACCTTCCTACATCATCTTCATTTGACTTCCAGGCCACACAGTTTACATCTTACCTCACTGCTCATTCCTTACCCATCCTCCTTAGCGGTTCCTCAGCTCTCGGTGTTGCAGGGCTGCAGGGCTTCAGGGCTGAGCCTTTAGTCTTCTTGCTCTCTACCTATACTTACTCCCTTGGTGACTTCATCTTGATATGCTGATGACTCTAATTTATATCTCTAATTCATCCCCCAAACTCTAGATTTGCATATCCTAAAACTGGATATCTCCGCTTAGATGTTTAATTGACACTTCAAACTTAATATGTCTAAAACTGGGCTTCTAATATACCTGACATGCCCTCCCCACCCCAACTTGCTCCTCCTGAGGCATTCCCCATTTTAATTAACTCCACTCTATTCCTTCAGTCGCTCAGGCCAAAAACTTGTAGTACTTCTTGACTCCTCTAAGCCTCATACACATAAAGTCTGTCAGCAAATCCTGCTGGCTCTACTTTTAAAATATGCCCAGGGTTTGACCACTTCAATCACATCTACCACAGTCACCCTGATCTAAGCTACCATCCTCCCCTGACTGGATTATTAACTAAATTTTGCAATAGGTTCCAAACAGGTCTGTCAGCTTCCACCCTAACATCCATCCTGAACTGAGCAGCAAGAATGATCCTGTTAAAGCCTCGAATCAAATCATGTCACTCCTCAGCTCAAAACCCTCCAAAGGGTCTTCATCTCTGAGTAAAGGCCAAAGTCTGAACAGTAGCTTCCAAAGCTCTACATGTTCCAGCTCCCTGTTTCCTTGATGCCTCTCCAGCCAAGCCCTCCTTGCTGTTGCTTGAATTTAACAGCTATGTACTTGCTTCAGGGTTTTGGTACTTGTGTACCTTCTCCTGGAGCATCTTCTCTCAGATACCTGCATGCTTTGCTTTCTCACATCTTTCAAGTCTCTGTCTTCCCTGACTACTGCAAACCTCTACCCCTAACTGCCCTGCTGTATTTTTCTCCATATTATTTATTACCTTCTAATATACAATTCACATACATATTGATTTTCTATTCCCCTCTACCCCCAAACAGAACGTAGGTTCCATGAAGGCAGGGATTTGGTTTGTTTTGCTTACACTGTATCCTGTGTGCCTACAATAGTGCGTTTTTAAAAATTAAAAGTAAATGTTTCTCTGATAGATAGGAAGGATCCTAATAATAAAAAGAGCTAATTCTTACTATAGGTTTCACTCTAAAGTTAAGAACATGTTTCCTAGCGTCCCTTCCTCAGTGAACTCAGCTCCTCAGCAGTAATTAAATGTACACATTTCTGAAGATAAAAAAAAAATAAGCCCTCTCCCCCAACATATGTGTGTGTATATACACACACATACGTGGTTTTTTAAGTCTCTAACCACAGGATTTTACTTTAAAATTTACCACTATAATTAGCCTTAGTTTAGCCACTCAGGTTTATTTATGACAATTTTGGGGAATTAATAATGGTCAAAACAGGGGCTGGCCCAGTGGCGCAGTGGTTAAGTGCGCACATTCTGCTTTGGTAGCCCGGGGTTCGCTGGTTCAGATCCCGGGTACGGACATGGCACCACTTGGCAAGCCATGCTGTGGTAGGCGTCCCACATATAAAGTGGAGGAAGATGGGCACGGATGTCAGCTCAGGGCCAGTCTTCTTCAGCAAAAAAGAGGAGGATTGCCAGCAGATGTTAGCTCAGGGCTAATGTTTCTCAAAAACAAACAAAAAATAATGGTCAAAACAACAACAAAAAACAAAAACCAAAAACCTCCAAAACTGAAAGACCATTTTCACCTTCTAAAAACTTCTGACACAGTTAAAAAACTGTAGACTTCCTGCTACTGTGGCTTGATATGTTAAAGCCTCCCAATTATTTAAAAATAAAATACACTTACTAATCTTGTGACTAGTGCTTCTGTTTCCTGTAAAATGTGGATAATAATAGTACCTGACTCACTTGGTGTGAGTATTATAATATTATTACATATGAGGTGTCTGTCTAGAAGAGTGGCAGGTGGCAACTGAAGCCCTGACTGATTGCTATGAGTTAGTTACTACTGCTGCCAACACTGCTGCTGCAACCATTAACATTATCTCCTCGTTCTACTCTTCAGAAAGAGCTTTTGAATTTAAGTGTGCGTCTGGATGATTTTTCAAGTTCTACATGTGACTATTTCTTTATGCTGTCTTAAAAAGCATAACCTGCAGCAAATTAAAGGCCTAAAATTTTCTCCACTCTCTATCATTGGTCCTTACCAGTAATATAATTCTTTGAGGGCAGAGAGACAAGCTAGACCCTCTTCCCTAAAACAATAGCACTCGTTTCCCTTTGTAATATTTAAGCTTATCCTTAAGTGCAGCAATAGTAGATTTTGTTTGAATGGCTGAGTTCCAAACATTTGTGTGGTTTTAAGCAGAATGCAAGTATGAATGGTAACAACAGCAACCACTCTGCTGCACTCCCAGAGTACCAGTCCAAGGTGAAAAGGAAGTACTAAGGCTTTTTGGGCTTAAAATGGTTGTAATGATGTGGGGATCTGCTTTCAGATATTAATACCACTAACAAAACATCAAATATGTGGAAGCATAAATCCTTCTGTAAATCCTATTAGGATAACCAGTGGTATTAAGCTACATCTCATTTTTAAGATCTACAATTGGTTTTGTAGATATGCCTATTTTTGTTCTAGGTCTAGTTTTGAAGGATTAACACAAAGAAATGCTGAAGTGATGGTTTTTTTCCCCCACTTTATTCCTTGAAATAACTTCTCTTGATATTCCTCCTTCAAACGTCACATATCACTCCCCTGCTTTAATGGTTACTCACTATATAAACCCCAAATTCCTTTCCATTACTTACTTTAAAGGGCATTCGTGACGTGACCCTGCTTCACTCTTCTAGTCTCACCTACCATCCTACTCTTAACTTGAACACTATGCTCAAACCAGAATGAACTACTGTCAGTTTCCTGAAACTCTCACTCTCTTTCTTCTGGCCCTTTAATATACATGTTCTTCCTCTGCCTAGAATACTTGTCCCTGCCCTTTTCTTCATCTAGATGATTCCTACTAAAATAGTTTCATCTGTGAAACTTTGCTAGACCCACCTGAGTCACAGATGTCCCTCACAGTAACCTGCACTTCTTCTTCCTTTCTACATATCACATGGCCTGTCCACCTATGGCCTGTACTTTAACCTAGACCTTACGTGTAGTGAGAAAGGAGACCATGTTTGTCCTGTGCATCATTTTCTTTCCAGTGTTACCTTACAATGTGAGTTCCACAGGGGTAAGCATTTTTGCCTAGTCTGTTCACTGATGTAATCCCAGAGTACAGAAGAGTGCTTAACATTTGGCAGGTGTTCAATAAATATCCGATGAATGAATGATTGAGCTATGTGCTTTACATGCTATTGTTTTGCTTTAAAGTATATTACCACACTCAAAACAACAACAACAATGGGCTTGAGGTCTTACAGACTATTCTAAAACCATTTTAAAAAAAAAAAACAGTGAACAAGTGAGTAATGAATAATATAAATTAGTTTATCTGTAAGGGAAACTAGTGTTAACGTAATTATATATTCCTCAACCAACTGCAAAGATATTCAAGAGAAAAGTGAACTTCACTTTTAAACTTTCTTTATATAGTACTAAAAAGGTATTCACTTAAATTATCTTCTTATTCCTGTTAACAGTCTTCTGTGCCAGAAGAGCTCAAAATATTTGTTACTGCAGAAGTCTGATTGTTTTCCTTAAAGAAAAAAAAAATCTGATTTTAAGCAGGCTAAAAAAGCCTTTAATTCTTTTAATCTTCACCTCTAATCATTAGTTCATATGCAAAAATATGAGTTTCTTCTCTTATCAGGAGTTTCAAGTGTGAAAAGGAAATTACCACCTTCCCAGTTGTTTCTGGAGGTCTAACATGTACTGGTAACACTGTGCATAGTAAGTCATCTGGGCTTCCACAAAGTCATTCAGACAGCGGAGGTGATGGGCCTGTAAAGGAAAGCTACAGTCACTTCTTAGATCTAGAATCTACTTAAAGCGGCAAATGCTAAGGGGACACAGAGCACAACATTGTATTCAGAGAGAATTACCAGTATTTAGTATTTTACTACAAGGCTTATTCAGACCAAGGCTTACTGACCTTGGTCAACAGTATAGTAACAAAATGTTCAGTCAACAAAAATCATCAACTGGATGTGAGGATGGTGGGAGAACTAGGTGATGAGGTGTAAGCAAAAATTTAAAATATTTCATGTATCTTGGAAAGGGCCACAATTTAAATTTCCTTCACAAGTGAGTGGAAAGGAAGTTCAGTTTTTCCTCTCAAAATTGCCTTAGGACTATCAAAGTCTTTTGTTCCAAATGAATCTCCAATGAATGAACACTCACATGTGTACTGCTGATTCCCTCTAGCAGAAGTCTGGTAATCTCTGCTTGACGATCAAATTCACTCTGAGTTATTCTTAATTCCTGTTCAGACTTAAATTGGAACATAGTTTTAGAATCTCATTAGAGGACTTAGTCCATTTTATGTACATTCTTTTAGACAGTTAAAAAAATCCCCCAAACCAACCCCAAATGATAATTTGGCAATTCCCTTTCTCTGCTTTGTATCTAAACTGGTCCTAAGTTTCTAGACCTTGGCTTTTCTATATTACTCAATCTACACAGAACTAACTCATTATCAGTACTTGACTCAAAAGAATCTATTAATCCCAAAGCTTAACAACATACACATAAAAGTCTAGAAAACTACTGAGACAGTCAATATATTTTCATACATTTTATAGGATCAATATTGCTAAACTTTAACATTTTACAAAGTCTTAAGGTTACTAGTTTACATGTATAAAATAATATTGCAAAAAATTCTCTATTATTACTATAGTTACTTTACTTTGAAGTTAAAGATAGCCTTCAATCTCAAATGAAAAAACTTCAGATTTGTGAAGCCATAGCATTTTAACCTCTTATGTTTGGTTACCAAATATACAGTGGTTTCTAGAAACAGAGTTGTTAGGTTCCTTCCAAGGATTCTTTGTCCTACAAAAGTGCCTTCTTTCCTTTTAGTTTTCCTTCCAAACTTTGCATAAAATATGCCTCAAGCAGAAATATTATCTAGGATTTTTCTGCAAGATATGCTAGGATTTTTCTGCAAGTTTATGGGTGACCTTCAATCAGTGGTTTGCTGGTAAACTGGCTCTCGAGGAAAAAAAAGCTCTAATGTGCTGATTTTCATGGTACAAATACTTCCAGTACAGCTGATTTCAAGCTACCAAAGTAAAGTCACTGACCTTGGAGTTGGGAAGAGGTATGTATAATAGCATACCATTACTGGCTTCAACTATTTGATATAGGTTTAGTGCTGGGACAAAATAGTTCACTAAATAATCAGCATTATCTAAAATTAGTAAATACTGACAAAAAAAAATCCTCTCAAACTTTTAGCCAGAGTTGGTTGGTAATAAGTGAAGAGGAGAACATAAAATCTCACAGCTCACTGAAAATAGCTTATCCCAAATTGGGAATCTCTATTGGTGATAATTTCATTATAATGATATTTTCTACCATCTCTCCCAGGAAAAATAGCTTTCTCCCCATCCAAATAATTACAATATTTCTGAGACTGTGGTAAGTATAAAAACAAGGTCTGAACTTTTTCCTTTCACACCTCATCTCCCTATCCTTCATCCTTTGGTGGCAACAAACTAGTGAACCAGTCAATAAGGAAGCAGCAGCAAAATAGATAACCAGTTGCTATCGTCATTCTCATCCCATTGGCAACAGACATGGCAGAGGGGGCTAAGAATGGACCATGGGACTGGATTTATGGAAATAAGCTTGAATTACTCAAGAAGTCAAGGGTTAAAATTAAATTTACTTGACTAAAACCAGAACAGATGGTGCTTTGATAACGGGGCTGAAGTAAGCTTCATCTGGAAGCTAGTATGAAGCAGAAAAAGTCTCAGGAGAAGAAATGAACCAAGGTTCACCCTAAGGAAAGTGATAAGGAAAGCCCAACACTTCAGTGCTACATCTGCACTATTTACTATTCTGCTTGGTTAAATACAAAAATGTTTTATTAATAGAAGTAAACACAGCAAACCCCCAAAAAATGAACCTTGGAAGTAAACAAGAGTAGTTCCATGTAGGTCTTTGATTATAAAAGTACAATTTGATTTAATAGCCTTTAGTAGAAATGATAGAAAAACCTACTAAATGGCAATATTTCTGTACAAGGTATAAGCAAGTAAGCTAAGTAGCAGATTAAAAGTGACCAGGAAACCTGAATGTGAAGTGGAAATAATGTTTTAAAGCTAAGAACACTGAATAAAAAAAATGTAAAACGATCTCATTAAGGACAAGGGATCAGTCTATGTTTGAACAAAATATTATTTAATTGTGAAGAAAGTTACCATGTTACAAAGACTAAGAAGTCATTCTTCTGCACAATCTAGACTTTATCTTTAGAAAAGGTAAATGACAGGAAGGAAAGAAATCTCATTTCTTGAACAAATTTCTCAGTGTATGTCTGGGGTGACTGCAAACAGTCAAATGTCCCAAACAATCTATACTTCTGACATGTAAAACCGATCATAATAATTAATCTGAGAGGCTAAAGTTACTGAAATTAGGGTCAGCATAATCAATGTACCTAAGAAGAAAATGAGCCATATTAGAAAGACAGAGACAACAGGTTTAAAGAAAGACAATGAATTTAAAGGGTTTTTATTCTGTCCTCCAGAAGATCTCATTCCCTGACAATTTTACAATTAAGACGTAGAGTTCTAGGGAAAAGACTTTCTTTCTTTTTTTTTTTTTTTTTTTTTTAAAAGATTTTATTTTTTCCTTTTTCTCCCCAAAGCCCCCTGGTGCATAGTTGTATATTCTTTGCTGTGGGTCCTTCTAGTTGTGGCATGTGGGACGCTGCCTCAGCGTGGTTTGATGAGCAGTGCCATGTCCGCGCCCAGGATTTGAACCAACGAAACACTGGGCCGCCTGCAGCAGAGTGCGCGAACTTAACCACTTGGCCACGGGGCCAGCCCGGGAAAAGACTTTCTATTGCTTAGACTTACTGTTACTGGGCTAACTGATCTAGAGTATATAATAAGCATAACTTGTGTCAGGGAAGGAAGAAGAGTTCTTTTAGGATGTAACTTGGAAAAAGGGCAAGAATTTATTGCTCTGTGATATCAGGACTGGATAACTATAAACCAGATATTTTGGCCATGCTTCTGAGGCATTTGCTGTGATAATCTTGGTCAGTGTTACCTAATTTTTCTATGGGCTTAAATCTTAAAATATTCTAGGAACATGAAGTTTTAAAATTACACATTTTAAATTCTAAAAACGACAGACATGAGAAGTACAGAAGAAAAAAACCTCCCCAAATCCATTGATATATTTAAGTCTTTTTCACATATACATAAATAATGTAAATATTTGTTTCATGAGTTTCTTTCCATTTATTATATCAAATATTTCCCAAACTTGTAGAGACTGCAGAACCAAATCAGAACTTTTTTGGTGTACTTGTATGCCAACCAAAGGGCAGAAACTCTGGTTTTTTTGTTCAATCTATATTCTCTTCTGTGTTACTCTGCCCCCTTTTCATGCTAGAGGTTCAGGAAGAATCAGAGGCCAGGGTGGAACCATAACTAAGTTGATGAACAGATTCCACGAAGGGCGGGGGGAGAGCACTAAGTCAAGAATTCCACATTGGATTTCCAAGTTACAGAATCAATAGCTCTGTAACCCATGCCTGAGAACAGGCTATACAGTCAGCAATCCTATGAAACCAGAAAATAAAAAGTTAACATTTATAAAACCATTAACAGTCAGGGGCCACAATTACTACCTGCCCTCAATTCCCAGCACTGTTTTCAGCTGGAGGTCAGATTTTGGTGGGCCTGAACATGAGGAGTAAATGAAAAATGCTTTGGAAGACCTCAAGTAGCATTTGAAACAAATCTGCATTAAAGTCATAATTTTCTTCCTTAAATTCTTGCTTAGTTACTTGATTTCCCAGCCCAGAGAAGATTAGAAATGGCAACACAGGCAGAGGGACTGCTAGTAGCAGTCCTATGGACAGCCTCTAAAAGTGACAGTCTGACAACGAGGGAGGAGACCACACACTTCAAACACAAACAACGATCCAACTGTTACACAGTACAATAATGGATATTCATAAGAATAACCCTAACTTTAAGTGAAATTAAATATTTGCATCCTGAATTTAATGCAGCAGCAAAGTGCTTTTTAACAAATATTTTCAACTAAAGTGACTGCCAAAAATTAGCTTTGGTGCTGAAGAGAACAAGCTTCAGTTCTTTAGAAGATCCATTTGTGTGACATGATATATCCAATTCTCTAAAGATATACAACATGGTGTTAACTATATTTTACATAATTGTCATATGAATAAACCAAATATTTAAACTGTTTTCTGGCAAGGCACTGTAAAGATTACCACTTAATATAACAGGTATCTAGTATTTATCAGAGGGTGTGCAAACAACATCTCTGCAGCATTGTTCTACTGCTCTGTGAAGCTCCAACTAGCCAAACAGATCGGAGCTTTCTGTAATAATTTTCAGATTTTACAAGATTCAGTAACAAAGACTGTGACTGGCCCCATAGTTGTTGTTCAATAAATATTTTACTGAATGAATGGCAATTATATTCTTGTTTCATAATTCTGTAGTTTAAGAATTTACTTACTTTTGTCACTTCCTCTGCCCAAATCTAGCCAGCATTAGAAATTAGAGAAAAATACAGAGCATGAAAGAAAGTTGGAATTTAACATTTTCTACAACTTAGTATAGAAAAATGTAAATATTTTAATTTAAATGGCATACTCTCCTTTTCTAGAATCACGACAGATTAAACACACCAGTAACTAAATCAGCACAGCTTAATATAGAGTGAAAGTATGCCTTTACATGTATCAATACTATCAATTTTTGAATCTTATACTAATTGTATAAAATTAATAAGAATAACAGTTTTCCCACATTGGGAATATTTAACTCATCTTAGTTCCAGTTTACTCATTTGTAAAACCAAAGGTTTGGACTAAATGATTTCTAATTTTTCATTTAGTTCTAAAATTCTAGAATTTTAGGAAATTAAAATAAGGCAAGGATAAATGGACACTGTTGATATAGCTATTTGAGGGGGCACAATAAACTTGAGATATAATGACTTTAAAATTACTAGAGTTAAATACATGTTACTATAAGTAGATGATATTAGTAGTAAAACAAATGCCTAATAAATGAAACAAAGTAACTGTTTGGAAGGATATTTTCACCTAAGATAAAAGAAAATCTATGATTTATATACTAAATTACCAATGAGTGAAATAGTCTCACACTTTTCATTTACCTACAAATAGGACAATGGAAATAAATGAATGCATTCTCTTGCTATCTAAGGAAGGCCCTAATTTAGCCAGGGCTTCAATAATAACCGTAGTTTAAAAAACCAAAAATGCACTTTACATATTCTATACTATAATCTTTCCTATTACATGGATGTTCCCCCTCCGCGCCCCTGCTTCCCCCTGCTTTCAAGTTAATGCTAATGGAATAAAAGCAGTCAATTAATTGCCAACTATTAACTATACTGAAGATTCTATGCCACTTCTCTGGAAGTACTGTATCTAGGAGTATAATACCAAACACTATCTCTATAAATCTTTATTGGCTAACATTTATGAATTCTGGGGCTATGTTCAGATTTATGAATTTCTATTTTCTTAAAAAAAATTCCTAATATTGCAAAAATTTCCTCAATTAGAGCTCAATATATACACTAGATACTATAGAACAATTCTCATTCCCAATTCTTGCCCAAGGCTATGACTGTTCTGCAACTTTCTAAAGTGAATTAGTACTGTGTGGGGAATGGGCCTCACTGCTACAGAAATACCTAAACTACTGGGGTTTGTCTTGGCCTGGAATTGCAGAAGAAATTAATTCTATGTTGAGTTCAGGTGAAAATAAGGTAAACAGTGAAGGTACGGAGAAGCAAAGTCAATTTGTATACCTTAATCCTTTCTCTAAGTTGGGTAAATTTTGTTAATTTTCTTTGGCAAAAGTGAAAATATGAAGTGCCACCTAAATTAACACCTTTTACTGAGTATAAAAGGCATTATATATTTATGCACAAATTCAGATTCTAAAGTCTGAATTTGGCATAGCTAATATATTTGGTAATTAGAACACACAATTTCTTTCTTCAGGTTCCAGTATGACTACAGCTAGTATTCCCTATATTTCTTGTTCGACATAATATGAATGCATGGCTTCAACTACTTTAGACTTTTACATGAAGATAATAGCAAGAGAAGGCACTTTATTTAAGATGTAGAAAACACAGTAGGCCAACAAACCTTCAGCCATTTTACATGCAGGAAGTTGAGCATGTAAGAGAAATTTACCATAATGTTATCTCCTTCAAGGCGAGCTGAGTTTAGTTGCTTAAGTGCATAGGTAAGAGACAAAGAACACATTATACCAATGAACACAGTGAAACAAGTTGCTTCTGCACAATAAAGAACACACAAACAAGTATTAAAAGAGCTGATAAAATGGTTTTCTACTTGAAAAAAAAATTATATTGTTCTACAGAATTTCATATAGTGGTGCCTATTCAATTTTTCCAAAAGACTCAAATTTTCAAAGACAAAAAACATGGTTGATGATTGATTTTAAATTAGAAGAATTTAAAGCATTTGCTTTAAATCAGAAGCATTCAGAACTGTAGTAACTGCCACAGTTACTTATAATTTTTATTACATTTTCACCTTCTGCCTACCCACAACTGTCCTATTCAAAGATTATTTCTACTTTATGAATGTATGCTGCCTTCAACCACGTTCTCTTTCAATCAGCCTCAGCCAGGTCTTGGCATACCCTGAAGAAATACGAAAGGCATGCCAACCCTTGTACTTTTAATAAACTTTAAATTCTAATATGTGTACATTAAAGTTAAGGTTATATGATGGTGCTATAAATTCATTCAGTTTACAAATTAAAGATTTAGACCACTGCGAAGATGTTTAAGTGGACAGAGGGACTTAATCACTAAAGTAACAGAAGTCTAAACATCTAAATATTACAGAGCTTTTTTTTTTTTTTTGAGGAAGATTAGCCCTGAGCTAACATCTGCTGCCAATCTTCCTCTTTTTGCTGAGGAAGACTGGCCCTGAGCTCACATCCATGCCCATCTTCCTCTACTTTCTATGTGAGACGCCTGCCACAGCAATGACTTGCCAAGTGGTGTCATGTCTGCACCAGGAATCTGAACTGGCGAACCCCAGGATGCTGAAGCGGAACATGCGAACTTAACCGTTGTGGCACTGGGCCGGCCCCTACAGAGCTTTGAAACCACACTTTTTCCTTCCCATTAACTCTAAAATTTTTTTTTTTTAAGTTTACATAAGACTAGGGTCAGTAAAAGTCAGTGCCTTATAATCTAAATGCAGAAGTTCAATTTGTTTTTGCTTCTCTGACATAAATTTTATATTATTTTAAAAACTGTTCACAAAAGTTCACTGTGAAACACTAAAGTAGGTTTTCTCTTTTCTGCTCAATTGGTTTATTTTTGAGAAATGCCTTTGAGGTCGCCTTACCATTCTTCAAAATGCTAACTAATAAAATACAAGTTAGTAATGTATCAATATTAGATACAGGCATAAATTTTTTACTGATAGGGCTAAATCATAAAAGAGTTCAATTTGCTGTACTAGATTGTGAAGTGAGGGCAGCAGAGGTTTTGCATTATTTATCTATGAACTCTGCACAAAATGAGCATTCAATAAATACAGAATTTAAAAAGAGGTCACAAGAAACCAGTAAATGAATTAAAAAAAAAAAAGTGGTAACATGTACAGGTCCCAAACCTTACTTGCAGAAGAATAACTAGTCACAAACAATTAATCCATAGAAATTTATAAAGAAGTGAAACCAAAGAAACTCTTGAGATTAGAGTAACCTCTTCAGCTGCCAACTAGGAACCAGGAAATGTGTCAAGGAAGAAAAAAAGCAAAACCAAACTCCTACTAGTTTCTATTTTTCAGGTAAACAAAAGATAGAGGAAAAAAATAGAAACAAAAAAAGACCACAAAATATAGGCATGCCTCAAGGCTTTATGTAATAAACTAAGAGGACTTTTCCTTTCTGAAGTATTTCAGACTTACTGCTATAAAGTTTGAAGAAAAACGAGTTGGTTATCTAGGGGTAAGACACCCCTAAAAACAGGAAATGTGAATTTTTGCTTAGATTAATATTTTAAATATTTGGCTATGGTTAAATTTTGTTTTATGCAACATATAAATTCTAGAAAAACTGTGTATAAATGAGTGTTGAAGAAAGTCATTTGTATAATCTTTCATTTTTATTTTAAACATGAATTCTCATGGAAAAAATTTTGTCCTTAAAAATACAGGGCACAGAAAAATTGTCAAGATCTTTTCTGGATATAGTAAAAGGAAACACCTCTCAAAATTTGTCTACTATTATATTTAGTGCTTATACATTTTAATAGCAGTGGTAAAATAATTCAGAATAATCAAAGGACCTTGTATACTGTTAAATCTATGAGCTTTCTGGCACTTTTCCAGGTAAAAAAGTAGGCTACTATTATCTTCTAATAGTGCTCGTTAAAGAAAGTCTTGTCCTGACAGTTGACAACAATATTCTTATCCCAAAATCATCACTGAGCACATGCAGGCATTTTGAATAGAGATTCTGTTCCAGTTCAAACTTTTATTTCTAAATGATCCTATTTATCTTAATATTTTTCCTGATTATGCAATTAGTATCTTAAAAACCAGTTTATATTTTACTATATAAATTTATTATTAGCAACTAGAAACTAATATGCTAATTTAGAGTCTCTTGCCATGTATAGTGTTCATTTTAAAGTTCTGATTCTGCAAAAAGCCTGCTTAGAGAAGTTAGGCTGTTTTGATGATGATGTAATGATACACTCTGATGTGAAAATGCCAATGAATTTGGAATTAATGTTTTGTTAAAGATAGTTTTTCTCCAGCAGTAGCTAATACAGATTCTCCAACAGTGGAATCATCTAGAAGAAAATAATTTATTCTGCTCATATAAGGTGTCGGGATAATCTCATAAGACATCACTGTCCAACACCAAGTTAGTAGTTTTAAATTTCACTCTAAACCAAGTCTCAACCCTTTCTTTCCCCAAACAAGAGAGCAACAAGACTTCTACCAGCACTGCGGTAATATGCTCAGTAAGGCAATGAATTCTTGATGGTGGTAGTGATAGTGAGTTGAAAACAGAAGGCAGTGGGAATATTATGCCTCTTAACAAAACATATCCCTAGCTCAAAATAAGAATTAACTTGTTAGTGTCCTCTAATAAATTAAGATTTGTTTATATTGTACTATCTTAAAGGTGTTCCAATTCAAATGTGATTAATCTCTTCAAACTTTGAAATGATGATATAAACAGTATAAACATCAGATTAAATATTATAAATAAAATCTTTTAAGAAAGTTATATAAATATATATAAAATCATTAACTTATTATATTTAATATATAACCACTCAGTTTTAGATGACTACTCTGAGGGTGAGTTTATGAAAAACATACGAGTACTTATTTATTAAATGGGTTTCCTCCTCTTCAAAATAGCCACCTGGGAGTCCATGCTGTCACTGATGAATGATTTTGGAACTATTCTTGGTGACAACTCGTTTAGTCAGTTTGAGTCACATGTGGAAAGAGAGTCATATCTAATTTTTAAGCCACACACAAGCATTCTCAAACTTGATTCATTCTCCTCTTAATTACTATTTTTCTACTTCAAATATAGTAAAACTATCTCCAAAAGACATATTTGCCACCACCACTGAGGATATTTGAAGAACACAACATAGCTTTCGGAGCTCTTATAATTTTTGTTTTTTTAGCAAAAGTGTATTACTAAAATAATATTGCCTCGATATGACTACTTTTCACTGATTTGGATGTATTAAGTTCTGATAAGTTTGTTTAAAAAACACAAAAATGTACCCAAAAGTCCTATTTCAGTCTTAATGATAGACTGTAGCTTGCATGGCATATGAATAAAATATTTTACAAAAAATTATTAACTTAAAATGTTTTTCTATTAAAAAACACTACTTACTGAAGCTCTAGTTTCTGCAGCTTTTGCCTTTTTTAGTCTGGTTTTCGCAGCATCCAAATCCAGTCTCTTATTTTGTAATAGTTTCCTTTCTTTCTATAAATACAGGAAAGAAAAAAATAAAAGTTAATTATGCTAAAATCCACTAAGAGCATACACATTTAAAATATTACTCTCCATTGACTATACGTATCATCTGAAAAACAAAGATCTATGATGACAAAATCCGACCCCCTTTTGCAACTTTTCAACTTTAAAAAGATCAAGCCATTCTAGATGTCTGAAAAATCTGGGAAAAATCAGGTGATGATAGAAACAAATATTGTTATTATTATTATTGTTATTTTTTAAACTGATAGGTTTTATTTTGCTTTTTTTTTTTTTTTTGCAGGGAAAGATTTGCCCGGAGCTAACGTCTGTTGTCAATCTTCCTCTTTGTTCTTTTTCTCCCCCTCCCCAAAGCCCCAGTACATGGTTGTATATCTTAGTTGTAAGTCATTCCCCTTCTACGTGAGCTGCTGCCACAGCATGGCAACTGACAGAATGGTGGTGTGGTTCTGCAACCGGGAAACAAACCTAGGCCACTGAAGCAGTGAGAGTGCAGAACTTTAACCACTAGGCTATCAGGGCTGGCTCAAAGAAATATTCGTTTTAATATTTTGCCATTTTGTTCCCCAGGAAAGATTCAGAAATGTCTTCTTGGTTGTCCGAATTTGGAGATGGATGTTACTGGCATCTACTGAATAGAAGCCAAGGATGCTGCTAAACATCTTACAATGCAGTATAGCTCCCACAACAAAGAATCATTCGTCCCAAAATGTCAGTAGTGCCCAGGCTGAGCAACTGTTTCAAACTATCACAGATTACCTATGAAGTGTCTGTGGTGAAGGAGGTATGGGCTCAGGGCAAAGCTCCTTCATATCCTATGTGATCTACCTCAACGATTGGGCAGGCTGCTATTAATGTGCCATGGCACTGAAAGCAACTGTACTACTCCAAAATGGAATTTTAAATTATAGAATGAATAACGAATATGCATTAAATGGTATCTTAGAATTCCTCATGGGAACTTCAAGCTTCTATAACAGGTAAGTTCAGATGTTTGCTTTATTCTCAAATTTCATATACCAAATTTCATCCTATTGATAGTCTAATATCTTTTAAATAATATTTGAACTTGGTGGCTTTTCCTCTGTGTCAGCCCAGATACTTGTTTACCAAGAGACAAATTCATTGTAAACATATCAAGTTTCTAAAATATTTTGTAATAAGAAACCTGTAAATTAAAGTTTGGAGTAGTGTTTACAATAAAGGGCAGTCTTGCAAAAAGGGAAAAAATCCACCTAGATCTCCACTCTGCCTCACTTATAAAACAAATTAAACTCAAAAACAATAGACAGATCAGGTTAGAGAAAAAGATGTAATGTTTATCTCATACTTCATCAATCAAACACAGCCGTGTGAAAAGAAGGTAACAGACATCTAGGGATGCAAAACCACAGGAAGTACAGTAGCCAGAAATACAGCTTCTAGTAATGAGGTTTCGGCCTCCCAGTTTAAATAAACAGTCACATGGCTATACTATGGTGATATTTTGTACCATAATTTTATAATCATTCCAGGAACCTCTCTACAGATTTTAAATGTGCCGGTAATGAACAAGATGGATGTCAAGTCATCTCCATAATACTACAGGGACACAAAAATGGAGGCAGTGTCATCAACAGTCCTTTATTTTGGTTTAGTTTTGTGTTCTGTTAAATATGTATGTAGCCAAATTATTTAAATATTCTAATCTGCTATGTTACACAGTCATTAAGAGGGCAAGTTATTCATTAAAACTGAAAGTATATTGGACTGTTGGTGGTGAACACAATGCAGTCTACACAGAAAGTGAAGCATAGTGATGTACACCTGAAATTTACATGTTATAAGCAAAACAAAAAAACTCCTCTAAGTATATATCTAAATTATTTTTCTAAGAAAATGAAACACTTTCCAACTCACAGAAATTGTTTTGTAATCTCCTTCTATAAAGTTTCTTAATGGAGTGAGAAAATTTAAGGCTGATGTTTGAATCAGCTCTCTGTCTGCTGTTCCAATTCGTTTTTGTGTTTCTCCACATTTAATAAGTGCATTGCCTGCAAAGGAAAAAAGCTTTTTACCATTGTCTGGTACTGTCAGAAAATCATGTTAAATCAGCAATTTAACCTGCTTTAAAGTTAGCTGTCGCTTGTTTACTTAAGTAAAAATCAAATAGAATTAACTGAAATTAAGGTAGTTTTATTTTAAGAATAAATTTAAAATTATAAATATCTAAATGAAAATGACAAAAATGAACTTTTTACCATGTCCTAATTGTACCAATTCTATCAATGGGAAAAGAGAGGACAGAGATACTAAAAAGTATTTATGGTCACAGCTCAAAATAGTGTAGATATAATGCTTAAAACAGTTTAATAAGTAGATCAAGGCAAAATTTGTCTTCTGTTTCTATATTGATGCACTTATCTCAAGTACCTATAAATATTTATATCTTAAGCTAAAGAAAAACGCATGTTTTGCAACATACAACCCCTAATATTTAAATAGAACAAGTACAGTGGAAAACAGAATGTAAGAAAGGGAACCACAAGACCAAGGTTCTATTCCTAGTTGTACCTCTAATAAGCTTTAGTTCTGTGGGTCTTAATCCCTTCATGTTAGGATGAGATCTGATCAGTAAGGAAGGTAATAATATGACACAGTATTTAAGAGCTCAGTTTCTGGATACAGATCTATGTTTGAATTACTAACTGTGTGATCATGGATGAATTAGTAACCTAAGACCCAGTTTCCATGTCTTTAAAATGGAGACAGCAGAATTTACATTATAAGTAGGACATAAGTGAGGATCTACTGAAATAATATATGTATTGTATAGTACTTAGCTCAAGGCCTGGAATACTCAATTGTTAAGTATTATGAATTACTAATAAGTAGATTCACAAAGCCCAACTCCAATAATCAGGGTACATTCACTGGAATTACTAGAGGGGCAGATTAAAAAAGGAAAAAATTTAGAAGCCTTTCCAGTATTCATGCTCCACTAGGCCTACAGCTTGTGAAGGAAAGGGCTGAGTCTCCTTCATGCATCTTTATGACCTCAGCATCTAACTGCATCTGTCATAAGCAGGTAATAAAAAATCTGTTCAACGTATAAAGTTTTTCTAAAATTAATAGTTAAAATTTAGAAATAAACCTATAGAAATTTTAAGCATTTTCAGATTTCTGAAAGAATTATATTTTGAAGAACACAACGTAAAAGTTTCAAAGTTGTACATCTAAAAGCCAGTAAATGGATTAATGGCATTCATTACAGTGTTTAGGCTATTCTGTCCGACATAAAGATAACTACCAAAACTTTAAGTTCATTTAGTCCCAGAATTTATGAGCTATTTCATAAATCAGGACTATCTGTAGAAAATCATTTAATTTACCAACCATTTCAAATCCAAATAAGGACCAATTTCTTGCAGAAGTCTTAATAAAGAGAATTATCAGCCATAACAATAGGAAAAGAAGCTACAGAAATCTGAATTAGTATCATGTTTGGAGGAGATTAGATTTGAGGGATAATAAAGATGCATAATTTTGAGCTTTAAAGTTATCCATTATAAAAGTTGGTATAGCAACTAACAAAGCTGGCATAATTGTAAAACATGATTATAGAAAATTTGAATTATATAAGAGGAAAACAGAAATGAAATGTAATGCAAACATCCAGAGATAATTTATTGTTAACAATTTTTTGGTACTAACATTATTGTGTAATGAAAGAACTAGTGATTTGTTCAAATACTTACTATGTGCCAAGTACTTTAACACAGAAATAAACAAGCTCTCAATAAAGCTTAAAAAAAAAAATCAAGTACAGGAGACACATGTAAACAAAAATTACAATATATCACAAGAAGTATTACAACAGAGGAATTGCAAGATCCAATGGGAGTACAAGCAAAGAATTCATTTAACATTTTTTTTTTGAGGAAGATTAGCCCTGAGCTAACTACTGCCAATCCTCCTCTTTTTGCTGAGGAAGACTGGCCCTGAGCTAACATCTATGCCCATCTTCCTCTACTTTATATCTGGGATGCCCACCACAGCATGGCTTTTTGCCAAGTGGTGGTGCTACGTCTGCACCTGGGATCCAAACCGGAGAACCCTGGGACGCCGAGAAGTGGAACATGTGAACTTAACCGCTGCGCCACCAGGCCAGCCCCCCCATAACTTTTTAAAACTAAAAAGAATGTGAGTTTTCAGAATAGATGCTTAAAATACTAAACTGAACTGTACATATTTACTGGTCACCTATATTTCTCACTTCATCTAAAATTTTAACATAAAAAATTTGAAGTTAAAATTGATTTTACTAATATTACATAAATGTTAATGACCTCTCTCAGTAGTAGAAGTCTAGAAGTAAAGATATTTCTTATGAGACCTTTTTGCCTTTTGCTTACCATAAGCTGTTCCTGGGCCAAACTCAGTCCCTGCATCAATCATATATTGTCCCAAAAGTTCTGGGTTGTTTATACGACTTGGAGCTTTTCTATCCAGTTTCTCATAAACAAATTCTTCTATCCTGGCATCTAGGAGAAAGGTTTAAAATTACCAATGGTTTCAAAAAAGAAAAACTATCTAAAAGATTGTTTTGTTCCCCTACTAGCCATTTATCATCCTTTAAAATAAATATGAAATCAGCATGCTTTGAAGTACATATCTTAATATATAGTTTTTAATTTATACGTTAGAGTACTATATAGCTCTGAGAAACCTATATCTCAGAAATTTGATAAGACAGTTTGGCACAAAAATATTTTAAAATAAACTATTTTATGAGTATTTTACAGGATTTTAAGTTCCAGAAATGGGTTGGTATTCACTTAATACCTAGTGAAGAAGCTGCCTTTGCCCCATTCATATGGTGTCTAACTTTTAACTTTGAATATATGTTCATAATTTCAAAATCAGGGATTTCTAGCTATGAAAATATAGATATAACGTACCTAGAAGAACCAGAGTTACATGCTTCTGACATCTTTAACATGCTTTTGCTTGCTCACACACCCTCTCTCTTTCCTAGAGTCTAAATCTAGGCACAGGAGTTTAAGGCATAGAACAATCCAGGTTTGGAATAGTCTACTGACAGAGATCAACAATATGATGCCTTGGTTTAATTTTACTTAATTATGTTTAAAGCATAGAGATATATAGATATCTCTGAGCATGCATTCACTCAAAATATTTCATGACTAAAAATAAGTTTAAAATACAAAAGGTTAAAACAATAACATTAGGATACATGGAAAGGAAAAAACACCAGTAAAATCTGAATAAACATTTGGTTAGCACAACATTTAAGAAATTCACATTTACATTGCCGCCTAACAGCAAGGTATTTCACAGACAAATGAGAAAAAAGTCAAAGTTTCCAGAAATAATGACTAGATATAAATTAAAATTACAATCCAAAAAGAAGCTAAGTAAAATAGGTTCCTTCTAAGCATCTCACATAATTCCTCCACAAGTGGAAGTTTCACACAGTGCACTGAAAATTTCAAAAATGAGCTGAAACAGTAACAGAAACACTTCAGGAATTGGCAAAAGCATTAATTACAATAAGTAAAATAGGCTGTTGGAATAATACTCACTTTTGTGGTAGACTCTGTTATAACATTAGAAAAGTTTTTAAGCAGGAATTTTGAAAGCTTTAAATTAGTTAAAACCAAAATGAGTCAGTTAGAAACATACTAAGTATTTAGAAGATGTTAACCAAATTTCAGAATTTCATTTTCTGACTGTGAGAGTGATTCTTAGCATTGTTGCTTTTCTACCTATTTGGTCAAAAGTTTAAAGTTGAATCCTATGTTGATTTCATTCAGTTAATAAAATATTTGGTATGTTAATAAATAAATGTTTCATTTCAGTAAGGCATCAATAGGTCATAATAAAATCTTAACAAAATATGCAGGAAATTCTGCTATAATGCAATATATATTTCTGAAAAACCCTGGGTTCTGGAAAATCATACACTAAAAATAACAGGGCTTACAGGGAAAAGAGGGTTGGGTCTAACCACTCAAAATCTATGTGACTTTATAACAAGAGCACAAAAAAAAACAAGAACAATTCTGTTACTACTTCCAACTTAAAACACTAAACTAAAATTGTATTACATGAGCCACTGTAACTTCTTTACACTGACTCCATTCCCTTGTTTACCAGTTGTATATGAGCTTATTTGCCATTCAGAAAAACATGTCGTGTAACAGACTATATACGTGAGGAACTCTGGAAAGAGTAAAGAATAAGAGGAAAAATGTCCACTACTTTTTTTTTTAAGTGCCATGGTATACAATTTCAGTAACCTAAACAAATAAGAAATATCACATGGTGTCAAAGACAGTGGACCTTGCTCAAAGTGTAAAAGGTCTATTTTAAAAGGTCACTGCATTTTAAAATGGCACAGAATTACTAATATTTTGTATAGTGCTTGAGGTTTATGTAATAGCAACAAAATTTAAAGCTTGGAACTTTAAGTTAGTATTTAAAAATAAGTTTACGCCATTTCCCAACATGGTCACAATAACACTGGGGAAAAGGGGAAGGAAAGCATGCGTTGCTGCCTTTGTCCTTCAAGTTTTGATATGTAAAGCTCGTAGGGAATACAAGGCGCCAATACACCTGGCTCTAACTCAGGTTTCACTTCTAATTAGCTATGCTACATTGGACAAAATGCTAACTTGTGAGTGTGAATTAAGAAACAATTACTGTGCACCTTATTTGCAAGGTTATTGAGTTGGGTGACCTGAAAAACCTCACAGAGTTGTCTGAAAATCAAACAGAATAATTTATGTAGAAATGTAAAACTTAACATAAAGAATTGGTAACTAAGTTTCTATATAATTTCCCCTTATTTAGGGACAACTGTCCCCTGGATGAAAAAGGAAGATTAATTTATTTTCACAGCCTTCCATAACTTAAAATTCAAAGTCATTGCCTGAAATTGAGTTTTCATGAGGATTCTACAAAGGTCTGAGAAACGTTATCTGTCAACTTGTTAGAGGGCACACGAAGAAGTTTTATCACCCTCTTCACCAAAAGCACATACAAAAAATAACCACTGACCCTCAAAGTCAGAAATGAAAAAATTCTGTTTTCCAATAGCCACTAAAACTTTTTTTTTTTAAACTTAAAACACCTACCAGCAGGACCTTTTAATAAGATTAGTCAGTAAGGTAGACAAAAGGTAAAAAGTTTCTTACTTGGATTTGGCTGCAATAACACTTCAGTCTGTTTCATTATTTTTTCTGTCCATATTTTGGTACATTCAGCTTTACTAAGTAGGTTCTCTAAGTGAGCATCCAATTCTGTCTTCTCTGCCTGGCCAAGCTTTTCTTCTGTGAACTGTTATTGATTATAAAAAAAATTAAACATATCTGAAATACATTTTAGAAACCTTCATCAATATTTAAGAGAAAACTCAAATCCAAATAATCCCGAACATACAAAATAACTGTTTGCAAACCACTGCATGTGAATGCTACTTGTTTTGCCACTGTGGTAGTTTATTCATACCTCTTTTGGCACTTACCATGACTCTATCTTACATGTAACACGTATCCTTAGTTCTGCTAAAATGTATGGTGTGAATTCTACAGACAATCTAACATATTGCCTGTTATATAAAGTATACAAATGTTTCTTACATGGAAAGGTAGGATAATATAGTGGTAAGGAGTAAGAGCTTTGGGTCAGTTGGATCTGAATTCAAATCCTGGCTGCACTGCTAACTGTGTGACCTGAGCGAGCTTTTGAATATTTTTTTCTTAGGTATCCTCTATTGTAAGAGAGAGACAATACACACCTCACAGTGCTTTGAGAATTAAGTAAGAGTATGTATGTAAATCACTTTTTTCAGTGCCTGGTAATTATTATTTTGAATTTAAAAAGGGCTGTTTATGTTTAATGTGGCTTTGTATTATCAGCACTTTAATCACACTGAGTTAGACTTTTATGGGATGCTCTGGGAAACTATCATTTAAGTTGCTTCTTCAGATTATGTTCCAGCAATTGATTTATACCCTAACTTTTGGAATATATCCTATTCACAATATGGAGGTGTGTTTTAAAGATCACAAAATGTAGTTAAATATACTCAACGTATCAATTTTTATTATCTTGAGTGTGTTGGTTTTTGAAGAAAGGCAGCATTGCCCATATAATAACAAAGAGGTAAAAGATTTTCATGTAGATTTTATGGAGACTTGTGGATACTTTCAATTAAATATTAAAGGTGATGACTCAGACTATTTATTATATATAATTTTCCTCTGGAACATGTGGCTTTCTCCCATCAAAACACACGTATATCACTAGTACTAATTCTATGCTTATTAGTCATAACTCATTTCTGCCTACCAAAATATAATGTTCACCTTGCTTTTTCCCCCTTTCATTTCTTAAAATATCTTCTGCTGCTCCATTTTTCTTACTTTTATTATGTATGTTTCAACATCCTTCTTTTTGGCCTAATACTTTCAACTGATTATCAATTAGTACTTTTAGCTGAAAGGTTCTCCAGAATGTTATTCTTAGACTTCTGGTTACAACCCCCACTGAAAGTCTTGTTCAGAGGCTAGAAATAACAGCTCGAGCTTCTGTAAAAACTTAGGTCTTTTTGAGACTGGTCTGTAGCCAAGCCCTGACCCAATGGGTGGAACTGAGAAGAGCAGTTCCAAAGCTATTGCCTAAGCCCATAAACTTGCAGTGTACTGTAACCGAGGATAGGAGAGGCACTGGGCAAAAAATCAAAATCCTAATCCCAAGGTCAGTTTGGTAACTACATAATCTCATTCTTAAGGGAGAATTCTGGTATTCTCTACAGATCCTTGAAGATTCTAAGCAACAGACCTCCTACAGAGGTACAGATTAGAATTTTACATGTTCGAAGCCCTATCTCCAACAGTTAAATAGATTATTTCCCAGATAAAACAACCAATAGGAGGGAAAGAAAGGGAACACACCCAGGTGAACATCATCCACAGGGGATGATCTACCAGTAGAGAAAAATTACTCACTTAGTACCTTAATAAGCAAGTACATCTATTTGTTCATTCTATTCATTACTTCAACAAATATTTATTAAGCACCTACATATGTGCCAGGCACCATTCTAAGCACATGGGTTTCAGCAGCCAAAAAACAGACAAGCTTTCTGCTCTTAGGAAGCTTATATTTTAATAGGGAAGACAGACAATAAACAAGTAAATAAATAATTTGATAATAAGGATACATAGATAAAAAAGATGGTGGAGAGAGGACCAATACAGGTGGTCCTATTGTTTCTTGAGCGAGTGAATGATTAACTGAGCGAATTACAGAATTCAAGCACAGAGGAAGGAAGAATTCATTCCACAGGGGCTTGGGGGAGCAGGAAAATCAGGGAAGGCTTCAAAGGGAGAGGGATATGCAATCAGGGACTGGAAGGGGGTGTAGGAGTTTGAGGAGTGTGAGATGGGGGTGGTTAGAGAAATAGCCTCTCTGAGCAGGTAACAACCTGATACTGAACAGTAAGAAATGAGCTATGTAAAGATCTAGGGAGAGGGTATAGAGATTTATCTTCCAATTGCATTGCTAGTGTGGGGGATCAGAATTGGCCACCACAAAATGTGTCTCTTGCCTTGCCTTGATTATTTTTAAGAACAAAACACTCTGAAAGAAACTCCCCCCAACTGCCTAAAAGAAATTCAAAATAAAGGCCTGCCCCCAGGACAGGCCAACACCACACAACTGCGGACTGGGAGGACCCTTGCTAAGCCCACTCTTATCAAAGTTCTATTTACAAACATTTGCTTTTCCATTTCCATGTGAACTGTCTTCCTCCCCTTTGAGGCCCCAAACACTCCCCCCCAACATCCTCCTTTGTCTTTAGCTGAAGATGGTATTTAAGATGAGAGCCTCTGCCATTTTGGTGAGTTACTTAGTTTTTGGGGGTCTCTCCCATGTATAAATGTTATAGAGCTTTGTTTGATTTTCTCCTGTTATTCTGTCTCATGTCAATTTAATTTGCAGCCCAGCCAGAAAGACCCAGTGGGTGGAGGAAATGTTCTTCCTCCTCTACACTACACAATCACTAGCACTACCTTCATGCATATTAAATATTATTTTTTGGTATAAATCCTTAATTTATATTTAACGTCCAAGAACAGATTAGTACAATAATCAACAGATCCACATTTAAAAATCAGTATTTATTAGGTCAGTCTTTGTGCAAGGCACTCTGCTAAGAACTAAAGACATAGTTCTTGGTTATACAAGAGCTAAATGACAAATATTACCTAAACGATATAAACCTATATGCTTATTTTTTTCAGTACATAAAATCATGTTAATGATTTAGATGTTTTAGAAACACACTGGAATTAAAGGTACAGGCTAGAAATTACTAAAAAATGTTTATAAATAGCAATTAAATAAAAAGTCACTGAGTTTATCTGATACAAATTATGTTTTAGACTAAGTTTCTCCCAATAATATTTCAGAGAACCAACAATTAAAAAGGCAATTATTAGGAAAATAAAACACTTCAATGTTCCGGTCAAAAGTCCTGCTCACTTAATTAACTAATATTTTCTGATTGTCATGACACTTCCTTATAGGTATCTCACTAAATAAACATTTTTTTTCTTTTGAGGAAGATTAGCCCTGAGCTAACATCTGCCACTAGTCCTCCTCTTTTTGCTGAGGAAGACTGGCCCTGAGCTAACATCCATGCCCATCTTCCTCACTTTATATGTGGGATGCCTGCCACAGCATGGCTTGACAAGTGGTGCATGGGTCCGCATCTGGGATCCAAACCAGTGAACCCCAGGCCGCCAAAGTGAAACGTGTGAACTTAACTGCTGTGCCACCGGGCTGGCCCCTAAATAAACATTTTTTAGTGAAAAAGACAGTGTGTGAAAGTGTAATAGACCAAAGATGAGTATTTGCAACGTCATTTTTTTTGTATAAGTCTGAGCAAGAAACAAAGAAAATATGTAAACTGACTTACAAAGTAAGATTCTACAAACACAATGAGTAGGTTTTTTACTCTTAGTTCAGAAGGATAAAAAAAAACACAAAAAGCAATATAAGGAACACTAAGCATAAGTGAGATAGAGAGTCTGATGATAGAAAACCTGTTTAGAAAATAGCAGTTCTGCAATAAGGCCCACATGAACAATGTTCTGAAGCACCAATAATAAATTCTATCTGACGTTTACTTGAATTCTCTGAGAGTGAAAAGAGTTACTATTTTTTTTCACTCTAACTACATTGTGTTTCACATCTCAGTATGTTATATATGGTCTTGTTTTACCTTGTAATTTTTTTTTTAGTGTTTTCTTTTCTCAATTAAGATCATTTATAAGACCTTTTTTATACTTCTGTATCCTTAACAGTGTTAGGGCTTAGCATACATTAGAAAGTGCCATACACTCAGTTGTGCATTTTATCTAAAATACTCAAAAAAATCTTCTTATATAGGTAAGAATCATAATTTTAGTGATGAAGAAGTTGAGGCTCACAGTGGTTAAACATTTTGCCCAAGGTGTCGGCATTGTGATTCAATCTCACATCTGTTTGAATCAGTATTAGTACATTACACTACCCTTCCAGTAAATTAATATTTTCTACTGCCATTATCCAAACATATGCTGTGCTTCCCTGTCTCTGTGTCTTTGTTCATAGCACTCTGGTCAGCTTTATCCTATAGTCCACCTCTGCTTCTTACAAAATATTCAATAATCATCAAATTAATGGCAACCTTAATCCTATCTAGAACGAACCAAAAAAAGCGGGGGGGAGGGAGCGGGGGGGACATAAGAACTTTGCTAATGTTATATATATTTAAGTTAAAATTATAAAGTTAAATTTTATTACTTAAATGTACAATTGTAAAAGATATACTATTTCCCATATTTTATCATTGTGGGGGCTTAAGGATTTTTTCCATTGTTATTCAGGAGGTACAACATATTACAATAGTACAATATGTAATACGTAACATTTTTCTCTAAAACACTTTTAAGAATGCATCTACTACTGAAAATGATGCATTATAGCAACTAAATTAAGGAAGTTTAAATTATTAATAAAAAATATTTATGGAGTATATATATTTTCATCTACTGTATGTAAGATGTATAATCAGCATATGACATGGTTCTTGCCTTCAAAGATTTTATGATCTTAATAATACTGCCTAAACACAAACATAAAATTATAATAATGGTACCATTTTCAGAAGGACAAAAAGACATATTAATTTTCTTTTAAAAAAGATCCCTTTCCTAATAACCAAAAATTTTATATTTTACGCTTAAAAAGTTTTAGTTTTTAACTGTGTAGTTTCTTGATGATAATAGCTGTTAATGAGAAACTACAGTTGATTTTAAGCATGTATTTTAATGAAAGTATAGCAGTAGCATTTAATAATTAAAATTTTTGTGAAAACAACGTACTATAAAAGTCAGAATGTAAATAAGTCATAGAAACCCAAACCCAGTGTTCTGTAAACTGTAATATGATGTATAATTCTTTCACAATATTTCATTAGTAATACAGTAAAACAACATGAGAATAGAAAGCTTAATCCCCCTCCTTGTATATTTTCTCTAAACACTCCTTTAAGGGAAGGATTGTCTTTGAGTCAGCTACATTATGCCAGGCACTGTAATCCTTCCTTTACTGCAAGAGAGGAATGTAGCCTACAGTAAGAAATAGTAGCCTGGATTCCATACCCTGCTTTACTAGAAAGAAAAAAGAACTCTAAGTGAAAAGGGTGGGTGATCAAAGACATCTATTTAATAAAAACTCAAACCATCAGTTCTCTGACTGGGTAAGAGTAATATTTCAAAAGTAGTCTAAACTTCTTGGGGGAAAATGTATAACACAAATTCTGAATATTCTTTAGTAAACTGTAAAGCAGATCCTTCTCAACTGGTTCCCAATTTTGGCTGTTCTCTGCAATTACTTGGGGGAGGTTTCAAAAACACTGATGCCAAATCCAACCCCAAGGATTCTAATTCAACTGGACTGGGCTGCAGCCTGTAAAGATTCCTCAGGTAATTTTAAGTGCAGCTAAGACTGAGCATCACTGTTCTAGGCTTATACATAATTATTTCAACATCAGGTTAACAAACCACCTTCTATCTAGTAGTTTACTAAATTAATGCCAAGAGCACCAAAGCATGCCAACATAGTTTTGGGAAACACTAAATAGGCAGAGTTTTTACATAATGAGAAAAACATAGGGACTTTGAACACGCTATGTTTATTAGAATTTTAGAGACCTAGTGAAGTTATTGCAGTTTAAATTCTATAAAAGAAATGGGATTTGAGAAGGGCTTAAGAGAGAATGTTTGGCCAAGTTAGAATTCCATCCAGACAGGATCTGCCACTCTTGACACGAGCTAGTTGAGGGCAGCAACATATTCATCTTTACATCTCCAGCTTAGACACACTACTATGCTTGCTGAATTAAACAGCAGATCAAGGCCAAGCTTGCAACTAAATTTTAAAGACCTTTTGTCCCTCAGAGAATAGCTGGCATTCATGAAGTTCATGGTGTAACTTTAGAAGTCAGTTCAAAGAAAATGTCAGAAAGCTAAAATGAACCCCTTCCCTAATTAATTTAGTTTGAAAATACTTTTTTAAGGAAGTATAGGCTCTTATTTCAAAGATTGTGAGCAAAACTTTGCTTTAATATCAATTCTGAATTAAAAATGTGCTCACTTGAAAGATTTATCAAGTAAAGTAAGAGAACAGTAATTCACAAAATGGGTATTTACCACAAAGAATAAAATATCTAAATTATGACAAATTGCAACTAGACTATGAAGTCCTTGAGGGTAGCAACTGGGTCTCATTCATCTCGGTATCCTTCAATGTAAAGACCTAGGAGCTACTCAATAAATATAGGTTGAACTAAATAGTTTAATATTTTAGACTGGCATTAATCAACTTCAAGGTCAGCAGATACAATGCTAGAAAAGTATTAATAAAAACAAAATTATTCAATAGGCTAAATGATTCAAAGAGCAAACTTTCCATATGTATACTACCTTACTTTCCTAAAATGATATAAAAAATTAAAAAGAACCAAGTTGGACGTTGTGAGAGAAGAATAAAAAAGAAACAGAGCTGATTCCTTAGGACAGACAATCTTATTGAAGATGTGAAAGCTATGGAGTAACAAGAATTTTAGAGCTCCAAGGGACCTTACATAACAGTTCATTAGAAGAAAAATGCCACATGATCATACAGAACTGAAAAATGACACAGGATTTCATATCAAGCTCCTGTGTTCTGAGATGGGACTTGAAGTTGTATCTTGAGGCAAGGAAAGACTATACCAAGATGGGGTGGAGGGCATTCAAGATGAGTTTAACTGTATGAAGAAAAGCCTAGAGTTAGAAAAGTACAAGGTACTTCGGAAATTAAAAAAATAATTTGGTAAGAATACAGAGTTTATATATGAATGAGAGAAAAGACAAGCCCAGAAGGGAGTACTTCTACTAAGGAGTTTAGATGGAAAAGACAGATTCTAAGAACTAATAAATGTCTTTTTAAGACGCTAATAAAGTAACGATTTATCAAGGATAAATTACCTGATGCTTCTGTATTCTGTTTTGAGGGATTAAGAACAAAGCACCCAAATGGACTGTTAATGAATGAATGTGAAAAGGAATATTCATTTTCACTTATACATTTCACCTTAACATTCTTTTTAAGTACCAAGGTATATAAACAAATTTTTGAAGGGTGAAAGCGGAGTGATGAGACTCATTTATATGCTTTAATAGTTTGATTTTACTTTTTAAAACAGAGAATATGTTTAATTTTTAACTTAAAATTTTTTTTTTTTAAAGATTGGCACCTGAGCTAACATCTGTTGCCAATCTTTTTTTTTTTCTTCTTCTTCTTCTTCTCTTCAAAGCCCCCCAGTACCTAGTTGTATTCTAGTTGTAGGTCCTTCTGGTTGTGCTATGTGGGACATCACATCAGCATGGCCTGATGAGGGGTGCTATGTCTGCGCCCAGGATCCAAATTGGCCAAACCCTGGGCCGCCAAAGCTGAGCGCACGAACTTAATCACTTGGCTAAGGGGCCAGCCACTAACTTAAAAATTTTTAAGTAAAATGGAAAAAATGTATGGCAGTTGGCCAGCCAGAGAAGGGCCTTCCTTAAGGTATAATTTGAATAGAAATTATTTAGAAATGTGGAAGATGAACTCCATTCCTACTGTTCTTATTGCTTATAATGAATAACTGGCATAGGTCTTAATGCTCTTCTTAGGACGACACTTGGCACTATACGGATGTCAACTCAATTTAGAGTTGGAACTCAGTTACTGACATGAGGATGTAGTGTTTTGTTGAAAATTACCATAATGTATTCCAAATTTCATATGTTACATTTTGGAACCATCTTTCCTTTCTCACATATTTTATTTTAAAAAAAGTATTGTGGCAATGACAAACACAAAACCATAATAGTATAATGAAATCTCATGAACCCATAACCCAGGTTCAATAACTATCAACATTCTGCCAACGTTGTTTCAACTATCCCTTTTTTCTTCTGAAATATTTTTAAGCAATTCTCAGATATGATACAGTTTATATATAAGTATTTCAGAACATATCTCTAACAGACAATATAAAAAGACACATTAAAGGAGCCTATTCCTCCTGAAATTTTTCACTTAGTAAATGACTCAAGGCAAAACCTCAGAGTCATCCTTGACTCACCTTTCTCTTGAACCCCAGACAATCTGACAAGCAATACTGGACAGGTTTTGAACGTCCCCTGCTGTAATTCTTATCTCAGTCACATCACCTTTTGCCTGTCCTATGGCCACAGCTCCCTAACTGGTCTCCCTAGTACCCCTGCAACCACAGTCTTTGCACTTGTTCCCTCTGCCTGAAATGCTTTTCCTTCAAAAAACTGGGAATCGGTCACTTCCTTGAGGTCTCTTCAAATCTGATCCTATTAGAAAGGCTGGCCCTGACCATCATATCTAGACAACATGGCAACACCTGCCACCTCTGCCATTAAGCTATCCCCTATGGTCTTTTTCTCCATCACCATCTGATGTATTTACTAGTTCGTCGTCTCTTGCTAGACTGTAAGGTCTGGGTGGGCAGACATTTTGGAGTTGATTTAATTCACTGGTTTTCTTGATTTTATTCGTTGCTCTATCACCAGTATCCAAAATACAGTGGGCCGTCCATATCCGCAGGTTCTGAATCTGTACACTCAACCAAGTGCAGATCAAAAAGTCTATGATGGTTTCATCTGTACCGAACATGTACAGACTTTTTTTCTTGTCATTATTCCCTGAACAATACAAGTATGATAACTATTTCCACAGCATTTACATCTCACTAGGTATTACAAATAATCTAGAGATGATTTAAAGTATATGGGAAGATGTGTGTAGGTTATATGCAAATATTATGCCATTTTATCTGCAGATTTTGGTATCCACATCCACCGAAGAGTCTGGAACCAACACCCTGCTTATAATGAGGGATGCCTGTAGTAGTGACAGGCAGACATGGAGCAGGCATTTAAGTATTAAAGACTGAAAATTATTTGATAGATAACAGATTAGGACAGAACTTAAGAACATTTTCCTAAAGAATCTGAAACAATTAGTAATTAAAATTCATTTGGGAAGTACCTGTACATCTTTTGAGAGTTTTGCCACATTTATTTTTTAAATCCAGTCTGTAGACAATTTAAATCAAATTCTAGTACACGTGTCCTAAGTAAGCACTGTGGATTATGCACCTGAAAACAAATCTAACCGTATTTAAAAGAGTGGCATTATATAGTGTCAAATCTGCATTCAGCATTTAGAATCACAGGAAATCAGTCCTAAAAAAAATAATACCAAAGGTTCTGCCTCCTTTGCAGTCAACATTAAGTCTCACAAATCATAATTTATTTCAGACCCTCAATCACTCATTCTTCTTGCACCTTGTCTTTGAAGTATTAGAAGTAGGCTAAATTTAAATCAAGAAATTATTTTAACTATACAGTTTAATGTCTTTACAATATACCCTATATTTTAGTGGAGGAGGGGGAGAAGAGGGTTAAGGCAGCTAGCTTATTACTCATCATGTAGATTTTGTAATTTGGAAATCAAAACCTAGAAGGAATTTCCCATCTCTTAAGTATTATTTGCTTAAGTGTTACTGAAATGCTCACATTGTACTAGAAGGTCTCTCCAGGCTGTAACATTCTATTATTCTACAGTGTGTCCTAAACCCGCAATGCTTATCCAGGAAGAGAAAAGCAACTTGCAGTAGTAGGTCAAACAGCAGTTGGCTATTTACTAGACTGCAAGTTAAGCAAGTTACTTTACCTCTCTGAGGCTGCTTCCTTATACATCAAAGGGGTTAATAACATTGATCTGGCAAAGCTACAGAAAGGACTGGAGATAATCTGTCAAATGCCTAGCAAAATGTTTGACACAGTTTTTTCACAATGGGCAGCTATTACCTTGCTCTAGTTCTACCACACTTTTCCCAAGAATAGTGCAATGTAAGATGCACTATGCCAATGAAATTGGGGTGAAAGAGACAAGGAAAGTAGTAAAGCAAAACAACTGATTTACATTTCTGTATCAATTTGGTATGCATACTGGAAAACTATTTTTGTTTTCACTTTACATAAGAGAATGTTGTTGCTACCGTGACTATGTCATTAACTCAGACACCAGATTGTTTATAACCCATGTTGTGGCAAAATTTACATCTGTTCATAGATTTAACTGAGCTGGCATAATGTGGGTGATGACTGTAGGAAACCGTCCCAGTTGCCTCGTACTGACGCTTCCCTGACTGCGGAATACTACGAGATAGCTAACTTCTCCCCTTAAAGTGTATTTGAAACATACCACCGACTATAGGCACGCATGAACCAGGAAAGATTCACCCTACTGCCGGCGCTTCCCATTCTGAGAATGGGTGGGAACCCCCAAACTCTAGGTTTCTCATGGCCTTGGCAAAGTTTGGACGCCAACTGGCGATCTCCATTTCTCCCACGGACTGCCAAGCCCAGGGACGGTCCTTTCAGGGAGAGGGAGGGCTGGAGGGAACTGAGTTGGCAGCTCTCTGGGTTGAGGGGCAGGAAAAGGAAACTTCCTTCTTGGACTTGGCGAGGAGGGTGAGAGAAACGAAAGGCAAGGGTGGGGGCGGTGCAAGAATGGTCTGTCTCCGCGCGGGACTCGCAAGGCCTCCGCCCGCCGGGGTAGGGGTGGGTGGAGGTCACCCAAGCACCGGCGCCGTGAGGTCAGAAACCGGAGGCCGAACTCAAGGTGTCCTCCAGGGGCGGGAGTAGGCTCCGGGCCCCGTCCCTATCCCGCCTCGCTTCCCGTGGAGTGGCGGCTGGGCAGGAAAACGGCCGCCGGGTGCAGAGGAGCACCAGGCCGCGCCCATCACCAGGGCCGCCGGCCGCCACAGGCCCGCCGGGCGGCAGGCGAGGCCAGGTGCGGAGGGCTCAGCCGCCTCAGGCCGGGCGCTGCGGCGGCCCCTCCCTGGTCCTGCCCGGCGCCGCCACCCCTTCCCCCACCGCGGTACCTGCACCGCACGACTGAGGAAGGTGCCCGCGTCGGCCGCCAGCTTCTTCACGTTGAAGTCCATGATGTTCATCCTGGGCTGCAGCCGGGCCGAGCTGCCGGCTGACCTAGCGGGGAGGCAGGGGCGCCGCGGCCGGGCTGGGGCGCCGGGCGACAGTGGCGGGGGCAGACGTGGTAGGTGGAGGGAGGCGGCGCCAGCCCCGCCGCCGCAGCTGTCGTTTCCGTGAAGGGGGAGAGAGAGGGTGGGGCGAGAACGAGCGACTCGGAGCGGGCCGCGTGCCCAGGCGGCGGCGGAGGCCGAGAGCAGCGCCTGTCCGCTGGGACTGCGGCCGCTAACGGCGGCTCTGGCCGCGGTGGGCGAGCACGACGCAAACGGCCGGGCGTTCAGGCCGTCTAGGGCTGGGTCCCCAACGGAGGAAGCGAGCGCCGGCCGCGGGGCGGAACCTTAAAGAGGTTATCGCGGGAACAGCGACCCCTTCAGGATCGGGGCGGCTCAGCCGCGGGGGGCGCCGGGAGCTCGGCCTACCCCACCCGAGGGAGGGTCGCGTTCGCGGAGAGCTGCCCGCCGCGGGGACGCGGCATGTTTGCCGTTAAGCCCCTGAAAACCAAGAGCAGAGACAACTCAAATGTCCTTTGTGCTTTAAGAGAAAATATGGAAGTTATAGCATAGAATTACAACATCTGTGAAATTAGAACCAGCAGCTCCCAGGCATCTTGTAGCACCCGCGCCGGGGTGGTCCCTGAAGCCTGCATGGCGCTCGGCGTAAATTTGCAGAATAGAGTTGAATCTAATGTCCCCACCGAGTCTGTTGTTCATTCATTCAGCGTTTCTGAGTATCGACTGTGTACGAGGACTGAATTAGGCGCTGGAGATAACATGCTGAACAAGACCCTGTCCCTGCCCTCAAGAAGCTCTCAGTTCGATTACTTGACAACTCTTGGGGACTTAGCCACCCCCACCAAAAGCTCTGTTAACTATTTGCTGCCGCAAGGACTTTGTGATTGGCAGCATGCACACACTGGATTACAGGATCAACACTAGGTGCTTATTGGGTGCAAAGCATGGTGCCGGGGACACAAAGTGCCCGATGGAGGACACAAAGAAGTTTAAGATGGTGAGTGAGACAGAATAACCCTTAAGATTCAGCGTGGCGAATTTTAAGGACAAATGATTGTATGATGTGAAATCTGTTCAAAAACCTATACGGTAATTCCTAGTAACTTCTTAGCAGTCTCATGACACACTGTGCTTGAACTAAGTTAAAACAGGTGCAAACACGGATGGAAAGACATTACTATTTCAAGAATAAGAAAACGCCCTATGTATTTTTTTGTGTCGCCGTGCCCTTTTGTTACATTAGGGCTGGGAAAATGCAGGCCCAGCAGGCAATGAAATGAGCTCACATTCAGGCTTCCGTGTTTTACTGAAACAGCAGTCACAAAAGCAGTGGCAGTTGTTAAAGGCTGAAAAATTAGTTAATAAAAGCATTATAAGTAACAGCAGATAACGTAAATATTTGTGTTCTTTTATTCTTTGTGGTGGTGACAGAAATAACCACTTCTTTCAAAGGTAACTCCAGTAGAATGAGTCTGCCAGACCAAAAATAGTCCATGTATCTTTCATCTCAACCTATTTTCCCCAGAAATATGGAAAAGGAAATAGATAATCAGTAATCTTGTTTTTCATTTATTGTCCTTTTTAGATTTTTATGTGGAAAAGCAAATAAGTATACTTGCCATAATTTATGTCCATTTCTGCAGAAGGATCACAACACTGTGTCCACCGTTAGAAGAAAAAACTCTGGATCCTCTTCCTCAAACGTGTAGATCTTCCTGATTTGAAAAAACTTCTCTTCTTCCTGTTGAGCCTCTATAGCTGTAAAACTGCTTTTCTTGTTTCACTGCTGAATTCATAAGACTAGTGTATTGCCTCTATTTCTTTAGCACTGGTTTTCTGCCTGCTTCCATGCAGTTGACTTTCACTTCTGTAACTATGCTTAAATAGCATTTTTGAGGTTGCCGATTATCTTCTTGGTAAATCGAATGGCCTTTTCTCAGACTTCCACAGCAACTCTACTCAGCCCCTTCCCAACAGCACACCCCTTTCCAGGGCCTTATTGTTTCCTGGTTTTCCTGCTGCCTCCTTGACTTTCCCATTCTATTTTGCTGGCACTTCTGATGGCTTTGCTATAGGTAATCCTCAAAGCTCAATGTTTAGCACTTTTTTTGTTCTCTTTTCTTTGGTTAGTTTCTTAATCACGACTTCAGTTAAACCACTTCATTCTTTAATTCGTTTGTTTAGTAAATATTTTTTGAGCATATACAGTGTACCTCTACAGTGAGCATCCACATGTGGCACACTGTACATTGTTCTTGTGGCTAGGAATACAGCAGGCAACAAGACAGACAGCCTCACATGGGAGCTCGTAACTGGTTTGTAAGACAGAAATTGAATAAGTAAAGTGTGATGAAATGCTAAGGAGGAATCCAGAGAACTATGAAATGTTCACTTACAGCCTGCACCTAGTCACCTGAATTCTGATTTGAAGGCTCAGTATTTCTGTAAGGTTTCAAATTACCTTTTAATGCTTTCTTTTTCTGTCCCCTATACTACCTTCTTATTCCAATAGTACAAGGTATTGGGAAAGCAATCTTTTTAAGCTCATACAAAGTGCTGAATATCTGAAGTCCTCTGAAAAGTTTTTAGCTTAAAAAAAAACCTTTATAAAAATGGCATTTTAGGTAGTGTGATATGTATTTTAATTAATTTTTTTTTGGTAGTGACTGACAAGGTGGTCGTAACCTCATATCTAGACCAACGATGTCTAAAATGGAGCTATATATACATCATGGCGTGTGCAAGATGATCCACTGGGGTGCAGAAAGAAATATTAGAAGTTTGGTTTGTATTAATTTTTATCTAATAAATATAAAAGAAATTTTGTTTCGTTAATTAAAAAAAATGGACACTGATGTCCTCACTTTGCATTTATCAGATAGACATATGTCACAGACAGTAAATGAAGTGTCCTAGGGGAAGAATGGGAATTGCACCACTTGGAAGAGTTGAAATTAGTACTTTCCTTTGATTATTTGCTTCAGCATATGGTCGCATAATACAGTGTGACTGGTTGAGTGTATTTGTAGGTTATATTATCTGTCTAGTTTTAACTAAATACGCCTTCACAAAAGTGGACAAGTAGCCTAAAGAGTTTTCTCCAAAGAAACCATTATTAAAGGTAATAATACAAGCATAAGCAAGCAAGAAATGCCAGAGCTGATACATTTACTTGTTGAATTTTCAGGAAGACTGTTTAAATATGGGTTAAAAGATGATTAGAACTTGGTTCCAGCCTTCAAGGAACTCAGAATCTAGTGGAGGAAACAGACTTGTAAATGCTGTCTAGTATAACTATAAGTAGAAAAGTTTGTGTAAGGTTGGGCGAGAGTGAGAGAGTGTAGAGGAATGGGGTATTAACTATCAGGATAGGGGAGGTGATAATTAGGACTTCTTGAGCTGGCTTTTGATTGAATTCATCTGGCCGATTGAGGTTTGAGGGTGGGGAGAGATGATCAGACTTTTTAATTTAGAAAGATTGCGTTTTGGGCAGTGTGGATAATGGATTGGAGAAGGGCAAAGACAGATTAGGAAGACCAGTTAGGAGTCTTTTGCCATAACTCACCGTATATTCTGCTATCTTGAAATCTTAAATTTGGAAATCTCATTTTGACCAAAATTCTCTCTCCTTTGATCTCTCTGACTCCTTTATGCATTTAGTGTGTAATCATCATCAACGCCTGCAATCCCACGCCTCACTCTTATTCTATTTTTAACTCTCACCAGCACTCTCAGTTCCCTCCATCCTTCTGACCCATCAATCTACATTCTCGGGTGAATGTTTTCTCTGTTCATGCTCTCAAACTGCCAAGCATTGTTAGGGAAAATTGAACAACCTTGTAAATGGATGCTTCTATCAATGCATGATTGCCTACTTCCATTAGACCTTTATAACTGCCTAGAAATACTTTTACTTCTTCCTAATCAACTCTTTTGCACACTCTCTCCAGAACCTTCTGCAAAAATTTGCTACTAACCTTAAGATGCCTACTTATTCTCATACACCCTTATTCTTAGCGTTTGATACTTTTTCTTTACAGATAATCTGTAAATCATCAAGCAGGAACACCTTCAACGAAGTTCCCTTATTTCTACCTCTTATCTTTATCCACACTCGTCCCCCCATTATTGCCAAGTGTTTTAAAGGAAGAGATGTCCCAGGTGTTCTTTTCTGAGTTGAGCTCCTGCTTTCTTAATCTTGGCTGCACATTGGCATCACCTGGAGAGTTTAAGCAACCACTGGTGCCTAGACCTCACCCCCAGAGTGTGGACTGGGCATTGGGATGTTTAGAAGTTACCCCAGATGATTCTAACATGTGGCCATGGTTGAGAATGAACCCATCAGGGGCCGGCCCTGTGGCTGAGTGGTGAAGTTCACGTGCTCCCTTTTGGCGGCTCAGGGTTCGGATCCTGGGCGTGGATGTGGCACCACTCATTAGGCCATGTTGAGGTGGTGTCCCACATGCCACAACTAGAAGGATCCACAACTAAAAAAAATATACAACTATATACTGGGGGGATTTGGGGAGAAAAAAAAAAAAGAATGAACCCATCATCCTCTGAGAACTTGCTTTACCAGTCTCTACCCTTTGCCTACAGATAGATTCCATTTCTCATACTGGATTGAGACCCTCAAGGGCAGCAACCATTTCTTATCCATTTTTATATTTTTTTGGTCTACATTCCTGGCAACATAGTGGATCCTCAAATAATTTGCTAAATTAATAAAATAATCAAATTAAGCTGTATACACTTTTTTTGTGACTCTTTCTCCCAATCTAAATTTCCAACTACAGAGTCAGTATTTTCAGTGGTGAGCCTGTTGTAGTTTGCTTTTCCTTAAAGTTGCTTTTCTTGGGTTTCCTATAATGGTTAATTGAATTATATGCAACAAGTTGCCTAAGCTAGAAATATGAGTCCTTTGATTATTTCTTCTTATTTCTCATGTCCAATTGATCAGGTCCTGGCAATTTTTTTTTTCTCTAAACTGTTTCTCACCTTTATCTTCTGTTTTAAAAAATTGAGGTATAATTGACATGTAACATTATATTAGTTTTAAGTGTACAACATAGTGATTCACTGTTTGTATACATTGTTAAATGGTCACCACAATAAGTCTGGTTAACATCCATCACCCTACATAGTTACAAAATATGTTTTTTTGTTGTGATGAGGATTTTAAGATCTACACTCTTAGCAACTTTCAAATATGCAATACAGCATTATTAACTATAGTCAGCATGTTGTACGTTACATCCCCATGACATTTATTTTATAAGTGGAAATTTATACCTTTTGACCGCTTTCATCATTTCTTTTATTATCCCCCCTCATCTCTGGCAACCACCAGTTGGTTCTCTCTATCTGTGATGTTGGTTTGTTTTTGTTTTTATTAGATTCCACATATAAGTGAGATTGTATGGCATTTGTCTTTCTCCGTCCGATTTATTTCACTTAACATAATGTCCTTAAGGTCCACCCGTGTTGTCACAAATAGCAAGATTTCATTCTTTTTATGGCTGAATAATATTCCATTTGTATATAAATCACATTTTCTTTATCCATTCATCTACTAATAGACACTTAGGTTGTTTCCATATCTTGGCTATTGTAAATAATGCTGCAATGAACATGGGGGAGTGCAGATATATTTTTGAGTTAGTTTTCATTTTTTCAGATAAATAGCCAAAAGTGGAATTTCTGGATCATATGGTAGTTCTATTTTTAATTTTTTGAGGAACCTCCATACTGTTTTCCATAGTGGCTGCACCAATTTACATTCCCACCAACAGTGCACAAGGATTCCCTTTTTTCCACATCCTTATTTCTTATTTCTTGTCTTATTTCCTGTCTTTTGGACAATAGTCGTTCTAACAGGTGTGAAGTGATATCTCTTGTGGGTTTGACTTGTATTTCTCTGATGATTAGTGTTGTTGAGCATCTTTTCATGTACCTGTATGTTTTCTTTGGAAAAAATGTCTATTCAGATCTGCCCATTTTTAAAATCATATGTATATATATATTTTTTTGCTATTGGGTTACGTGAGTTCTTTATATATTCTGGATATTTGCTGCTTATCAGATATATGATTTGCAAATATTGTCTCCCATTCAGTAGGTTGCCTTTTCATTTTGTTGATGGTTTCCTTTTCCTGTGCAGAAGATTTTTAGTTTGATGTTGTCCTACTTGTTTATTTTTGCTTTTGTTGCTTTTGTTCTTGGTGTCAGATTAAAAAAATCATCACCAAGACCTGTGTCAAGGAGCATAGTGCCTGTGCTTTCTTGTAGGAGTTTTATGGTTTCAGGTCTCATGTTCAAGTCTTTAATCCATTTTGAGTTAATTTTTTGTATTTGGTGTAAGATAGTGATCCAGTTCATTCTTTTGCATGTGGCTGTCCAGTTTTCCCAACACCATTTATTGAAGAGATTGTCCTTTCCCCATTACATATTCTTGGCTTCTTTGCCATAAAGTAGTTGATAATATATGTGTCGATTTATTTCTGGTCTCTATTTTGTTCTGTTAATCTATGTGTCTGTTTTTATGCCAATACCATAGTGTTTTCATTACTATAGTTTGAAATCAGCAAAGGTGATGCCTCCAGCTTTGTTCTTCTTTCTCAAGATTACTTTGGCTATTCAGGCTCTTTTGTGGTTCCATACAGATTTTAGAATTGTTTGTTCTATTTCTGTGAAAAATGCCATTGGAGTTTTGATAGGGATTGCATTAAATTTGTAGATTTCTTTGGGTAGTATAGATATTTTAACAATATTAATTCTTTCAATCTATGAGCATGAAATATCTTTCCATATATTTGTATCTTCTTCAATTTCTTTCATTGATGTCTTGTAGTTTTCAGTGTATGAGTCTTTTACTTCCTTGGTTAAATTTATTCCTAGATATTTTATTCTTTTTTTGTTTTTGTTTTTGTTTTGGTGAGGAAGACTGGCCCTGAGCTAACATCTGTTGGCAATCTTCCTCTTTTTTTTTTTCACTTGAGGAAGACTGTTGCTGAGCTGACATCTATGCCAATCTTCCTCTATTTTGTATGTGAGATGTTGTCTCAGCATGGCTTGATGAGTGGTGTGTAGGTCCGTGCCCAGGAGCCAAACCTGTGAACCCTGGGCCACTAAAGTGGAGCATGCAAACTTACCTGCTTCACCACTGGGCCGGCCCTGGTGTTTTATTCTTTTTGCTGCCATTGTAAATGGGATTGTTTCCTTAATTTCTCTTTCTGATTGTTCATTTTTAGTGTATAGAAACACAACAGATTTTTGTATATTGATTTCAGATCCTGCAATTTTACTGAATTCTTCTATTAGTTCTAATAGTTTTTTTGTGGAGTCTTCAGGGTTTTCTATATATACGACTGTGTCATCTGCAAATAGTGACAGTTTTACTTCTTTCTTTACAACTTGGATGATTCTTATTTCTTTTTCTTACTTAATTGCTCTATCTAGGACTTCAAATACTATGTTGAATAGAAGTGGTGAGAGTGGGCATCCTTGTCTTGTTCTTGATCTTAAAGGAAAAGTTTTCAGCTTTTCACCAATGAGTGTGACGTTAGCTATGAGCTTGTCATAATAGCCTTTATCATGTATGTTTTCTCTGTACCCACTTTGTTGAGAGTTTTTATCATAAATGGATGTTGAATTTTGTCAAATGCTTTTTCTGCATCTGATGAGATGATCATATGATTTTTATCCTTCATTTTGTTAGTGTGGTGTATCATGTTGATTGATTTGCAGATGTTGAACCATCTTTGCATCCCTATAATGAATCCCACTTGATCATGATATATGATCCTTTTAATATATTGTTGAATTTAGTTTGCTAATATTTTGTTGAGGATTTTTGCATCTATGTTCATTAGAGATTTTGGCCTGTAATTTTCTGTTCTTTTGACATCCTTGTCTGGTTTTGGTATCAGGGTAATGCTGGCCTTGTAAAATGAGTTTGGAAGTATTACTTCTTCTGTTTTTTTGAAGAGTTTTAGAAAGATTTTATTATTTCTTGAATGTTTGGTAGAATTCACTAGGGAAGCCATCTGGTCCTGGACTTTTGTTTGTCAGGAAGTGTTTAATTACTGATTCAGTCTCCTTAGTAGTAATCAATCTGTTCAGATTTTTTGTTTCAGGTCTTGATAGGTTGTTTGTCTTGGTAGGTTGTTTGTTTCTAGGAACTTATCATTTCTTCTAACTTGTCCAATTTGTTGGTGTATCATTGTTCAAGATTGTCTTATGATCTTTTGTATTTCTGTGGTATCAGTTGTAATGTGTCCTCTTTCATTTCTGATTTTTGTTATTTGAGTGCTCTCTCTTTTTTTCTTGGTGAATCTGGCTAAAGGTTTGTCAATTTTGTTTATCTTTTGAAAGAACCAGCTAGTTTCATTGATCTTTTCTATTGTCTTTTTAGTTTCTGTTTCATTTATTTCTGCTCTTATCTTTGTTATTTCCTTCCTTCCACTAACTTTGGGCTTCATTTGTTCTTCTGTTTCTAGTTCCTAGAGGTATAAAGTTAGGTTGGTTGTTTGAGATATTTCTTCTTTCTTGAGGTGTTCATTTATTGCTATGAAAGTCCCTCTTAGAACTGCTTTTGCTGCGTCCCGTAAATTTTGGCATGTTGTATTTCCGTTTTCATTTGTCTCAAGGTATTTTTTATTTCTCTTTTCATTTCTTCTTTGACCCATTGGTCCTTTGGTAGCATGTTGTTTAGTCTCCACATATTTGTGAATTTTCCAGTTTTCTTCTTGTAATTGATTTCTAGTTTCGTATCATTGTGGTTGGAAATCATGCTTGATATGATATCAGTCCTCTTAAATTTATTAAGACTTGATTTGTGGCCTATCATATGATCTATCCTGGAGAATGTTGCATGTGTACTTGAGAAGAATGTGTATTCTGTTGCTTTTGAATGGAATGTTCTGTATATATCTAAGTCCATCTGGTTTAATGTGTTGTTTAAGACCAATGTTTCCTTGTTGATTTTCTGTGTAAATGATCTATCCATTGATGTAAGTAGGGTATGAAAGTCCCCTGCTATTATTGTATTGGTGTTTCTTTTTCCTTGTTAGTTTATTAATATTTGCTTTATATATTCAGGTGCTCCTATGTTGGGTGCATAAATATTTACAAATGTTATATCCTCTTGTTGGATTGACCCCTTTATCATCATGTAAGGTCCTTCTTTGTCATGTATTACAGTCTTTGTTTTAAAGTATATTTTGTCTGATATATGTATTTCTATCCCAGCTTTCTTTTGGTTTCCATTTGTGTAGAGTATCTTTTTCCATATCTTCACTTTTAGTCTGTCGGTATCCTTACATCTGAAATAAGTCTCTTCTAGGCAGCATATGGATAGGTCTTGTTTGTTTTTTTCATCACTTCCACTATTCTACGTCTTTTGAATGGAGAATTTAGTCCATTTACAAAAGTGATTATTGATATGTACATACTTATTGCTATTTTGTTAATTGTTTTCTGGCTGTTCTGTAGTTCCTATCTGTTTCT
The DNA here is from genome assembly GCF_037783145.1 of Equus przewalskii. Taxonomy (NCBI): domain Eukaryota; kingdom Metazoa; phylum Chordata; class Mammalia; order Perissodactyla; family Equidae; genus Equus; species Equus przewalskii. Next base: position 12,475,415 of record NC_091854.1, read on the forward strand.
TTCTTCTTCTCTTGCTCTCTTCCTTTGTGGTTTGATGACTTTCTTTAGTAGTATGCTTAGATTCCTTTATCTTTCTCTTTTGTGTATCTACTATAGGATTTTGCTTTGTGTTTACCATGAGGCTTACATATAACAACTTAACTTTGATCACATTCTAAAGCTTTACATTTTTACTCCACCCCTCCTACATTTTATATTTTTGATGTCAGGTTTTACATCTTTTTGTTTTCTGTATCCCTTAACTAATTATTGTAGTTATAGTTATATTTACTACTTTTGTCTTTAACCTTCATACTAGTTTTATAAGTGATTAATTCACTACCTTTACTATATGTTTACCTTTCCAGTGAGATTTATTCTTTTGTATGTTTTCTTGTTACTAATTAGTGCCCTTTCTTTTCAGCTTAAAGAAGTCCCTTTAACATTTCATGTGAGGCTGGTTTAGTGATGATGAACTCCTTTAGCTTTTGCTTATCTGGAAAACTCTTTTATCTCTCTGTCAATTCTGAATGATAACTTTGCTGCGTAGAGTGTTCTTGGTTGGAGGTTTTTTTCTTTGAGCACTTTAAATTATCATGCCACTCTCTTCTGGCCTGCAAAGTTTCTACTGAAAAATCTGCTGATGGTCTTGAGGGGATTTCCTTGTATGTAACAAATTGTTTTTTTCCTGTTGCTTTTAAGATTCTCTCCTTATCTTTAACTTTTAACATTTTAATTATAATGTATCTTGATATGGGTCTCTTTGGGTTCATCTTCTTTGGAACTCTCTGGGCTTCCTGGATCTAGATGTCTGTTTTCTTCCCCAGGTTAGGGAAATTTTCAGCCAATATTCCTTCAAATAACTTTCCTGCCTTTCTCTCTCCCTATTCTCCTTTTGGAACCCCTATAATGCAAATTTAGTCCACTTGATCTTGTCCCATGAGTCCTTTAAGCTGTGTTCACTTTAAAATTTTTTTTTTGTTTTTGCTGCCCTGAGTGGGTGGGTTCCACTGCCTTGTCTTTGAGTTCACTGATCCTTTCTTCTGCTTCATCTCGTCTGCTGTTGAATCCCTCTGGTGTATTTGTTTCAGTTTAGTTATTGTATTCTTTTTTTTTTTTTCTCCCCAAAGCCCCCCAGTACATAGTTGTATATTCTTCATTGTGGGTCCTTCTAGTTGTGGCATGTGGGATGCCGCCTCAGCGTGGTTTGATGAGCAGTGCCATGTCCGCACCCAGGATTTGAACCAACGAAACACTGGGCCGCCTGCAGCAGAGCGCGCGAACTTAACTGCTCAGCCACGGGGCCAGCCCCTAGTTATTGTATTCTTCAGCTCTGTGATATCTGTTTGGTACTTTCTTATATTTTCTATGTCTTTGTTGAAGTTCTCACTGTTTTCATCCTTTCTTCTTCTGAGTTTGGTAAGCATCTTTATGACCATTACTTTGAACTTCTTATCAGGTAAATTACTTATTCCTGTTTCATTACTTTTTTTTTTGAGGTTTTGTCTTGTTCTTTCATTTGGAACATACTTCTTTGTTTTTTCATTTTGCTTGACTCTTTTTGTTGGTTTCTATGCATTTGATGAAACAACTATGTCTCCCAGTCTTGAAGTAGTGGCCTTATGTAGGAGATAAACCTTGTTGTTCAACCCTGCTCTAGCTCTTGGTGGTCTCTCAAACCTTTGTGATTGTCCAAACAGTGTATTATATTTTTAATACCTCCCAGTAGTTGAAGGTTTGCCAAGACCTGCTGGTGTCCCAAAGGGAAGGATCTTATCAGCACCCAGATTCAGGCTGATTGGAAGCCAGACCCTCAGGCAGCAACGTTTAAAGCAGGCAAATATATACAGTCCTGTGAGACTGCAAGCATCTGTCCTGCTGGCCACCAGAGCCAGGTGATCTGGAGGTGTCCCCTGGGTGGCAGTCACAGAAATCGGGCTCCAGAGGAATGTATAAGCTCTTTTCTGGGAGATACCTGTGAGCTGTAGTGAGGCAGAGGGAGAGCATAAAGATGGCATCCACTGGCCTGTGTTCCCTGAGAGGAACTCCATATGCCCTTATGTGTGTGCCAAACCTGAAGCCTGCCCCTCAGGCTGAAGGTCTAGGACAAAGAAATAGGCCTTTTTCACAGAGAGACTGGGGGTGTATTTCAGTCTGTGGTCTGTGCAGTCCAGTGCCGTGGGGGTGGTAGCCCGCCAAGAACTATTTCTCTGGTAGTTAGAGTCCTATGGGATCCAGGAATGCAAGCCCCCCAAACCACTAGAGCCTGGTGGTCAAGGGGTGTCCTCTGGGCTGCAGCTGCAAAATCTAGGCACCAGACATAAATGCCAGGGTCCCAGACATGTGTAAGAGTTCCCCTTCAGGAGATAGTGGCACTCTGAGTGCTAAGATAGCACCTGTCCTCTGAGGTCTGTGGAAAGGCTTTCAGTCAGCCCTCAGATGTGTTTAATTAGAAGCCTGCCTCTCAGATTGCATCTGTGATGATAAGCTAATAGGCTTCTTTCACAGAGAGACTGAGCTCCTGGGTCTGTTGCCCCTTGCTGTGCCCTGGGAGTAGTAGCTGTTTAAGAAATTTTTCTTTGTTGGTTACAGTCTTGTGGGACCTGTGAGTGTAAGCCCCACTGGCCACCAGAGTCAGGCGGTGAGGAGGTGTCCCCTAGTGGCAGCCACAAAAATCAGGGCACCAGACAAGGTTAAGCTCCTTTTTGGAAGATACCAGCAAACTGGAACAAGGCAGAGGGAGAGTGCAAAGATGACATCCACTGGCCTTTGTTCCCTGAGAGCAGCTCCATATGCCCCTATAAATGTGCTAAGCCAGAAGTCTGTCTCTCAGACCAAAGCTCCTGGGCTGGTAAATAGGCCTCTTTCACAGAAAGACTGGGGGTGTGTTTCAGTCTGCTGTCTGTGCAGTGCCCTGGGGGCAATAGCCTGCTAAGAACTGTCTCTCCAATTATTACTGTCCCATGGGACTCAGGAATGCAAGCTCCCTTGGCCTCCAGAGCTAGGCAATCAAGGCGTGTTCCCTGGGTGGTAGCTGTACAAATCAGGGCACCAGACATGTAGAAACTCCCTTCTGGGAGGTACTGGTGCTCTGGAGTGTGGCAGAGGGACAGTGTGAAGATGGTGCCGGCTGGCTGTAATGAGGAAGTGAGGGAGCATAAAGATGGTGCCCAGGGGAAAAAGAAAAAAAAAAAAAGATTGCACCTGCTGACTAGAGCAAGGCAGAAGGAGAGGGCAAAGATGGCACCTGCCAGCTCAAGTGAGGCGGAGTGGGAGTGTAAAGATGGCTCCTGTAGGAAAAAAGAAAAAGACGTCTGCTGCCTAGAACAAGACAGAGAGTGTGAAGATGGTGTCCACTGGTTTGTGTCCCCAGAAAGTGTTCCAGCACGCTCTTAATGTGTGTGTTAATTTAGGTGTTTGCCCACCAGTCCCATGCTTCAGTATACACAAGTGAGCTTCTTTCACTTAACTTCAGAGTGCTGTCAGCTGCCTCTGAGCTAGGTCCTGGGGTGGGTGAGTCCAAGTATCTGAGCCCGTTAGGCCCTTTGAGAGTTGTTTCTCAGATGGCTACAGTCTTGTGGGTCTTATGGATGTGAGCCTGCTGGTTGTCAAAGCTAGATGTTTTGGGAGCTTGTCTGTCAGGTGTGGATCTTAAAAGTTGGGATGCCCAGTGTGGGGTTCCACCTTCACTCTTCAGGGTTTTGAGTTCTGTCCAGATTGTGGGTTGCCACTCTGGGGGTGGGGTTTATAGTGAGATCATGTCCTAGTCTCTCCTACCCCCTTTGATGTGATTTTCTTCTTGTTTGCCCAATGTATGCTTGTTGCTCAGCCAGCCTTTAGATTTTTTCCAGAGGAAATTGTTCCATATGTAGCTGAAGACTCAGTGTGTCTGTGGGAGGAGGTGAATTTGGGATCTTCCTATCTCACCATCTTGAACCAAAATCCATCATCTTCTCTTTAAAAACCATATTTTTATATTGAAACAATTTCAAACTAGCAAAAAATTTGCAAGAATAGTACACAACTTCTTTATATCCTTTACCAGAAACTTCATTTAAGCTTTGAGGATTATTTCAGTAATGTCTTTATAGCAAAAGTAACAAAGCCAAATCAGGTGTTACACCCAGTTGTCATGTTGCTCAGTCCTCCTTGAATCTGGATTAGGTCTTCATTCTTTTTTTGACACTCTGTTCCTTCCTCTTTCTTTCTGAGAGTTATCCACTATTCTTAAATTGGTATGATTCATTTCTATTATGTTTTTGTACTTTCACTGATTAAATACATATCTATAAGTGATACTATTTTGTATTTTTAAACTACATAAATGGTATCATACAGTGTATCCTTTTGTGGTTAGGAGTCTAATATTTTCGTTTGTTGTGTTTCGTGACTCTCATTGTGGGTTGATTCATTTTGTATCTTGTAGCTTTTTTTTTGAATGAATGAACTCAGTTTTAGTGATTTTTAAAAAGTGTTGCTTCTGTCATAGATCTGTAAGGTTATCACTGACCAGTGACCAATTTTTATATGAATGTCCTTCTGGGCTTGGGAGTACCAAGATCATTCAGATATTGTAAATTTGAAACCCTAGTCTGCAGAAGTACAGATTATGATTACAAATTCTCTTGGGAAACCATTTGTTTTCCCTTTTCAGGGTTCGTGCCATGACAGAAAAGCTTTCTTGTCATCTTGCTGTCCTAGGAGAGGTGAATTTTGTCTAATTTATGTTTTCACTGAGGGTCTAGATCTTCCAAGATTTTTAATTTATATGTTGGAGGGAGGACTTGAGAGAGGGGCTCATAGTTTCTAATTTCTGTTTGCACCAAAGGCCCAGAGTCTTATCCACAGTTACCACATGGGTTTAAACATTCAAGCACCTTCTTCCTCCAACCTGCTCCTCACTCAAGACAGGGTCATATTGTGTGCTTACGGCTCTGGTGTTCAGTTCCTTCTTTATTTCTGCCACCTAAGAAATAAAGGTCTTTTTTGTAAGCTCAAGTGTGTATTAAAAAATATTTGTTTTCGTTTACTCAGCATTACTGTGTGTTTGCAGTGGAAGAGTTTTCATGTTATCTAGTCTGCCTGTATTAGTTAGGGATTGATTGTTTTCAGCGCAAGTAACAAACACCTAGCTACAGTGACTTACCCAAATAGGGATTTATTTTCTCACCTCCTAAGAAGGTTAGAGGTAGGCAGCTGTGTTTCTATTTTGCTATTCTTAGCATATAGCTTTCATCCTCATGTCTCAAGATGGCTCCTGTGCTTCTAGGCATCACATATGTCTTCGAGGCAGGAAAAGATGAAAGGCGAAGGCAAAAGGTACTTGCCAATTGAGTCTGCTTTCTTTTTTTTTTTTTTAAATCAAGGAAATAGCTCTTTCATAAGCTCTACCTAGCTAACTTTTATTTGCATCATTGACCAGACATAGATCATTTGGTTCCTTGTAAATGCAATAGAGTTTGGTAAATACTCATATTTTTTAACAGGGCACATTGTCATTCTGAACAAAATGGGAGTACTGTTAGCAAGGGAGAAGGGGAGAATAGTTATAGGACAAGCAACTATCAGTATCTGCCATGCTACTCTGGGCAAGAACTGTAAGTCTACTGTGCTCTGTCTAGCACACTGCGACTTCCTTTCAGTTTTTAGACTGATCGACAGGGCCAGCAACATAACTTGCAGGGCTCAGTGCAAAATGAAAGTGTGGAGCTCCTTGTTCAAGAAGCAGGAGAAAAGTGCCATTAGAAAGTACTAAAATAAAAAATGTTTCCTTTCTTGTGTGGTCTCGCTCTCAATATTCATAGTGTTTTTTATTTGCTACTTAATGTCATTCTAAGCAAAGAAAAATTTAAAATTGAAATTATTAGCATGAATTTTACCATACACCTTCATATCGTACAATGCCTCTTCTAAAATGCAAATATAAGAGCATTTAACGTGTATGCATAATCATTGAAATTACACAATCTGTATTTCATAGTGTGTACATGCATTTGTATTTTATTCTTACCAAATGGTTAGCACCTGAGCTAACATCTGTTGCCAATCTTTTTTTTTTTTCCTTTTCCTTTCTTCTTCTTCTCCCCAAAGCGTCCCAGTACATAGTTGTATATTCCAGCTGTGAGTGCCTCTGGTTGTGCTATGTGGGACGCTGCCTCAGCATGGCTTGATGAGCCATGCCATGTCTGTGCCCAGGATCTAAACCAGCAAAACCCTAGGCCACCAAAGCAGAGTGTGCAAACTTAACCACTCAGCCATGGCGCCGACCCCTAAAATTTCATTTCTTGAGATATGTACATTCTACCAATATTATCTACCTTTGACTTACTGATGAGTAAGGAAGGACTGAAAGGAAGAGGAGCTATGGGTTGCCCTTGCTGTCTGTCATCCTTTTCAGTGTAAATGGTTGGCAGCTTCCATACATACTTACTTTGTACTCTTGTTGGTCTGCTGGAATTCTTTATTCATGGAGTATTGCGAACAGTGTGTGAATGAGGCAGCAAAGGCTGGCAGTGGACATGTGTATCTGAAAGTGTGGATGTATGGAAAGATCTCCAAGATATATTAATAAAAAAAGCAAGGTGCAGAACAATGTGAAGGTCTTTTTGTATAAATAAAAAAGAAATGTGTGTACTGTGTATATATAAGTACATTGTATATGCATACATTTTAAGGTAGGCAAGCCTTCTTTTTTTTAAGATTGGCACCTGAGCTAACCTCTGTTGCCAATCATCTTTTTTTCTTCTTCTTCTTCTCCCCAAAGCCCCCCAGTACATAGTTGTATATTCTTGTTGTAGGTCCTTCTGGTTCTGCTATGTGGGACGCTGCCTCAGCCTGGCTTCATGAGTGGTGCTAGGTCTGCACCCAGGATCCGAACCAGAGAAACCCTAGCCCGTCTGAGCAGAGTGTGTGAACTTAACCTCTTGGCCATGGGGCTGGCCCCTGCATAAATTTTAAATAAGAATTTTAGGAAACTATAGTAGTTATCTTTGAGGAAGAGGTACAGTAGGGTGAGGAGTGGGAAGGGTTGGAGGCTATCCCTGTTTATTTTGCATCTTTCTTTACTGCTTGGATTTTCAATCTGTGTGTGTTTGTGTGTATACACACACAGTTGTATATAACATTTCTTTCATATTTTTGTTGTTTGGATTTTAGAGTAGCAATTTTATTGATTTAATAAACATGATGCATACTCATTAAAAATGTTCAAACAGTGTAGAAATGGACAAAGAAGAAAGCAACCAGCAGCTCAAGTACCGCCACCCAGAAACAGTGTTAACATTTGGTGAAGATTTCTTTTATATAAATACAGATAAAGAGTGAGAGAGGGGGAGACATGGACAGAAAGAGAAAACAGAGAGAGAGAGAGTTATACATGATATTAAATTAACTTTACTTGAATTTAACAGAAATAAAAAACTGAAGGGAGCAATAATTAGCTAAACTTCATATAATTTCTTCTCCACAAGAGGTATTAGATCCTAAAAGACCTCTTAGAGACATTGCAGTCATTTTATGTGAGATTTTTTTCTCCCTCCTTTTTCTAAGTTACCTGTTTCAATCTTAGACATTATCTGTTAACTTATTATATTAAAGGTGAGATAATAAGAACTCATGTATTTTTTTTGCCTTTCTTTTGTCTCCCTATGAACTTGTATGCTTTTATTATTTTTACTTTTAAGTAAGGAGTTAAACAGAGTGTCAACATTAAGACCCAGTGTTATTGGATGATGTAGGAAAACAAGTGCTCTCATACATTGTTGGAGGAAGTATACATTGATGAAGACTTTTGGAATGGTAATTTGCATTTTTATCAAAATTTAAAATATATAAGCTCTTGACCCAGCAATTCTACCTGTAGGAATCTGTCCAAAGACATGTTAGTACAAAGATAAGTGTACAAAACTTTTTTGCAACACTGTTTTTAATATTAAAAAGTTGGAAACAAATGTTAATCAGTAAGGAAACGGTTTTATGACATAGTGCATTCATAATGTGGAATACTATACAATTGTTAAAAGAATTATGGAGACAGATATGTACTAAAATTGAAAAAATCTCTAAATTATATTATTAAGAGAAAAAAGCAAGTCATAACATACCCACAAGTGTGATTCCACTTTTTTTTTTTTGAGGAAGATTAGCCCTGAGCTAACATCCGCTGCCAATCCTCCTCTTTTTGCTGAGGAAGACTGGCCCTGAGCTAATATCTGTGCCCATCTTCCTCTACTTTATATGTGGGATGCCTACCACAGCATGGCTTGCCAAGTGGTGCCATGTCCGCACCTGGAATCTGAACCGGTGAACCCCGGGCCGCCGAAGTGGAATGTCTTAACTGCTGTGTCACCAGGCTGGCCCTGATTCCACTTATTTATTATACGAGAATATATATATAAATATTCATATATCCACATTGGTACAGAATGGTACAGATAGAGAAAGAGAAGAGAGGAAAGGGACTGGGAGGATAAAGAGGAACTCTCACGTTTAACCATATATACTTGAAAACTGCTTTAGTGTTTTACAACAGGAATGTATGTATTGTATAAAAGACAAAGAGGGAGAAGAAAAAAAAGAAATCCAGTCTCTTCTCAAAAATTTAATATGTCAGAGTAAGGAATCTAATTAATTTTGTCTGGTATCTCATGTTTAAGGATTAATATAATGATTAAATCTGCATTACATTTCAAATGAACAAACAAACAAACCAGCTTTTGACACAATCCACATGGCTTGCCATAGATATTAGCCAATAAGCCAAAACTTTCCTTCACTTCAAAATGACATAATTTCTTTTCTATTATGCTTAGGGTTCTGGAATAATGTAGTTCACAGCACCTTTGAGCCTAAAAGTGCTAGGTTACTGACGATGTTAATCTCTTTCAAAGCATTTCTAGAAATATCTTGCCCCTTATGCATAAGTTTCCACTGAGAGGACTGAATACTCATTCTTCTATAAAATATAGCTTGATTATAATTTTATTTTATACTTTAATTAGTGATATTACTTTGTGACTTGGGATGAAGATTAAAAGAAAGAGTAAAATAACAGGTTGGCCCACATTGTTGTAATTTAGGTTAATGTGATTCATATTAGCAATAAGCTTTCTCTACTGAAAGGTACACATCAGTTATTTACTGATGCTTTGAGGGATGGGAGTAGGAGACAATATCATCAAATGAAGTGATACAAGTTTAAACTCTTATGTTCCCAAGAAAAATTTCAGAAGGATCCCCTTATTTATTGCTTACCAATCAGAGCAACTGACAAACACCTATTATGAGCAATCCCTATAGTAAACTTGATGGAGGACACCAACCAATATAAGATTGTCCCTTCTGTCAGAGGACAGGCACACATAAGATATTATGGAAAGTCAAATCTAAGAAAGACTAATTTTGAAGTCATTCTACCTGTTGCAGTGGAGTTAAGGATATCCAGAAGTCTTGCTAACAAGCACAAAACGTGATCCTTGTGCTCTGAGGGCATGTAATCTAGTTTATTCATATGCAGAGAAAACCTGCACTGTGAGGCTGTGTATGGCCAAGTATTAATTGAGTAGAATAGATAAGTTCTATAGAAAGTCACGAAAAGGACACATTATTACTCCACTACACAGGTAGTCAGATAAGCCTCACAGCACGAGACATGAGACACCTAATAATGTCCAGAAGGCAAGTGGAAATAGGTAATTAAAGCTTGGGAGAGAACACTGGGTTAAAGATACAGACTTTGGAGTTATTTGGATAGATGTGATAGATAAGATTTCCATCAGGAGATATACAGAGTGAGAAGGGAAAGGAATATTAAAATCTGAAGAATATAGTAAGACACTGTGAAAATAAGACTAGACAAATTAAAAAAAAATTAGAACATCTAGAAATTTAAAACAGGTTGTTAAAATAAAAATCTAATGGACTGATTAATAGCTTGTTAGCTACAGATGAAAAGATGTTAGTAAATGGATAATAGTTCTAAGGAAATTATACAGAAGGCAGCATGAAGAAACAGACAATGGAAAGTATGAATTAAGAAAAAATGAGGATAGAGTGAGAAAGTTCAATATATTATCCAACAAGAGTTGGGCAAGAGTTTGGTAATATCCAACAATATATTACCCAGAAAGCAAGATAAGAAAGAAGGAGAGAGAAATTTGATGAAATTAAATGTTGATAATTTCCCAGAATTGATGAAACAATGTCTCAAAGTCAGTAATTGGGAGTCTCAAGCAGAAATAATAAAAAGGAGTACACCCTAGGCACATCATAGTGAAATTGAAGTACTGCAAAGACAAAGATAAAATCTAGAAAGGAATCAGACATAAAAGACAGATTACCTACAGAGAGATAACTATGAGATTAGCAACAGAGCAGTGACAGATTTCTAAAGAACAATAGTAGAAGCCAGAAGTTAATTAAACAGTATCTTTAAAGAGCTGAGGAAAAACCAAAAGTTAGAATTTAATATGCAACTAAACTATCAAGAGGGCCAAATAATGGCACTTTTCAGACAAAGACTGAGAAAGTTTACCTTTCACAGACTGTCAGTGAATAACTAAAATATTCATGTTAATATTATATCTATACATTGTTTAGAGATGTATTCATATGTTTTATATGTGTATTCATGTATATGATATACATATGATATATATGCAGTACATGTAAGTGGTAAAAGTATAAAAACAAGCATGGGAATGAGAAACACCTAATTCAAAATAGTCATTATCTGTAGGAGAAGGGAAGAGAATGGAATTGGAACTTCATTTGTATTTCTTACGCTAGTGTACAGGGGCATTCATTCTATTAGTCTTTAGATTTTTTTGTCTACTTGAAATATATTTAAAAAGGAGGAGAGGGTTTTAAGAAAAAGAATGGTCTACAATATCAAATATTGCACCAGAAAATGAGAACAGGAAATTCCACAGATTTGGATACTAAAAGGCCACTGAATATGTTCCAGAAAATTGTTTTCCAAGAGAAGGGAGAATACAGACATCCTTTGCAGCTTGCCTACATCTGCTCCTGTCATTTCTCCTTCTCTCCTGTTAAATAAAAGAAATGTCCTTCTGCCCATGAAAGATCAGTCCTTTCCCTGTATGTTCTGGATCCTACCTCTCACACCTTTTTAGGACCCATATATTTATATCACTTCTCTTTCCTATATTTTCAATTTCTTCCTTTCTACATGTTCCTTACCATTGTTTCAACATGCTTAAGTCTCTCCTATTTTTAAACTGCTCTTCGTCCAAATTGCTACGAAACAAATACTGCCTCCATTCACTCTCACAACCTTATTCCAACCACTGCCTTATTTATTTTCTTCTCATGTCAATCAAACATCTTAAAAGAATTATCTCCAGTTACTGTCTCAATGTCTGTACCTCCCATTTATCTCTGAAATGACTCTAAGGTAGCTGTTTCCCCCAACCCTGCACGTAATTCTCCTTAAGGTCGCCGGTGGTTTCTCTGTCTTGACCTCTTAACATTACTTGGTATTCTACACCACTTCCTTCTCATTCTAATAAATCACCATAATAAATGCACCATTTACCATATGCCAGGCACTGTGGTAAGTACTTTATGAGCATTATTTCCTTCTTGAAACCTCTCTTCCTTTGGCTTCCATGACGTAACACTCCTCTGATTTTCCTTCTACTTCTCAAGTAGATACTCTGGTTTCTTTGCACTTCCTCATGTCTCTGGCCTTTAATAAATGAAATTCCTCAAGGCATAATCCTTATTCCTCTACTCTTCTCACTTTATACCACAGGTAATTGTCTTCATTCATATACATCTGTTTATACACAGATGACTCCCAATTTTATTTTCATTTCCTCCATTAATATTTCAGCATGTAAATCTTTAAAAGATAAGAATTCTTTTTTTTTGGTTAAGCATAATCACAATACCATTATCACACCTAAAACAAAATTAGCAATAATTCCTTAATATTAGCAAATACCCAGTCAGTGAGCAACTTTTGAGTTGTATCATAAATATTGCAAAATTTTCTAAATTTTAAAAGTTCAGGTTCTAATCAAGTTACCGTCTTGGTTTCAAAGCTTTAGTGGTTTCTCATTAGTCTCAGAATAAAGAACAAAATCTGTAACCTGTCCTACGGACCCTGAAAGATTTGTCCTGGCTTTTCTAGTCCAGCCGGATCAATAGAATCAAATCTAGACATCTAAAATGTTGTTTCACATCCATTATCTTGAATTGACATTCAACTGATAATAAGTCAGAAAAGGAACTGAAACCCTCATGGTGAAATTTGCATCTTTTGGAGTTTGTTTTGACCAAAAGGAGGGAGTGAGAAATAGTGATGAGGGAAATGATGCAGAGCTGGCTCAGCTAAGGAGGAGATGCTAATAGAAGAGCCTTGAAAGACATTACCCTTGGTCAGCATCGGATGAATGCTCTATGGCAAACTCTCATGGTTTGGGGAGAATTGAATACAATTAAAATTGCTTTCTTTGTTATCCCTGAACAACCTTCACAAGGACAGACTGCCTAGATGGATCTCTTTGCTGTCACCTCATTAGTTTACCTTTAAAGATGTGCAACCAAGACTCAGTCTTCCTAGACTATCTGCAGTTTTTTTTTTCTCCTAAATGCAGTTTTTGCCCTTGTTCTCTGACAGCAGTCTAATAACTGTCTCCCAATATGTGAAAACCTATTGTTTGCAGATAAATAACTAAATGTCTCTGGATTATTCTTTCATAATAAAAGCTTGGTGTTATTCTCCAATCTGTTGTTTCTCACCTTAATACCTCCACCTGCTCAGTTGTTGAAGATGGCAATCTGGGAATATTTTCAATGCTTTCTTGTCCCTCACTCCTAGCTCCCTTCCAATATCTGATTCATCACCAAGATCTGAATCTACTTCCAAAATACGTCTTAACTGCAACCTCTATAATCTGAGCCAAAACCATCTATTTTTCGGACTATTGAAATACTCTCCCAATGGGTCCTAATTGTTTTTCCTACCTTCACATTCATCTCCTTCCATTTTATTTTCCATCAGGAGCCAGAGTGTTCTTTTAAAACCATATATCTCATCATATATCTCTCCCTATTTAAATACTTTAAATGGTTTCCATTATACCTATGATAAAATGGTAAATCCTGAATCCTTAACATGGCCTACTTTTTCACAAGGCCCTGCCTAATCTGGCCCCCATATACCTCTCTAAGCTCGTCTGGTACTACTGTGTCCCTTACAACTATAGCCGCACTGCCCTTCTTTCAATTCTTTTGGCAACCAACTTTTTCCCACCTCAGGACCTTCACACATGCTATTTCCTCTGTCTTAAATTCCTGTTGCTACTTATTCTTTAGAAGTTGGCTCACACATCGCTTCCTCAGAAAGGCCCTTCCTGAACTCTCTACTAAATTAAGGATTCTCTTCTAAAATCCTTCATATCCCTAAACACAATTTGTAATTTTATTAATTTATATAATAATTTATTTAATAACTTATTCTCTACAAGTCTATAAACTCCAAAAGGACTGGGATCATATCTGCTTTTTAAACATGCTGTATAATAAGTACCTAGCACATAACAGGTGCTAAATATTTATTTTGAACAAATGAATGAGTGATTTAAGGTATGTGGAAGCATTTAGTACAGTGCTTGAAACATAGAAAATACTCAGGTTGATTTTCCATTTTATTTTAAACATTTACCTTAGACATTGGTCTTTTATTTAATGGAATGTTACTAGGTTTTTAAAAAAGGAATGTATTTTAAATCTTTTGGATGGCTACAGTCATTCCACTAGATGTCAGGCTAACCTAAAAAATTAACTGCTATAAAATTAAAGTAGTGTGTCTGATTTCAGTTGTCAGTTGAACTGTTAGGTGATTCCTATATTTTTAGCTTAATGAAAAGGTAATGTTTTTGTAGATACCTTTCAAATTGAGATTGTAGATGCTCCATAATTGTATACTGAGTACCAAGGATATAATTCTCTTGTGCTGTAGGAGGTTATAGAGATTTTGGGTTCTTTTTTTTTTGAGGAGGATTAGCCTTGAGCTAACATCTGCTGCCAATCCTCCTCTTTTTGCTTAGGAAGGCTGGCCCCGAGCTAACATCTGTGCCCATCTTCCTCTACTTTATATGTAGCATATGTGTATATGTATTTTATATGTAGCATGGCTTGCCAAGCTCTGCCATGTTTGCGCCTGGGATCTGAACTGGTGAACCCCAGGCCGCCGAAGCGGAACGTGCACACTTAACCGCTGCACTACCAGGCCAGCCCTGAGATTTTGGGTTCTTTATAGAAGAATTGAACTCAATCAATAATAGAATATTTACTGATATAATAATAAGATAATAGCTGCTAATATTTATTTAGCACTAACTATATGCCAGACACTTTGCTAAATGCTTGTTTTATCATTTAATCTCAACTAATTAATAAACTAAGACAGTAACTAAAAGCATCTCAATTAAGAAAATAATCCTGTGAGATAAATATGTTACTACCCCATTTCAAAAACTGGAGTTTAAAGTGGTTAGACAGCTGTTCTTAAAAACTTTAAAAGAGGGACTGGCACTGTGGCTGAGTGTTTAAATTCATGTTCTCCCCTTCATCAGCCTGGGGTTTCACTGGTTTGGATCCTGACCGCAGACATGGCACCACTCATTCAAGCCGTGCTGAGGCGGTGTCCCACATAGCACAACTAGAAAGACCTACAACTATGTATCAGGGGGCTTTTGGGAGAAGAAGAAGAAGAAGAAGAAGAAAAAACTTCAAAAGAGATAGCATAATGTATCAAAATTACTTATTTATAAAAATGAATATTTACTCATAAAAAATAAATTAAAGATGTTTTATTAATGGGGGACTTATCAACCTTCGTTGCCGCTTGGAACTCAGGATTTTGTTTATGTGACAGCCGAATAAATGATGTTTTTTAGTGGAAGAAATTAGGATAGTAGTGGAAAGAGCATAGATTTGGAATTAGGCAGACCTTGGTTTGCATCTTAGTATCACCATTTACTAGCTTTAGTCTGATTTTCGGCAAATTATTTCCTATCTTTGAGACTGAAGTCCCTTATCAGTTAAGTGGGGATACAATATAATGCCTGCCTTATAGTCCTGAAGTAAAGGTTAAGTAGGAAAATATATGGAAAGTGCCTACCACAGTGGCTGGCATGTAATAAGTTATAGTTCAATAAATCATAGTTTTTATTGTTTTGTTAGAAATGTCTCAATCTGAGAAGAACAGATATTAATTTTGTGGATACTCTGGTTAAAAGAAAACCCTCATATTTTGGTCATGGTAGATGAATATGCAAAATAGCAGTGTTAAGTTCATACCTGAATGACTTCAAATTTATGTACAGCTTACATAGAAAGATTAATTATTTAAATTTGAAAATTATTGAGAATATTTCCGTTGAGGAGCTAAGAATTAAGATCATGTATTTTGTCAACATTTTTCAAGTACCTTTGGAGCTTGGGTATGATAATAAAGGAGGTGGACAAAGAAATGAAACTTACTATCTTCTTTCCGTGTTTATTACTACTTACCGTTTATTAATACTCTAATATGTAACTTCTTGCCTAGATTCTTTTAATAGCCTCCAAATCATCTCTCCATTTCAGTCTCCTTTACACAAGTTTGAAAGATGAATACTCATGAAAGTACAGCTCATATCGCATCACAACTTGCTCAAGTAGCTGCACTTTCCATTGGCTGCCAAAGTAAGTACACTAATCTTGATTAGAGTCATGTTGTAGATGATTTCCCCTATTTTTACTATATGGTATGCCCCTGTATGTATCCAGAGCTGGATGAAGATATGTAGGCACACAAATTAATGTCTCTAATGCAAGTTTATATTTTGAAAATATTTGTAAATTTATTTAATTGGACTGAAGTGAAATAGATTTTTATTTTATACTTTAAGAAATTTTTAAAATTCAGGAAAATAAAAAGAATGGTATAACAACATTGTTATTCCTCTGATATAGAATTAACCATTGTTAATTTTTTATCATATCTTAGATTTTTTTTTAAAGGGCTAAAGCATCACTGTTTAAGCTTAAGCCCTAGGGAACTAAACCAACACCCCCAGTCCCATTTGTCTTTCTAAGCCCTGCTGAATCTTCCTCTGTGAAGAGTTTAGTGTCTCCTGCCAAACAATTTTTAAAATACTTTTTACTTATTTATGTTTACAAACACATATATTTTCGGTGGTTTTAATTTATGTACATGATATCATACTGTACCTGTCATTCTGCAGTTTTCCTTACCCAATATTATATATTTGAAATCTATTTAATACAGATTAGAGATAGATAGACATGATCTATTTCTTTTAGCTGTTGTATAGGCCCATATCGTGAAGATGCCGCATTTTATTTGCCCAGTCTCCTACTGCTGGACACTTAGATTGTTTCCTGTTTTCACTCTTAAAAACCATGCTGTAGTGAATGTCTTCATGTGTCCTGGAACACAAATATAAAAGTTTCTCTAAGGGATTTACATATAACTGTGTGCATATTTTTTATTTTACTAAATACAACCAAATTGCCTTCAACAGAAAGTCCCTATTTCCTCCCATTTCCACCAAAACTTGATAGATATTATTGAGTGGAAATAGTGTCTTCTTCTTTTTTTTTTTTAAAGATTTTTTTTATTTTTTCCTTTTTCTCCCCAAAGCCCCCCGGTACATAGTTGTGTATTCTTCGTTGTGGGTTCTTCTAGTTGTGGCATGTGGGACGCTGCCTCAGCGTGGTCTGATGAGCAGTGCCATGTCCGCGCCCAGGATTCGAACCAACGAAACACTGGGCTGCCTGCAGGGGAGCGCGCGAACCTAACCACTGGGCCACGGGGCCAGCCCCAATCTTCTTCTTTTTTTTTTAATCTGCTTTTCTCTGATTACTTTTGAGATAGAAACTCTTTTCCTAAGGTGATTGGTCTTTTAATTTTCCTTCTCTGTAAATTGACTGATCATGACCTTTGCCCTTTTTTTCTGTTGAGTTGTTGATATTTTTCTTTCCCTTTTTCTCCCTTCATTTTTATTGTCTGAAAACATCTGCTTCCAATTTGTCATAAATGTTTAGTGTCTTTAAATTTTTTTTCATTATGCTGTCTTAAATGTATATGTAATCTAAATTCAAAAAATTGAAATCTTAATATTGAGTATTTTAATACATGAATGTAATGTATTTCTTCATTTATTCAGATCTTTAAAAATGTTCTTCATTAATATTTTATAGTTTTCTGCATAAAATTCTTCTGCATTTTTGTTTAGATTTTTTCCTTACGTATTTTATAGTCTTGTTCCTATTGTGAATGAGAATTTTAAAAATTACTCTTTCTAAATTTATTTGCTTATAAATAGGAACGTTATTGAATTTCATACATTGCATTATCATATTCATAAACTTTTGGTTGCATCTCTCAGGATTTTCTATAAGATGATTATAGTTTTCAAATAATGACAATTTTGTGACTTTATAATACTCATACTTATTCAGTATTTTGTCTTTGTTTATTGGTTAGGGCCTCCAGCATCATATTGATTAGTAGCTATACTAGCAGGCATCTTGGTGCATTCCTGACTTTAATGGGAATGCTTCTAATGTTTCCTATAAATTGTGATGCTTGGTATAGAATTGTCTAGATACTTGTTAAAGTTCTTTTCAAATCCTAGTTCTCTAAGCTTTTATTTTTGAAAACTCATGAATAGGTAGTTGAATATATCAAATGCCTTTTCTGCTTCTATCGACATACTTGTGATTTTTCTCCTTTAATCTGTTAATATGAGGAATTGCATTGATAGAGTTTTTTTGTTACTACTGTTAGTTTCTTGTTATTTTAGTTTTTTATTATTATTAATTTGTTAATTTCATTTGGAATTCAGGTATAGAATTCAATTAATAATTCTCCTCAATTGATGATATACTGTTGTCATTGGTCTGTGTCTCCTCTATTGTATCCTTTTACTTATTTTTATTTTCACTATCCACAACTCTATTCCAATTCTTCTACCCCCCCAAGGCTTTTACTTTAATATGTTTGTTATATATCCTGGTTAAATAAAGTGTTATTTTTTGTGTATGTCTATGTGTTAATTTATATACATGGTTTTGTCTTATAGAACTTTACTCTGTTTCAATTTTTTTCACTCACTGCTTTATGTTTAAGATCTATTTTGTTGCTGTATATGCATCTACTGTATTGCTATAAGTGTAGTACAGCATTTCAGATAATGTACCCATGGCGTTTACTTTTCTATTCCTCTGGCAATGGACACCTAAAGTAACTTTCAACTTTCTGCAACTACAAAATGACACTGTGATAAATATCCTCATGTAAATTGCCTTTTGATTTGTGTGCTGGTTTCTTTGATTTTATACCCATGTGTGTGATTGTTGGAGGATAGGATAACGTGTATATTGAGTTCATTAGGTATTATCAGATTATTTTCCGTAATACTGCTTCAGTTACACTCCTGCCAACAGAGGGTGAGAAATCTTATTTCTCTATTTTCTTACCTACAATTGGTATTTTCTGATTTTAAATTTTTATTAATCTGCTGGATGTTAAGGTGTTTCTAAATGTTGTTGCAATTGGTGTTTCTCTGATTCTAGTGCATTTCTCTGATTTCTACACTTATTTGCCCTGGGCTTCCCTTTAAATGATTTCCCTACTTATGTCCTTTGCCTATTTTTCTATTGAGGTTTTCTGTCTTTTTCTTATTCATTTGCAGCTGTTCCTTATACATGCCGTATATTAATTCCTTAGCAGATTTTAAACATTGCAAATATCTTCTCTGGTCAATTGACTGATTTTCCCTATGATGTCCTTTGTGAATAGAAGTTCTCAATTTTGACGTATATAAACCCATCTCTCTTTTTTTTTTCTTTAATGTTTTGTGCTTTTAGGCCTTGCTTAAGAAGTTCTTCCAACCCTAAGGTCACCCAAATATTTTCCTTCATTTTCTTTTATTAGCTTTTAAAATTTGCCTTTTACATTTGAGACTTTATTCCAGATAGGATTCCCCTGTGTATATGGCATGAACTAGGGAATATATTGAGCTAGTTTTCCTAACACTATCTGGAAAATAGTCTATCTTTTCTCTACTAATTTACGGTGCTACCTTTATCAGATATCAATTTCTATTTCTGAGGGTTCTATTCTTTTTTTTTTTTTTTTGAGGAAGATTAGCCCTGAGTTAACATCTGCTGCCAATTCTCCTCTTTTTGGTGAGGAAGGCTGGCCCTGAGCTATCATCCGTGCCCATCCTCCTCTACTTTGTATGTGGGATGCCTACCACAGCATGGCTCACCAAGTGGTGCCATGTCTGCACCTGGGATCTGAACCGGTGAACCCCAGGCCGCCGAAGTGGAACGTGCACACTTAACTGCTGTACCACTGGGCCAGCCCCTCTGAGTCTTCTATTCTGTTTCACTGTGTATTTGTTTCTGTGCAATTGCACACTACATTTTGTTACCATAGTTTTATATTATATTAATATCTGGGAAGGAAGTTCTTCCATTCACTTATTTTTTTTCAAAATTAGATTAGTTTTTCATGAACCTTTATTTCATATAATGATGATGATGTGCTTGTTAAATCTTCTGGAATTTTTTGTTGAAATCTGAATTACTTATCTATTGCTGTATAAACATTTATTATGTCTCAGCTTCTGTGTATCAGAAGCAGCCAGTTGAATGGTTCTGGCTTGGAGTCTCTCGTGAGGTTGCTGTCAAGATGTCAGCTGGGGTCACAGTCATCTAAAGGTTTGAGTGGGGCTGGAGGATCCTTCTCCAAGATGGTTCACTCACATGGCTGGCAAGTTGATGCATCAGCTCCTTGCCACATGAAGCTTGTGGTAGAGCTGCTTGGAGATGTAATGAATTATATTAATTTTCCAGTATTAAACCACCATTGGATTCCTGGGATAAATTCAACTTGGTCACAATATATTATTATTTTCTATATATACATCTGGATTTGGTTTGCTAATGTGTTATGATTCCTCCCCCCCCAACTTTTCCAGATATATAATACAACTTCCTCCTTTCAGACACTCAAAGACTTTTTGAAATCTTCCTGCCTATAAACAAAGAATTTTCCTCCAGTATACCTGTCACTCTCCGTCTCTCAGAAACAAAGCACAGTATTGCTATATTAATAGCTTAATTTACATTTTATTTGATGGTTTATAAATTCTATTGACGTGATGCAGTTAATTTGCTGAAACACTATGTGTTGATTCTGATCACTGTTACTAAGTGGTTAGTTTTCATTATGTTGAGTCCTCACATTATCATGTGCACATCATATTTTGTGGATATTTTTTGATGTAATGGGTCAAATTTGAATTTCTTTGATAGTATGAAAATATTCATTAATTTGTTTAACAGATATTTATTGAGTATTTACCAAATGTGAAGTACTATTCTAGATGTTGAGGATATAGCAGTGAAAACAAAAAAAATCCCTGCCCTGATGGAGCATCTTGGTGATACTCAGGATCTAGTAATTGTCTCAAAATATGACTGCTCCACAATTCACACATAAAACTCTCTTTTTATCTAACAGTCATTTCATGCCTAGAGTCAAAACTTTCATATACCACTTTTAATCAATGATAAAAAAAAACTTGACCTCTTTACTGCCTTAGACCATTTCTCATTGGAAAATTATCTTTATTGTCCTTTTTGATTACAGTTTATGTAAACATGAAGTATTCATTCATAATCAAGAATAAAACTTAAATAATTCTACCATAGAATTGTCTATTGTGGATATGTAAATATTTTTCAAATGGCTTGGATAAATTTTGATTTTGTTAATATACCAAGTGAATTTGTAGCACACTCCAAAAATTTCTTAAAAAGCCTACAAGTACAAATATGCATCTTCTTTTTATACTGAGTTAATAAATGGGTTTTTCAAAGATAGGAAATGTTGTACTCATTTTGATTTACATTTAGCATCTAATTAGCATTAATGAACTCAAGGAATTAGGAAATTTACACCTTTTGTACATTCAGTTTTATATTACAAAGAGTTTTATAATAGACACGTATAGCAAATTAAATTCTAAATAAATGTTTACCAAATACTCATAACATTGAGTTTTAGTTCTAGTACAATTCCTAGTTTAAAGGATAGATAAAATCACAGCTAATCCAAAAATTACCAAACTGATTGCAGAAATCTTGGTACCCAGACCAGGGGCGCTGGGTTCTTGTGGAGGGATAAACTTAGATGCTTGTGCAATGTTAGAAACCTCTGAGGTGAGATTGGCTTCATTGATGGCTTGAATTGCAACATAGAATTTGGTGCCATTTTCTGTTGTAAAAGGTTCTGGTTTAAATTCAAAATTTTCAATTGAGCCAGCTTCCTTAGGTGTCAGACTAGAAGTATTCACTAAAGTAGCATTGTCAAAATCTTCTTGGAGATCCAGGAAACACTTGCTTATTCTTATAATGTAGCTGTTGGCTGGAAAACAAGTAGGTACTTCATGTGTATTAAAATCTCTAGGATGCCTTGTTGCCACCACACTGCCTTGCATTTAGGGGCCTATCGGAAAGGCAGACTAGGTTTTGGTTATGGAAATCCCAGGTATAGTCTTTGTCTGGTTATCTCATCTTCTTTATTTTAAGAACAAATATGTAAACAATTTTTTAATCTAGTTATCTAATCACAAAAAATTCAATTCCAAATCATATAGTACTAAAAAAGTGGAATCTAGATTTCTTTTCAGAAATAGAAACATAAAGAGCTGAATCCACTTTAATTTAGAACAAGGAACATAATAATGTTCTAGTAGTAAAGACATTCAGTACCCCACACCTGTATTATTTCTCATTAAGTTGAGAGAGGGAATAATACAGGATGGGGGAGTAAGAGAGCAGATATATAGAGTGGGAGACAGGGATAAGGATACAGAACAAAAGGAGGCAGAGAGACTGGAGTGTGTAACTAAGACATGCTTAGGAGCTAGGCAGGCTGATTAGCACCTTAATTATATTACTTTCTAGCTGTGTAATAAAAATTTATTTAACCTTTTTTACCTTCAGTTTTCTCATCTGTAAAATAGAGATTGTCATTCAATTCAGTCAACAAATATTTATTGAATGCCTACTATTCTAATGGTGAGAATGATATATGCTAATGCATGAAAACTGTTCAGCACAATGTCTGAGACTTAATAAATTTTTGAAATATTAGCTATTATAACTGCTATTTTATCAAGAACGGAAAGGAAGATGCTGACATAAATGTTTCATTCCAAAATGCTTTTAGAAATCTCTCAGAGCCATCAATATAAAAATATATTCTCACATTCTGAAATGCCATGAACAGTAAAACATCAAAAGTCTCTTTCTGAAGTGAAGATTTTATTTTTATTTTTTTTGGTTAGGAAGATTGGCCCTAAGCTAACATCTGTTGCCAATCTTCCTCTTTTTGCTTGAGGAAGATTGTCCCTCAGCTAACACCTGTGCCAGGCTTCCTCTACTTTGTATGTGGGATGCTGCCACAGCATGGCTTGCTGAGCAGTGTGTAGGTCCACGCCTGGGATCTGAACCCGTGAACCCCAGGCTGCCAAAGTGGAGTGTGCAAACTTAACCACTATGCCTCTGGGTTGGCCCCAAGACTTTATTTTTTCATGAAATGTTGAAATGTTTTAAGTCTGTGGTGAATAACTTTGATTTAGTGATTTTTAAAAGATTCATGCCTTCTGTCTTAACATTCTAGTTTTTCAATAGATAGGCCTTATCAATCCATTCTACTACTTTTCACACACACCCTGTGTTCCAGTTAGGCGGGTCTACCTGTCTATCTATCTATCCATCCATCCATCCCTTATTTTAATTCAAATATTCCATTGTGAAATTTTGCTTTCTTGACCTTAATCGTGTTATTCAGTTCCTTCTCTCCCTGTCATGACTCCCTGGAATGTGCGTCCCTCTTCCTATCTATGCAAATTGTCCCCATTCTTCAAGCCCCAACAAGAGGCCCACCTTCTTCAGGAAGTCTTGTTCACATATTTCATCCACCACAGTGACTTTCTTCTATGAATTCCTTTTTTTTTTTTTTTTAAGGAAGATCAGCCCTGAGCTAACTGCTGCCAATCCTCCTCTTTTTGCTGAGGACGACTGGCCCTGAGCTAACATCCGTGCCCATCTTCCTCTACTTTCTATGTGGGATGCCTACCACAGCATGGCTTGCCAAGCAGTGCCACGTCTGCACTCAGCATCCAAACTGGCAAACCCTGGGCTGCTGAAGCAAAAAGTGCGAACTTAACTGCTGCACCACTGGGCCGGCCCCTCTTCTATGAATTCTTATTGCATGGAATAGAGTTTTCCAGATTGTTTTATGGAGGTTCAATTTATCTTCTCAATTAGATCCTATTATTCTTGAGAGCAAAGACTATGTTTCATATTCCTTTTGTATCAACTAGAGTACCTGGAACTCTGTTGGGCATGTATTTGACCTCCTTAATTACTTGTTGGCCAATAATATAGTTTTTAAGTTGTTGCCCAAAATGGTGGAATTAGAGAATCATAAAATATTAGAATTACATCTACTTGTTTTAGTAATTCTAGGTCAACTAGTCTAATTTGCATATTTGACAGGTATGGAAATTGAGTCCCAGAGAGTTTAAGTACTTCATTTGAGATTATATAGGTATTATTCTTTGAGATACTGCTGCTACTTTCTTTTGCAATGTGTGAGGGTAAGATTTGATAGCAACTACAACCTCTTCCTATTTGTCACAAGAAAAGAGGGAGATTAGATCCCACCTATTTTAGGCATTTGTGGTTAAGCACAGCGAAGTTCTTTCTCTCCCAGTGTCCACATGTAATGCATTCTTCCTTCTTTTTGTTCCTATAATCAGCATGAGGGACATTTACTATGAAGCCATTCTTGAACTTAAGGCTTGGTCTTGGCTGAATTGAGTTTAGAACTAAACATTTGATCAGGTAATTTCATTTGTGGCTTTTTCAGTGAAAGTATTGGTTTTTGTTTGTTTGTTTTATTCTGCCATACCTTTAAGGGTCATAGTGTGGGAAAATAGCATATTTCAGAAGGTGTCATATAAGAGTTTTCAGCATTGAAGTCTAGAAGAGCTCTTAGAATAGGAAACTATTCTGGCAGTTTCTTTGGCTTTAGAATGATTTTTTTTCTTGCATAGTAATGATAAAAAGAAATATAGCTTTGAAAAATGCTGTATAGAAAATGAAATGAAAGATTTAAAAACATCTTTTCTTTTGAGAGTATACAATGAGATGTTTATTGTACTGAACATGTGGCTTTTCAGCACTGACAACCCCTGAGATACTGTGTATATTGATATTGCATATTGCTTTCATTTTCCCACCTTTGAGGGAAAATAGCAAGATTGGCTTTATCTTGTAAGAATCTACTAGCCTGGCACAATACTGGAATATGGTAAGCATTCAATAAATACTAACTGAGTTCAGTTAAATTTAAAGCAAAGATGAAATGATTTAAACTTTCTGGAATGAGGGCAGTTTATTATAAGGAACTTTGAATAAATGAGATATTTTGGCCTTGAACTTTATTCAAACTCAATGGCCAAAGGTTTCTGACTAGTGAGTTTTTCTGCATGTGATCTCTATCTCTGTGGGATACCTTCACTTAACTTGGCTAACTTCTCTCATTCTTCAAGACTTAGGAAAGGGATAGTCTTCCCTGGGAAGCCTTTTAAGATATACCTTGTGATCTTAACCCTCAACCAGGAGTCTGTGGCCTTCCATATCATTCAGTGCTTACAACAGCATATCTCTTACCACATTCGGTAAACTTATCTGTTTATTTGCAGAAAGTATCTTCTGCACTTAACTGACTGTTAAGAGTAGAGATTATTTCTTAGGAACCTAATAGTGTTCGAAAATTCAACAAAAGGTTAAGGAATGAATGAAATTGTTCAGGTACAGAAATACTTAGAAAAACTTTTCCCTGTTAGAGAGAAAAGAATGCAACAGAAAACTGTTAACTGTATTCTCAAAGTGATTCTAAGATGATTCATATTGTGAGAGGCGGTTTGGCACAATAGAGTCTGACAAGAATGGGTTAGACGTCGAAGTTATTAAGTATAGAATTAATTTGGGCCAGTTCATTATCTCTTGGAACTTCAGTTTTCATATCCAAAAATAGGTTACTAATGGCCCACAGTAGACACTCCGTTCGTGTTATTTATAAATAGGACATTAGAAAATTACTAGCATGTGAAAGCCAATGGAATTTCTTTTAGCATATTTTAAAACCTAATGTCGAACTTACCTTTTCCTTTATCAAGGACATTGCCAGGGGCAGTCCATGAAAGTTGAATATGATCTTCTTTAAACTTAGCCTGGAGGTCTGTAATTTTGCCTGGTGGGAACACATGATTCTGATTTCCAGGCGTCAGGGCTCCTGTTACAGTAAACGACCCTCCAGAGGTTAGTCTGCTGAAGTCTTCTACTTCAGCTTCTGCCGTGTTATCTTTGATTTCAGGTCTGGGTGGGTTCAGTATAATTTTACCTACCAAAAAAAGTAATTTTGTAACTTTTCATATTGTAATGTCTATTCTTTATCTTGTAATCTCATCTTGCAGCTGTGGAGGGTTAACACTGATTGATAGCAAATGTTGAAAAAGCAAAAGCTTTTAGTGAAAAAAAGCTTGTTTTATTAGTGTCATTTTAAAATTGATGAGGAGGCATTATGCAATATTAGAACTGTTTTTTAAGCTATCTGTCTTTACTACTTGACTGTAAATTCTTTGAGGACAGGGATGATGTCTTATTTATCTTTGTAGCTCCAGCCTCTAGCGCAATGCTTGCCACATAGGAGGTAATTTTTTTTCAATGTAAATGAAATGAACTGAGGGGGATGTAAACAAAACATGTGGAAGCACAGTCCTATGCAGGCTCCGTTAATATAAATGTTTCTAACATACAGATGATTATATAATTATATACTTAGGTTTTCCATAGTACATTATATTTTCAATGCTTGCCACATGTAATTTACGTAAACAAATGATGCATTTCTATTTTAACATCACTTACCATTTTCAACATAGCCTGGTATATATAGAGCTTTATTCTGTTGTTGTCTTGAACTTAGTCTAGCTGTGCTTTTCCTTGCCTGGGCAAATACTTTTAAACTGTATCTACCATTTCCATGGTAATCTGTAAAATATCTCGAGTAGATGCCGTCGTTCTTGACAGTATCAGCACCTTGATATTGAAATGTAATAATTAGCCATCCAACAGAATAAAAATCACAATCCCAACTGTTTATGAGCACTAGTGATGGCAACCATTTTGGGAGATAGTATAGCACAGTGCTTTAAGTACATGAACCCTGGAATCAGACTGCTAGGATTCAAAGCCTGGCTTGACCACTTGCTAACTCTTGACTTTGGAAAAGTTTAATTCATGATAAACATTCAGTTAATATTAGTTACTATTATTTCATAAAGGAATCTTAACAAAATAAGGAGAATATAACTAAACTGGAGAAAGTGTATGCAAAACACTGACACTAATGAAAATAGAGAAAAATTGTGTTCCTAAGTTTCCTGGGAAAAGTAAAATTGTTCATAAAATTTAAAGAAAATAAATGTGTGCATGTCTATGCCTCACGTCAAGATAACTGAGTAAAAAGTTTTAAAAACATTAAAATTAAACAGTTCATTTAAGAATATGATTCATTAGTATATACAGGAAATATTGACTTCTAAGTCATGTGGCTTTAGTAGGATTTTAAATTCAGTGGAAGTTGATGCAGATTCTTATTACCTGCACCATTGTCCCAGAGCTCCAATATTACTTGATGTCCATCTTCGTTTTCTATAATGGCTGTTACATTGACTCCCAGAACAGGCAAAAACCCTTGACTGACTCGTGCATAAACAATCATTGGGCTAGGGTAATGTGCTGTATTTTGACTCATGTGAGCAGTTGCAATTACTGGGAGTGTGGTAGGACTTCTTGCTCGAGTAGTCATTGTCACCGTTAGCATTTGAGAGTTGGCATTATTTAGTAGGCTGTAAGTCCAAGTACCTGTCTGAAAATCAGAAATGTCTGTTTGAGAGCTTTTGTAATATTTTCCTACTCCTATTTGAAATATAAAATTATTTAGAAATTTAAGCAAAGTAATACTAATGATTTTTAATATGCAATTTTGTAAGCTGGTAAATAGTAAGTGGATATGAATCGCTAATTCTATTTGGCTTGTTTTTTATGACAGATGATCTGTCACTGTTTTAATATTCACAGTGTATAAGATGTTATCTTCATTTTTTTTTCTCAAAATTGATTGATAAAGCATGGAGAAAATAAAAGAATATTCTTACCTCTGCAATACCTGGTATTTGAAGACGGGCAGACCGAATATTTAGTTTATCTTCTTTGAAATCTGAGGTTCTATATTTCTTTCCTTTTGGATCTTGGAGAAGAATTTCTGGCTTTTGTATTGTCCATGTGACAACAAAGAAAGTGTCGTTTCCAATTGTACTATCCACAGGCACTGTACCATTTACCCATTTCCTCCTGCTAATATTAAAGGCTTTACTTTCCAACTGTTATACAAATAAAAACAATAAACACATGAAACCAATTTGTTAGTTTAGTTAATAAAATTTCAAAGTTTAGTCTGTTCAGAGTAATTATAAATTTATTTTTAAGATTTCGATTAAAATAAGAATTATTTTGAAGAATTTTGCAAATACAAAGTACTTAATATAAGGGATAGAGGAATCAGAAGAAAAGGTGGCTATAAGTGTCACAGAAAAGCAAATTCAGTGGGGATGTTTTTCTTCTGCACACTTGAAATATTTTCAGGCAAAAGTGTTATTTATTAGGGAATAAAGTTACTATTCAGGATAATAGAAATTTATTACAAATGTGAAAAGGCAAAGAATTTTTCTGAGACACTGACCTGAATAGCCTGTTGAGTGATGCTGCCACTTCTAGATGAAATTCTACTGAAAGCATCAATAAGGCCGTTTATGTCTTTATTGGCAGAAAAACGAAGTCCTCCTAAAATGGATGTTTATTTACTTTTATAGTACTAATTTAAAACAGGAAAATCATATTTGTTATTGTACTTTATCAATGTATGTACTTTAAAACATATTTTTAAATTTCTTTTTAAACTAACAAAATATGAATTTTCCAGAAGCTTAGGAGCTTTTAGTATAACAGTGTCCCAGGTGTAATCCTATAAAAATTAAAACTTTGCTCAAAATAAGTTAGAATGAAGAAAATGTAAAGAACTGGACAAATATTATTGTTTTTATATCAGTCATTAGATGTAAGTGCCTCCCACATTAGTAAAGCTGATCTAATCACTAAATAATGTTATAAAAATAAAATTTAAGACAATTTTTTTGAACCAACTACTTATTTTCTAGTTGTATCTAAGCTATACCAAAACAATTAGAGAATGGCAGTTTAGAATAAAATAAAAATTAGGTGTGGAAAGTAAATAATATAGGAATTAGTGAAGAGAGAGATTACTTAGGTGTGAAGAGTTGGAAAAGAACGGATTGCAGAGGGCAAGAATTGGTAATCAGCACTCTAACTCCAGCCTTGGGCAAATCATTTGTACTCTCTAGGTTTCCATTTCTTCCTCTATGAAATAGGGCTATTTAGATCTCTATGTAGGATTGAGCAGAACAGATACTAATCAATAATTTCACAATTGCAGTTGAGTAAGTCATTAGTAACCATGGAGAAAGAAGGTTCAATTTGGTAGTAGAGAGTGGTGAGAAATGAATGAAGACAGCAAATATTGACTAACAGAAGAAGATAGTATGGGTAGAAATGGAGAAAGGTGGTGGGGGACCATAGAGGAAAGATATTAACTTGAAAGATAAGGACATGGATGGGGCAAAGATTAATTTTTAGGACAGGAAATTTTTGAGCAGTTTTATAGTTTAAGGGGAAAGAGCCCATGAGATGGGAGAGATATTTTTGGTAATTTCTATTCAAACTACATTCCAAAGGGTTACCTGTCATATTTGACAGAGTCTCCAGTTCTTTGGCAGCAGAAGGGCCTAGAGCAATGCTATGGATGATCGCACCACTTGCTTTTGCCTCCTCAAAGCATGAGCTCATTTGATTATCTTCCCCATCTGTCAGTAATATGATTTCAGAACCAGAAGTACTCTGGTTACTGTAGACAATTGCCTGATAGTGAAAAAGCAGATTATTAATTACAGAATATAATATCTAAAATTTAAACTAAGAATAAACCTGTTCATTAGTCTTGAAGAAGTCTTCAGGCTTATGTATCAGAGTAGGCAAAAGGAAACTTTTGGCATGGAAATGAGTATAATGTACAATGTTCTTGTAGGTTGCCAAAGATAGAGTGTCAACAGTGCTTCTAACTTTTTCACATATAGTGAAGCTATCCAAGAGAAGAAGAATAAAACACGTAGAACAATGCCTAACACGTAGAAAGTGCTCAGTGAATGTTAGCTATTATGATTCCGGGAGATACTTGAGGTGGAGTCAAAGGACCCAGGCAGTTTTGGAAGGCTGCGGACCGGACAGCGTTTGCAAAGTCATGACTAATGGCAAATGTGCAAGGTCAAATGATGTAGTATGTGTCTTTTTATGCATTTTAGTTGATCATTGGAGAATCTCAGGATTTCCTGGATAAAACTTTGACCTGCCGTGAAGAAGGAAGTTCATAAATTTATTGAGTATTCCAATTTTTTTTGTCTTTTCCTGACTTTTACCAGGAGTATTGACTGAGATCTTTAGTCAGACAAATTGAGATCAATTCCAGCTCTGCCATTTGATAAATATCATGGCTAGTGTTTAGTCTCCCTGTCTTTTTTTCTTCTCTCTCTCTCTGTCATATATAATAGAGTTCTATAAATAGCTCAACGTAGTGATTAACTTTTTGGTCTTAGGAGTAAGAAAGACCAGGTTTTGAATCCTAGGTTTGCCAATTACTGACTCTATATTCTTAAGAAAGATATTTAATTACTCTGAACCTCAGTTTCTTTATGTGCAAAATAGGAACAATAGTAGTACCTGACTAAAAAAGTAATGGTAGGGATAAAATAAGATTATGCGTATAAAGCATTTAATATAGGCAATAGTGTAGTATATACTCAATATATTTTAGCTATTATTGTTATGATTTTGTAAATAAAATGCTTACATATTATATGGTTTCATTACATGAGTAATTAAGAGTAATTATAGCTTTGAATGTGCTTTAACATAATCTATTTAGCAATAGATTCTATGGTCAAAATATCATAAGATATATATCAAATTATATTAAGAAAAACATGTATGAACCAATATGTGCAAACATTATGATGTATTCCCAATGTTTGGTACTGTCATATTTTAGAAGTGAATAGACATGTATAATAAGAATTATTATAGTAATAACAATCCTTTCTTGAGCACATACTTATATAATTCTCACAATTAAATGTGATAGGTGCTATTATTTTCCACATTTACTTGGTTGAGGAAACAGACTTTCTGAGTTGAGTAACTTATCCAAAGTTATTTAGCTAATAAATAATAGAGCTAGAATCCCAGGTTTGTCTGAATTCAGAGCCTGCACACCTTCTTAAACCAATAGGCTTTACAACAAATAGACATCACAAGGAAAGCTAAGAGATGGTATTAATTGGAGGCCTGGATAAGAGTAGCAGGCTTCACTTTCTAGCTGAGACAATTAGAGGATCAGTGACCGAAAGCAGTTTTTTATTTTTGTGACTTAAAGAATGACAATAAATAGGCTTAAATAGAGGCTATCTCAGGTTGAAAGAAATTCAGATGAGTACCAGAGGGAGTTTAATATAGCGCTCAAAAGTTGCTCTCAAGTTTTGATTTCAGAATTTTTATTTCGTTAAACTTCCACCTATGTGTCTTGGGTTTGGGGCTATACTGCTTGAGGAACTACCTCTGTCTTTGTGATTTTTAAATGTTAATTTAACTGGATGAACTAATTTTTTCTTTTTTTACTCATAATAGAAATATTACTAATTTCCCTCTTCCACAGTCTCCTTAACAGCATTATTTTCTGCTCACAGAAATTCAGACTGTGGGAGAGATGAAGGAATGGGGAGCTCCTCAATGAAATCTTGATGGTTATGTGCACACTGGAGTTTTCTTCCCTTGGTTGACTACTCCCCATGCAGCTCAGTCCCTCAGGAATATGTTGGTGGAATAACCACACTCAGAGAGCCTCCAGCTGTAAACAAGACAGTAGGAGAGTCTTTTTGTAAAAAATATTATTTAAATGAGGGACCTGTGAGCTCATGACCCTTGTTCAAAGATAGTTGGACAAAATTAAAAGTAATGGTAAATGGCAAATGATACTTAGAAAAACATTTTTATTGTACCTGGAATCCTGCTTTGAGTCCATTGCAAATTGAAGTTCCACCACCAGCAAACTGAGGCAGTTTTGCAATGATGTTTTGGTAAGCATTATCGTCAGTTATTTTTGTTAGATTATTTTGGATTTCAGCAGAGCTGTCAAATGTGACCATCCCAACCAAAGATTCCTTTTCAATAATTTGAATCAAATATAATTCTGCTGCTTGATTCATTCGAAGGAGACGGTCGTCCTGTAAGAAAAAGATCTCTGAACAATTCCTGATTCTCCTCAAGTCCTGACAAATTGGTGGAAGACGAAGTTGTCTACAGGCCGCAGATCATGATAATAATTGATTACTGTATTTTAGAATTTAAGTCTTTCATTTTATTATAAAGAAATAATATTAAAGAAAATTAAAAATAATTAGTCATGTTATAGTTGGAAAAGCCCTAAAAATTGATAACTTTTTATTTAACAGTTTTATATTCAGGAATTTCTGCTAAGGAAATAACTTAAAAATGAAGACAAAAATGTTCAAAACAACATAATTTTTAATAATAACAACTTGAAAATCTCCAAAAGGTCCAATAACAGGAGGTTATTTGACTAAATTATGGTATGTATATATGATTCAGCCATTAAAAATTATGTCATGGAATCATTTTTTTCCCTGGAGAGTGTTTAAGGTATAGTAAGTAAAAAAATCACATTATAAAACATAAAATATAATCACATTTTTGAGCAGGAAAAACAAATACATGAACAGAAAAAAGACTAAAATGACATATGCTCAGTGGTGGAATTATGAATGATTTTCATGTTTTCTTTTTGTTCAGTTATATTTTGTTCAGTTTTTTCTTTAACTGAATGAAAGAATAAAAATTATCTATAAAAGTTAGAGAATAAACATTATATATAATTCAATAATCTTAATATAACAATTATCTTTGTTTTAATATATTATCTTCTAGTAATTGTCCATATAAAATCATTATACTAAAATTTAGTAGAATAATAAGTGTATATTTTAATTAGCTAAGTAGAACTAAACCTAAGATTAAATTATATTTCTATTAGCTTAAATACTTAATTTAAGAGAGCTAACAAGTAAATGTCTTACTGAATCCATGCTTCCAGATTTATCAAGTACCAAACAAACTACTCGCTGTTTGGACTTGAGCAATGAAAATGTAGGATGAGGTGGTAGATTTGTTCCTGGCATGGGAGATGCATTCTGAAAATCATCAGAGTCCATGATTACATCCCATGTGCTTCTGTAATTGCACATTTTGTTTTGTAGGTTTGGAGCTTCTGTATTGTGTGTTTTTGCTGTACAAAATTCAGTCACCTGGAAAAAAAATCAATTAGAAAATGATATCATGATAACCAGTGTGGCATTACCCTCTTTTCCAAATATGCGCTTGGTTAGCATATACATCCTTCACAGATTTTATCTCCTAACAATTAAAAGTTATTTATAATCTAACATTCTGCCATCCATTTTGCAAACTTGAGAGGAAGCAAGGTAAAACCATCAATATGCACTGGAAAGTTTTTTGGGATTCTTTAAGGTACAGGTAGATCATAGCAGGCGGTGGGTGGTGTGATACTGGCACAACTGCTTGAGTTCACTTCTTACTTTCCCTTCTAGACTCTTGGGGAAATAAAGCTGTGAACTAAGGTTAGTGGAAAAGGGACAGGCTTTGCAGTAATTTCTAACTGACCCCTAAAAGTGGGATAAAGAAAATGGCCTTCTTTAATTGCTTAACTATTTTCTATCTCTTTATAGTTGGTTGAAAAACTTGAGAACAGGTATTTTAACATCCTGGGTTATTATTGGCTGTGTGAACTCTGACATAAATAAAATACTATTCTTGAAAAAGTAATGAAAATGTAGAGAGAATATGAAGATATGTGATTGCTTCTCTTTCAGTTGCAAATGGTGAGTTGTATCCAGTATTCTGCCAAATGATATTTCATTACTATGAAACCTGTGAAAATCTTCCAAGTTTGAAAACTTAGTGTTGGAAAAATGCTTCCATAAACCAGTGCAGTGTTCAGGAAAGAATTCACCTTGCAGTAAGTCTTAGCTTATAAGAAATACTTTTGTAAATGTCATTTCCTTTTTAAAAAAATCCCCTCCCAATAGAGTCTCCAGATGTAAACTCAGATTTACAATTAAATTATTAAATTTGAATATCTTTTATTTAAGTTTTAAGAGTTTATTTCCTTGTGATATGGTTCTGATTTGCATTTCCCAGGAGGGGTTATATTGGATGGGAGAAAAATACAGTTTTCAATCAAAGTGATGATTCATAATCAAGTCTTGCTGATATGAAATGCCTATCAAATCTAGTCTCTCTTTCCCCTACCACTGCCACTGCCTTAATCAGGGCTTTCAGGTCTCTTATCTGCCTATTGCTATGGCCTTCCATCTCTTCTCCCTGCATCCATTATGATCTCACTTCATTTTTTCTTTGCTTTTTTTTTTTTTTGAGGAAGATCAGCCCTGAGCTAACATCTGCTGCCAATCCTCCTCTTTTTGCTGAGGAAGACTGGCCCTGAGCTAACATCTGTGCCCATCTTCCTCTACTTTCTATGTGGGACGCCTGCCACAGCATGGCTTGATGAACTGTACCATATCCGCACGCAGGATCCAAACCAGTGGACCCCTGGCCGCTGAAGTAGAACGTGCAAACTTAACCACTGTGCCACTGGGTCGGCCCCTCACTCCATTTTTTCCCTCACAATTAGTAGGATTATCTTCCTGAAAGAATTAAGCTGATTACATCGCCAGTCTGAAGCTAATAAGATAAAATCCAAACACCTTAGCTTTGTAGGTCCCAGTTTCTTGCTTCAGTCTTGTTTCCTGCTTCTTGCTCACTGTGTGTCCTTTGCTTGTACCACACTGAACTTTTTCCTGTCCTTAGAGTATGCCAGAAACTTTCACAAAGGTCTCAGCTAACTCAAATGGAAAGAGGGACAGGAAATTTTGAGTAAATTAGAAAAAGGTGCTTAAAAAGTTTCTTAAGTTCTTTTGCTGCTATCTACCTGAAAATTGTTCTAATAAATATTAAAATCTTAGGGTCCATGATGCAGCTAATTTGAGGACTGCTCAACTCGTACAATCATGTGTGGCATCCTGTATTTTTCCATTCTTTGTTATTGTAAACCTATTTCTTTGCCTAGAATATCCTTCCCCTTCTTGCTTTGGTAAATTTATACTCGTTTTTTTCAAATCCCAACTCAAAACTCGTCTCTTTAGAAACCATTTTCTGACCTCCAGTTGGAGATGTTTGCTGTACTCTCGTAGCACTTGGTTTATATCTCTTCCTATTTTGTATTCCATATGTTTTCCTTATAGCTCGACCTCTCTCACTAAACATTTCCTCAAGAACAATTATCTTTAATTATTTCTGTATTTCCAGCTCCTAACACAGTGCTGGGCATGAAGTAGGAATAGTGAAATTTAAGGGAAAGAAATTATGGAATTGAACATTCGGTATTTAAGATCATATCTCTCCTGGGTCTGAGCTTATGCCCTGGGTACAGATGCTATGCATTATATTTCATCTATATTATAATAATTAGAAGTCAGTGTTATTCTGGACAAGATATATGGTTAAAGTACAATATTTATCTCCGAGCCATGTCTTATATAACTAGTTGCCCTCTGTATTTCAGCTACGTGATCTTCTTCATTATTATTTATGTCCCAGGTAGGCAGCATCAGTTGTCTCTGGAGAGTCAAATGCTTTTGGAATTTATAGTTTGGAACAGACAGTACATATTCCAATTATCCTCTTGTGTCGCATGATCTGATATCTATTTGGATGCTGAATTCTTTGGCTAGCCTTTGCTGATCCAGATTCAGCAGGTTGAAGTGAACTTTGTTGACTCATGTTTCAAATATTCCCAGGAGGGAGCTTTATTAGGCTGGAAAACAATTTCTACTAATATCAAATTGGGTTCACTTAAGAGTTTTAGAAGAAAATATCACGTTTAAATTTTTACTCAAGTCCATCATTAATGCCCTCGGCTCCAAAACAATTTTAAATTTTATTGGAAACAATAGGCTTTTACAAACCTCTACCTATGGAAGTATTTGTTGCTACTGACTTGGTATATGAAAATTTACTTTTAAAAAATAAGTTAGTCTTACTATTTAGTGGTAGTACTTTATTTTGATTTATTTTTGATAACTTTCATATGTTTCATATTTAAAAATCTTTTTTACATGTTTAGAAGTTTTCATTAGGTAGCTATAATATGTTTGTATTAGTTAAGATTGGACTTATCCAGGGAAAGAGACAATTGACTATTATCCAAATATTTTATAAATTTTAAAAATTTAAAGTTTATTTTGTTCTTTGTGCTAAACACTGACCATACTTTTTTACATTAGATCTTGTAAATCTAACAACAATGACATTGTGAAGTGAGTATTATAATACCCACTTAAAAGATGAGAGAACTACATCTCAGATTCAGCAGTTTTCTCATAGTGACGCAGCTTGAAAATGACAGACTGGGTTTTGATATCAAGTCTATCTGATTCGAAGGCACCTGTTCTTATCCACTGAGCTTTATGTATTTAAATCAGATATTTCAGGTCAAACATTAGCTTTGGAACTTGAATTATTGTGTTGATATTAGTGATTGTGAACTTTTTCCCTTAAGTCTGTTCTGTAGAGATTGAGCCATTTATGTTTTCACAATATCACTTTGCAATAGCTTGGTGTGCTTTAGCGGGAAGATAATGGGAAATCTAGAATGTCAGTACTTTTCAAAGCTACAGAATGGATTACTTTGGAAAAGTGGTCTGACTAACACTTAAAAGAGAGAATTAAAACAAGGTTGTAGTTCTAGACACAAGTCCACAGAAGTCAAATGAGGGAAGGGATGTTATAAGAAATTACGTCACGCCAATGAGAAGGGTACAGTTCTACATCTGAAGAAAAGACACAGGTTAATACGAAAGGGTGGAATGATTTCTGGACACACCCTGACATAGGCTGGAGAAAATAGCTGTTAATTAATTGTCTGAGTAATTTCTCTCATTTCTATTGGTATATATAATTTCATAGTAGAAAATCTAGCTTCCCTAATTAATTTTTCCCAAAAGCTTCCTTTGTGAGACTAGGAAAAGAAGGTACTTACAGAATCGAGACTTTGCATAAACATTATGGATTCCCTTGTGCTCTGGGATTTTTCTGGGATGAATGTACATTTTGCTTCATACAGCCCTGTCTGTGAGTCACGTCTACATGGCCTTGTTATACAGCTGACTCCCTGGCATTCCTTGAAAACCACGTTAATACCAGTAATATGAGTTGAACATCTATGATGAAAAGAATGAGATTACATTTATTTATGAAGACCAGACAAATCATGAATACAGACCAACATCCTAAAATATTTTCCTCAATGATAATTGCTATAGATCATGTACTAAACATTCCGTTTTGACTGAAGTAGGCACAATGTCCTACCCCTATTTACCATAGATTTCAACAAGAGGAATGATGTCATTTCATATTTATTAACGTTGATTGCTCACTAATGTGATCAATAAATCTATTATCCTTGTGACCTTGAACTAAAGATGATAATTCCTAATTCACAGGGATGTTGTGAAGATTAAGTGAGTTAAGAGATACAGAGAAGTTGCTTCTTAGTGGGGAGGGGAGAGTCAACATTATGCTTAAAATCCTCTTAAATTTCTATGTATGGTACACATATATATGCACACGTATACATATATACACATATGTGTGTATACCATACATACAAAACCATGTATTGTTCTATGTTTATAGCATTTTGCAATTTACATTTTGAAAACCACTGAGCTAGATTGAAGGAAGAAATAAAAATAAAGCTGCATAGAAATGCTTGTGCATTCAAACCTTTTGGTCTTTGTGATAAGTAAGATAATTGTCAAGTCCCTGGCAGGGAATAGGCAGGGTAGGGTATGGGGTAAAAGACTCTAAAGAGTTTCTATTTATCTGCAGGATTTACTCCCATTCTGATTTACTATTAAACTTCATAACATTAATCCACTTGAATAAATTTATTTGTATTGCAAGGACTAAAGGAGGTAATGAGTCATATCTTCCAAAAGGGTTACCTGTAAAGTAAGCCTGATGATTAAATAAAGTACCTGGCACAGTGCAGGAGCTCAATAAATTTTATTTTAGATGGTTGTTTTTACTAATATATCTCTTTGAATGACTGATAAGGAGCTCATTCGTTTTTGTTAATTCATCAAAAATTTATTTCTTGATACGTTCTTTCTTTAGCTTTTACTTACTTGGTTTTGTGCCAGGCCCAAGGCTAGGGGATTAGAAAAAAATTAGTCCTCAAGGATCTTAAGTGTGAGATCTTAGTGGGGAAAATAAAATTTCACAGTTGATTGATGCTCAGTGTGAGAGAAGTCCATGCATATTGTTTTGAGAACACGTTCAAAGATATCTAACCCCAAATGGAGGGAGAGGAAAGACACTTAGGGAAGCAACATTTGAACTGAGTCTTGAAGGATGAACGAGCATTGTCTGGATAAGGGAGGTGGTGCTGGGAGGAGTTGCGTGGGAGGAGGGAAGAGGAATGAGTATCCTGAATTGAGAGCCCAGTCTGTGCGAGAGACTCTAGGCAGCTTAGCAGAGATAAAGCAAACCACACAAAGGAGGTGGGGAGAGGCATTTTTTCTATCACAGTTCTGTCCTCTAGTATATTTTTTATCCCAAAGACTTTCCCTATTACTCTGATTTCTGTTGTTCTTTAATACTCTTTAAATACTCCATATGCTTGATATTTTTAATTGAAATATATTATCTATTTATAAATAGGGCCTGTCTAAATCTACCAAGATTATATTTCTTAAAAAATCAGGGCGGCCAGCCCCATAGCCAAGTGGTCAAAGTTCTGCATGCTCCACTTTGGCAGTCTGGGTTCACAGATTT
This sequence comes from Equus przewalskii, assembly GCF_037783145.1. Lineage (NCBI taxonomy): Eukaryota > Metazoa > Chordata > Mammalia > Perissodactyla > Equidae > Equus > Equus przewalskii. The sequence goes on from NC_091854.1 coordinate 12,513,707, forward strand.
GGATCCTGGGCGTAGATCTACTCCACTCATCAGCCATGCTGTGGAGGCATCCCACATACAAAATAGAGGAAGATTGGCACAGATGTTAGCTCAGGATTAATCTTGCTCAAGCAAAAAATAATGGGGAGATTGGCAATGGATGTTAGCCCAGGGTGAATCTTCCTCACCAAAAAAAAAAAAAAAAAACCCAACAAAAAAGCACCATATCAATTTACTCACTTATCCTTATGAAAAGTACTTTTTCCCCTCCTTTAAGTTTAAGAGTAAATGAAAAGTAAAATATATTTAACATGAAACTCTAGTAGTTTAGTTGATTTCAATAAAATAGATTCACCTTAAAAAATTATGAATCAAACACAATAAAAGATTGGGTAGGAACTTGAACACCAATTAAGATACTTAAGGTTTAGGCTACAGCTTTTTCCTTTCTCCTTTGACAATAACATATTTTAGTACAATCTCCATGAATACTGAAATGATTTGCAATTTTGAATGATCTTGATTCCAAGAAGGAATCCCCAGAAGTAGTTGGACACATACATAGCGGGGCAGGTTGGATACTGAAATGAACTGAATGAGCATTCAACCACTGAGATAATTTTTGTTTGCCTAGTATAGAAAATTAAAAAATCATAAGTGGAAAGTTTTGAAAACAGATTTGTTCAATACAATGATACCTTGTTGCTTCAATAGTGTTCCTTCTGGAGATATAGAATGGCCGGTCCACATTATACTCATCAAATACTCCCCATCGGAGATGGGCCCACTCATGGACAAATACTCTGCCTATGAGAGAATATGCCCACTTAAAAATTTATATTTACAATATTTTAATATAGATTCCTTATTTTTAAGTCTCCTTGCCCCATATCCTTAATCTAATTGAGTCAAGGAACTCTAGAAGTTGACACCCCTCTGATACCCCAAAAAAGTTGCAATGGATTAGTATCAATAAATAACTAATTTTATTATTAAACACACACACACAAAGAAATATAGTTAGATTGAACATAACTAGTATGTTTCCAAACAAAGGTATTAATTAATACCTATTTTTCTTTTTAAATAATCTTTAAAAATACCATTAGTCACAGTGTTATAGTTGTTTCCAGTAGAAATAAACATAGAAGTGTAAAATAGATGTCCCTACCTCGGGACCCATAGATAGGCAAATTATTAGTCAACAAGAAGTTTGGAGTAAAATGTATATATTGTCCTTTGTCTCCACATTGTCCATATTGAAGTGTATAGGGATCATCTCCGTATTTTAGGTAAGGATTAGCAACTATGACATCTGCCTAAAAAGTGGAAGAACAAACAAACCAAAACAGATCGCAAGAACAATAAGAACAAGGAATTTTTCCTCTAAATTGAGACAAGTAATATTACTAATATAATTACTAAAGTAGTGATTAATAATTACTGAAAAATTGTAAGTATTAATTTTAAAAAAGCCCAGGAAGAAAGAAGCAGTTTATGAACTACATAAAATGTCCTACCTGTTCATATGATTCTTGTTTTGGCATTAAGTACTCAGATTTTGACTTCCAGGTCATTGGAATTAAAATGCTTACGTTCCTGAAATAAACTCTTCTTTTGGTGGCGTGAAACAGGTAAGTTGAAGCTTCAGTTACCATTTTCTGACAAAATTAAAAATACCTTGTGGTAACACTTTCACAATGAAATGAGCATAAAAGTGTATATATACAAATAAGAAGCAAATCTAAGCTCCCTTACCCCAAATATTTTGGCAAAGACTAACTGAAAAATAGGTCGAATTTTACTGTATCACTCTAATCTATAAACTCCGCATTTTCAAATGCTCAAAAATCAACTCTCCATTTCTTACCTATCCAGACCTGCTTTCAGCTTTATGGGTTGGAGAGGGGAGTGAAGGTGCTGGGTCAGATCTGAAGGGGATTAAGGCAGGGACCTGTTGGCAAGTTGCTTATTTAATCCAACAGAGGCGCTGATAATTGGTTTGGGAGTTTAAAGTTTGGTAGATTTTATACTTACTGTTAATCGAAAAAAATTTTTGCAGGATTTATTTTGAGTTATCTTCTCATGTGGAATGTGTTCGTAAAAGGCAAAGTTTTACCAAGCAGTAATGAAAATAAAAGTATATAGATCTCGATGGCTTCAAGTCCCAGTTTTGTCACTAATTGTATGATTGTACAAATCACTTATCTTCTCTCATTTATATAACAAGGGAATAATCTCTGTTCTTGACTACTTCATAGGGATATTGAGAGGATCAAAGAAGACAGTATATATTAAAGTGCTATATATAAAGTGTTTTTATTATACTGACTAACCTGAATAAAATTAGGAAGTAAGTCAACTTCAGAAATATGTATTATTTTCCTTAAGATCAGATACATAAGCGTTTTGAATTTTTCAGAGTTGAACAAGTATGAACAACTGAAAAAACGTATATGATAATAAACCTCTAGGGCTTAAGTGTAGGTTAGTTATTTAAACATTGTAAAAGTAATTTTATAAAGATAAAATTTGAAAATAACTCTCCACCAGCTCTAAAGTCTTTCTATTAGCTTAATGAGTTTAAAAAATATTAGTAATTTAGCCTTTTAATAATTCATTAGAGGAATGACTAATACTATTAATATATGATAAATCACACTTTAAGCAAACATTAATCTTGACAGTTTAGATACATACTACATAAATGATGACTATTGTCAAAGCAATTTTGGGAAATTATAACTCTGTGTGAGTGTGTGTGTATGTACCTAGCCAACATGAGTTGAGAATACTTATTGAAATAAAAATAAGTGGATAATAAAATTTTCTCTCTTACCTTTATGTTTTGAATGAGTTTTTCATCTTCTGGTACACTGGGGTTAATTGCAATGACAATGCCATCATATCCGTTGTTAGTCAAATTTACCATTGAGCTTTTCACTCTAGTCAGGACATGCAAAGCTAGGAACAGAATAACATTCAAACTGAGCACCATTTTTGCGTGTTAGAATAAACCTTTTGGAAAGATAAGGAGAGTATTTATATCTGCTGAAATGAGGAATTTGAATCTAAACCAAAGTATTTGCATGAATGTTACACAATAAATTGCTTAAATATCCTGATGAGCTTCCTTATCTTACTCATTCTAAAGATTTGGTTATTAGGTAGCAATGTTTATCATACTTTCTAAGCCAGCTAAGGTGTTAAGTACTCATTGAATTGAGAAGTTATTTTAGATTGTTTGTGTAGTTGTCATTGTCATTGTAGTGGCCAGCATCATCATCATCATCACCATCACCAAATAGTATTAGAGATTTTCCAATCCTGGGATTGGTTTACAGAAAAATACTTTTTAGAACCAGGAGGAACTGAAATGAAAAGCACCAGGAAAGAGCACATGAAAAACGCCTGTTTAAAAAACAAGCAAAACAAAACAAAAAACAATAAAGGAACTAGAATACGATTGGCAGTGAGTCAGGATTTCTGTTCTTCCTTTTGAAGGGAGTGATATAAACACAGTGGTTGGGGACAGCTATGGGTTAGGGGAAAAGGGGTGTTTTGGTTACCTTCTGTGATGACTACTTGTGTATTTCAGTTTTCAAGTGGCATTGAATGCTTTGAGTCTTTATGTAACTTGAAAACTTAATACGCCTCAATTAAAATTTATTTTTTGGATTGGATACAAATCTGCCAGTGTTCCTTAGTTTGAAATTGTACACATAGCATTGTGAGCTGGCTTTGAAGTCAGATGAATCTAAACCTGACCCTTACTTTGGTCACTTAACAGTCACGTGATTCTTAGTAAGCTTTGTATGGCTCTTTTTAGGTCTAGTTTCTCTTCTGTGATATTGGAGTAATTATGCATGTTTAAATGAGATAATCTGTGGGAAGCACTTCATACAAGACTCCTGGTGCCTAATAAGCACTCACTAAATATTATCCATTATTATTAAATGTTATATATTATATTATGAATACAAACCTTGCTGTAAATTTTTGCCAATTATTTATTATGTTTTCATTTGCTTCTTTTGTAAAACTTTAAATATAGTCTTTCAGTGTTCATCTAGGGAATGAGTAGTCTCTAAGCCTGTCCAAAAAAGACTAGAGGAGGAACTGTCTGTCAGGAGTGAGACTATACGCCCTTTGGAATGATCTTTGATTTTCTCCATCTATTGACAGTATCCAGTCCTTGCTGGTCCGGTTTAGCTGTGGTCTCACCCATAAAATCTCAAATAATCCACTCTAGAAGTAATTTTTCTTTCTTTTGAACTCATTTGAACCACTTATTACATACTACCTGCGTTGCATTTGTTGTTTTTAATATACATAGTATACCTCCCCTACTAGATTGTAAACTCCTTGGAGGGAAGAGATTATTTTTTCTGAATTTAACCTCTCTCAGCCTGAATTTCCTTAACCATAAAATGTGGACAGCAATACCTATCTGGAAGAAATGTTGTGAAGGTTAAATGAAATAACCTTTGGGGAAAGCACTTATTGTAAGTGCCAGGTACATAGTAGGCCCTCAATTAATGTTTATTTTTCGCTTTTCCTTATCCCTTTTAAATCATATAGAAAAATATATTAGTGCTTCTGTGTGCCAGGCTCAGTGCTCTACTCTCCAGTAAAACACAAACACTGTCTCCAAAGAACTTGCAGACTCAATTGCATGAATTAGATTAGATAAGAAAGATTAAAATACAAGGTAGGGTAAGAAAAGTTCTGTAAGAGAGTTATAAGCACATATAAGTGCTAGGGAGCAAAGGTTGGGAAATAGATTCTATATGAGATGGAATCAGAAAAGATTTTAGGGGCAGACCATTTTTCAGGAAACTGAGGCATGATGAAGTTAATTAATTTGCTCTAGATCACACTTTCAGGAAGGGGCAAATTTGGAATTGGAACTCAGGTCATCCAGTTTCAGAGTCTATGTTTTTAAAGTATGTGTGACATATACTTTATGTGAATCAGTGAGTATCAACCTTGAAAATTATTGTGAAAGTTGTCTCTATTTGTTTCTATTATAGACTAATAGTTGACAGTAGAAGATCTAAGAGAATGTGAATTGCTGTGATTAATTTGTATGAATCAATAGAATTTTTTTTTTACTTTTTTTTTTTTAAGGAAGATTAGCCCTGAGCTAACTGCTGCCAATCCTCCTCTCTTTGCCGAGGAAGACTGGCCCTGAGCTAACATCCGTGCCCATCTTCCTCTTCTTTCTATGTGGGATGCCTACCACAGCATGGCTTGCCAAGCGGTGCCATGTCTGCACCCGGCATCCGAACTGGCGAACCCTGGGCCACCAAAGCAGAACGTGTGAACTTAACTGCTGTGCCACTGGGCCGGCCCCAATAGAATTTTTATCTTGTTTTGATTTTAGGTTGAATAATGGAATTTTCTTTTGACTGTCTTGCCATGAAAACTTAGAGTTAAGTACAAGTCTTCTAGAATTTAATAATTTATTTTTTGATAATTTTGAGGAGAGAGAATCTTTCAATAAATCATTCTTAAGTTGTATCTGAAAATGAAATAGACAATAGGAGTAAAAATCATATTGTCATAAAATTCCAGAAACTTTAATAAGGTTTCTTTAAATGTCTTTATTAAAACTGATTTCTTTATTCTTTTCCTGCTGCCTCGTCCTCCTCAAAGATATTTTTCTGGATGCCTCACAGAAGATGTAAGATTGGAAGAGTACAAGTGTTGGGATAATAGCAAATCAGTTTTTATATAGTTACGCTACCTTTCAAAGAGTTATGTAAAATAAATTAAAAGCAAATGCCATTCTTTGCAATGTGCGATATAAAGAAGGAAATGTTAAGAGTTCACCTATGGATATGCTGCACTGATTCAGAGAGATTTATGAACCATCATAACCACACACACCCAGTCATGCTCCAGTGCAATCATTCTTAGATGTCAAAGTTAATTCCTGCAGAGATTGTGTTTAACCAACTGTTACACAAAGTTGAAGTTAAACATACAATGAATTGGTAGCTTCGTTTCCATGTAGATCCTCCCTCAGAATTTTCTTTATTAGCTCTTCTTTCTTTGCTGCTTCTTTTATACCATCACTTTTGGAACATCATTCCATTTGCTACCAATATTCGTGCTCTGCTTTTGTGAATATTCTTTCCATTCATTTAATTTATTAAACTTGTTCATTCATTCATTTATTCAACAAACTTCTTGGACACTTGCGATGTGTCAGGCGCTCTGCTAGTCAGGGGTCTATAATATTGATTAAGTTATGATCCCTACCTTTTTCAAGGTGCTTCTGATCTTGTGGGGATCCTGGACACTTGTAATTATTTTGGTTGATTTTCTGTTGTTCTTCCTACAACACTGGGCATTATTTCAATTCAGAGAATCCTCTGATTGATTATTATGCAATTTATTATTGTTATTTTTGTACTTAACATTATCTCAAGCCAACTTTGTTAACTCCTACATTGCTGTTGCACACCCTTTAAGTTTTCTCAATATCTACTTGCCCTTTCCTCCTTGCTAATAGACCTTCAGTTTTGTTCAGGTGTCCTCAGTTCTCATGTGACTGAAATGAAGCTCACCCCCATCTCAAACTCAAGGGTAAATCCAGGTTGATCTAAGTGGGTGATCCTCAAAGTGTGGTTTGCAGACCCCTAAAGGTCTCTAAGATCCTTTTAGAAGATCTGAATGGTCAAAACTATTTAGATGATAATATTACGAAGTTGTTTGTATTTTTTTAATATGTTGACATTTGATGATGATGCAAAAGATGTAAAGGATAAAACTGCTGGGACCTTAGCACAAATATTAGCAGTGACATGAAATGGTGCTTATAGTCATTGAATTCTTCACTGCCAAGCACTTCCAGTATAAAATAATGCCTGTTTCACTTAAGAATGGAATTGGTGAAGCAGTAAAAATTAATTTTGTTAAATCTCTAACCTTGAATACACATATTTTTGATATTCTTTGTGCAGAGCAAAGTATGATTGTACTTGAGGAAAACCACCTGGGCAAAAGACGTGTGTTGAACTAGTCACATTTTTCAAAAGCACCATTTTTACTTGAAAGAACTACTGAAAAACAAACAATGGTTATTCAGACTTGGGTATTTGGCAGATATTTTCTCAAAAATGTCACATAGAGGAAGACAACCAACAGTTTTTGTTGCCAATGATAAAATTTGAGCTTTTAAAAATTAGAATTCTGGAAAACTTGTATCTGTTATTGAAAGCTTGACTGCCTCCCAATACTTAAAGACTTCTCTGATGAGGTTGGTGATGGGTTTAATTAATGTGAGTTTTTGATATTATATAATGAAATGTGTCAACATTTGGAAGATCCACATAACTTAGTGAACCAATGATTTCCAAATCACCAATGCATGATATTAAAAAATTATTGGAGCCAACTCTAATAGCCTAATGGTTAAAGTTCAGTGCTCAACACTTTGGCGGCCTGGGTTCATTTCCTGGAACCTCACCACCTGTCTGGCAGTTGCCATGCTGTGGTGGTGGCTCACATAGAAGAACTAGAACAACTTACAACTAGGATATACAACCATGCACTGGGGTTTTGGGGAGGAAAAAAAAAAAGAGGAAGATTTACAACAGATGTTAGCTCAGGGTGAATCTTTCCCTGCAAAAAGAAAAAATCCAAAAAAACAGAGCAAAACAAAATTATTCAAGGGTAGAAGATCCATTCAAAATAAGGTGCACCAATTGATACTTGTTTAACAGAGTATCAATTTACTTGGTTTGTGATACATTTTCCAAATCAATGGATATTTAAAAAACACATTTTTAAAACTTCAGTAAAACTAGTGTCACTTAAAATTTAAATACCAAATTAATAAATATTGATTATAGTAGTGTCTTTTCATTAAAATACTCAAGAAACTCTATTAATTAGGAAGCTATTTCTAAGAAGCCATACTTGGCTTGCATTTTAATCATTCATTCCTCAACAGCTAGGAAACAACTTTTTGTTGCTGTTGTATTTGTTAGTCAAACTTACGGATGACATGTGAGGAGCAGTTTAAAAATTTGGAAGAAGAGGAAAACCAAGGGAAGGACACAGTATTAGATTGCTTCTTTTTTTTTTTTCCAGGAAGATTAGCCCTGAGCTAACATCTGCTGCCAGTCCTCCTCTTTGCTGAGGAAGACTGGCCCTGAGCTAACATCCATACCCATCTTCCTCTAATTTGTATGTGGGACGCCTACCACAGCATGGCTTGCCAAGCGGTGCCATGTCCACCCCTGGGATCCAAACCGGTGAACCCCGGGCCACTGAAGCAGAGCATGCGCACTTAACTGCTGCGCCACCGGGCCGGGCCCTGGATCAATTCTTATGGTTATTTATCGGGAATCAATATTTGCCACTTCCCTGAAATTAACTTATTGGGTAGTTCGAAATGTATGCATACACACATATAGACAAATACAGTAAAACATTATTGGCATGATGGGTTAGGAGGACAATTTATGGTAGAAAAGAAGCACTTTGAATATTAAATATTTTATAATGTGTTATGATTAACTTCTTTTGGAGTAAGAAATTTAGTAAAGTGGCAACATGGGAATATTTTAAAGAGTGTTCTATAACCAGCCAGGAGACCAGTGTTTGAGGTCTATATATACTACTAGTTTACTTTGTACAAACTATTTCAACTTGTATAGCCTCATCTTTTCTCATTTGTAACATAAATTAATATCTATCTCTAAGAATTTCCATGGAAATTGAATGAGATAGTGTAAGTGCTGTTTGTATATACAAAGTGCTATTCAAATAGGAGGTATTATTATTTAGAGTATTTTTTTACTTTTTGTTTTTGAGGAAGATTAGCCCCAAGCTAACGTCTGCTTCCAATCCTCCTCTTTTTGCTGAGGAAGACTGGCCCTGAGCTAACATCTGTGCCCATCTTCCTCTACTTTACACGTGGGACGCCTACCATAGCATAGCGTGCTGAGCAGTGCCATGTCCTCACCCGGGATCCGATCCAGTGAACCCTGGGCCGCCGAAGCAGAAGGTGGGCACTTAACCACTGTGCCACCCGGCCGGCCCCTATTTAGGATATTAAATCGGGTGCCCAATATCACAAGTCTATCCCATACAGTAAGCCTAAGAAGTCAGGTATGGCCCTTGGTCTATGAACAGAAGTCTCCATTGGGAAGTCAGGTGGTTTGAGTAGCTTTTGAAATAGTGGTGATACATTTGTGCTGGAAGTAACACATTGTTTTCTGATATTTACTCCAATAATAATTTAATTACACATTATTAACAGATATTTTACGTAAGTTTAAGGTCTGAAGTCTCCGGCCATAAAACAAAGTGTTCTTTGTGGGAAACTAATTGTTCTATATCCACATCAAACCTACAGGAGCAGACTTTCTTGTGGTGGGCCTTCACCAGCTGAGCTGACTGGCTGGGGAGGTTCTTTAATCTTTGGATTGGTTCTTTATCAGTTCTGCAAATTTAGCAGCCATTGTTTTTTTAACATAATTGTTTCTGCTTCATCTCTCTCTCTCTCTGTTCTTCTGGAACGGTTTAAATCTGTATTAGCACTTCTCATTCTTTCTTCTTCATCATTTGCCCCTCAAAATTTCCATCTTTTTGTCTTCCTGAGCTGCTTGCCTGGATATTTTCTTCTAATTTATCTTCCAGGTTGGAAATTTTCTCTTTTTGTTTAATCTGTGATTAAACTCATTCACTGAGGTTTAAAATTTTTTTTCAATTTTTTTAAAAAAATTATTCCTAGGCATTCTCTTTGGTTCTTTTAAAAATCTGTTTGCTTTTTTTCATGTGTTTCAAGCCTCGCTTTTGTTTCTTTAAACTTAAAATATTTTAAACATTTTTAGTTTGCCTTTAGTGTCTACTAATTCTAAAAGTAATATTTTTTGTGAGTCTGATTATACTGTTTTTTCTATTGGTTCTCACTAATGGTGCTTTATTTTCTTTATGTTTAGAGACGTTTGACTTTGACTTGCTCATTTTCCCTTTATTTGCAGAAGATCTTTGAAGTCTCAGGTGATAAGTTCCTCTAAGGAGGATTCCTGTTTGTGTCTGTCAGACACCTGGGTACACTACTTGTCTAAGACAACTTTTTTCATATTAAAACAGATTTCTTCCATGTGGTGGTTAATGTAGAAACTGACAGCTCTCAAGTTTTAAATCTTTTGGCTTATTCCATTGGAGGAGTTAAAACAATCTCAGGGAAAAGATTTGCTTGACATAGCTTGGGTAAGATGCCAAAAACCAAGTCATTCACTATGGCCAAAGATTGGAGTGATGTGTCAAGACTCAATATCATCAATCAGTGATGGTGAGTGGCTGGGTCATCTAAGAACATGGTAGCTTCGAAGAGAGCAACGTGTATAAAATGATGGGTCAAGAAACAAGTAAATAAAAGATTTGTGCTACATACGCTTTCTTCCCTAGAATGTCCAACGTTTGTAGTACTTGGTTAACAATGGCCTAAAGCACACCTATTTTATTGTTCTAGTAGTTTAAGAAAGGGAAACTTGCGACTTAGACATTCTGAAAAACCTAGAGGAATGAAATTGGGCAACTTACTAAACCTCTCTGGGCTTTTCCATCTGCATCTTGACAGTGAAAGAGTTAGAACCAATGACCTCTAAAGTTCCCAGCATGAAAGCACTGTTATTTTAGGAGTTACATATTCATTAATCAATGAATAATAATTCACTCAATGACCATGTGTTTAATGGACTTGTGTGAATTTCTACTATGTGTAAGACATTACACTAGGTATGATGAGAATGATTTTAATCAATCCTTTAAATGTCAGGAAATTAATCTTTCTCCTTGAAAGCTTGCTTACACTTTTAAAATTCCTACTAAGTTTTATGCATGTAGTAAAGACAGACTTTAATGCAGTTTTGGTTTAAAAATCCTTAAATTTTAAATTAATACTGTAATAAGTTTTTCTATATAGATATTATGCAATAAGTTTGGATTAAAAGTAATTTTTTAAACATTTGTGAATGAGCAATGAGATAGGTGCTATCATACTCTTCTAGTGAAGGGGTAAATTGGTTCAACCTTTTGGTAAAGCAAAAGGAAAATACACATTAAGAGCTTATTTTAAAAATCAGTAATCACATGTCTATGAATCTATTCCAAGATAATATACAAAGTTATATATTCAGGAACAAGGATATTCATGATGCTATGATTTTAAAACTAAAAATTCTGAACAGACCAATACAGTCATGCATCACTTAACAACAGGGATATGTTCTGAGAAATGTGTCGTTAGGTAATTTCGTTGTGTAAACATCACAGAGTGTACTTACATAGACTGAGATGGTATAGTAAATACATTAACCAGTAACATAGTCTTTTATTATCATTATCAAGTAGTATGTACTGTACGTAATTGTACTGCTATACTTCTATATGACTGGCAGCGCAGGTTTATTTACACCAGCATCAAGACAAACACATGAGTAATGCATTGCACTATGATGGTATGATGGCTATAACAGCACGAGGTGACAGGACTTTGTCAGCTCCGTTATAATCTTGATGGAACCACCATTGCATATATGGTCATTGACTGAGATGTTATTATGCAGTGTGTGACTGTAATAGAAGAAGGTTAAGCAAATTGTTTACATCCATCAAGAATATTATAGAGTAAATACAAACTGTGTTCCTAAAGAATATTTATGAAAACTGAACATAGAATTTGATTCTAATTTTGTTTATATATAGATAGAAAAAGTCTGAAAGAAAATAAATAAAAACTTTAACATTTTCTCCATGTTTATTGATATTACAGTTGACTATTATTTTCTTCTTTATACTTTCCTGTACATATGGAGGTAAGTTGAGAAATTTATGGTGGGAAATGAGGTAGTTATTTTGTCACCAGGAGGCAGATATCAAGAAGTTTTCTACTTTCAGATAATATCTTATTCTGCCTATTTTTCAATCTGTTTCCTTTGATATCTGCTTTCACAATTTTCTGTCTGATTTCTGCCAGAGTGTAAGTTCAAGAGATTCCCAATGGTGACTTCTTCTTTACTGGGCTTTATGTTTTATAAGTGAAAGATAATGTTTCTCAGCCATTAATCGGTTTATTAATTCTCAGTGGAAAAAGAGCTGGATCCAATATATATATATGTAACAAAAGTTTCTTTAGGCCTATTTAAAAATGAGATCACGTTAATGATAATGACTCAAATTGAAATTATTTTTGTTCAAACTTGACCTCCAATCTTTCTTAAAGTCTAACCAAGTTTCCCCTGAGAGATTCTGGGTATATCTTGCAGGAGAATATCCGAAATGGTGTAAATTAAGTCCTTCCTCTTCTCAATGTACTTTATCCTCAGTTACTAGAGGCAAGTTTCGTCATGACCACTGTAGCATTCTGCCAAGGAAGTTGTCAACTCTTGAGGTAACAGAAGTGTGTATAGCTTAAGATCAAGCTTTGACTTTTCCTGTCTCCTCACCCCATTTTTGAAAAGTGGGCTCTGCTTTGAAAGATCTTTTAGAGATTCCATTTCTCTGTGGAATTCTCCACTTTTTCATTCATTTCTTTAACATATTTGTATTTTTTTCCTCTTAATTATGGTTCACATTTTCCTGATTCTTTGCATGTCTCACAATTTTTTTTTATTGTTTGCTTGACATTGTGCTTAAAAGTACTGTAGAGATTGGAATAAGTATTGTTTTCCACCAGAAAAGGTATGTCCTTTCTTTTTTCAGAAGTCCAGCTGAGTCAGGTCTGGATTGTAGCTTTGGGTAGTTTCAATTCACCTATAGTTTCAGGATCTTGGAATGAGATCTGTTCAGGCCTCTCCTTCTAAAAGGATTTTGGGATCTAAGCATCATGAGACTTTTTGTTTTCTAGCCCAGTCATCAGCCTGTTGTATTGCTGCATACTCAACAAAAGTTCCATGGGGGAGAATTGGTAGGTGATGAGACTTATCTCTGTATTTGAGGGTCCTACAGGTTCCAGCCTATCATACCAGCGTGCATGGTTGTTAAAAGCTCTGCTGACTTCTTACTTCAGCCGAGTCCCCCTGGCTGAAACAGACTCTGTCCTTGTGCCCATGCTCCTAGGAAGAATGATGCTCTTTGGAATTTACTTCCTTTAGACTTTTTTGAATCTATAGCTCTCTGAATTCTAAGATATTCATGTCTGTGTGTATATCTTTCTCTCTCTCTCTGTTGTATATTTGAATGCTAAAATATGTGATTCAGACAGTAAGTGATTTGGTGTTCAGAGAAAGGAGAGAGATGAATTTGGACTCAGGGAAGAGTTAAGAAGATATGACTGAAATTAAGACTTGAAAGATGAATATCTAATTTTGTGCTATAGTTTGAGGAGGGAATAGAGGTAAATAAGATGGGCATGTAGTGAGTAGTTTGAATTTTATCCTATAGGAAGGGGAAGCCATTGTCTACATTCAAGCAGAGATGTGACTTGATAAAAATTACACTTTAGAAAAGATACATGAATTCCAGTATAAAAGTAGAATATTTGGAGATGGGAACATTAGCCATGAGGGTATTGCAGTCAATCAGGTGTGAATGGACAAGAGTGATAAGAAAGGAAAGCGAGAGATAGATATGGGAGAATTTGAGGAAGAATAAACAGAAATGATGAAAGAACTCATGATATTGTTATTAGGCTTTGGTATAAAAAACATTAAATAATTGGGTTTACACAGTAAAGAATTTGTTTGGATACTGTTTAAGACTCTATGAGATTCCAGTGAGGCTAACCTCAAGAGCAGTTTTTAATTTTTACACTTAACAAAGAATTTGAGGGCCAGCCCCAGTGGCCTAGTGGTTAAGTTAGGTGTGCTCTGCTTTGGCCGCCTGGGTTTGCTTCCCAGGCATGGACCTATACCACTTATTTGTCAGTGGCTGTGCTGTGCTGGTGGCCCATATACAAAAAGAGGAAAATTAGCAACAAATGTTAGCTCAGGGTGGGTCTTCCTTAGCAAAAGAAAAAAAATAAAACCTACAAAGAGTTTGGCAAACTTTTCAGTCATATATCCATACCTGATTACTCATGCCAGATAGGCAGTGATTACTGGAATCATTAGGAAAAAAACTCAACTAACCCTAGGACTCAGCAGTTAACTGTTAATTATTGTTATCTGATTTATGTAACTTTATCAAGATTTACGTGACTTTCTTAGTCATGAGGTTAATGAACTTTGATTTAGAACTGGATGTGTTGGCAAACTTGCCATAAAGATATAGTAATCCTTGGACTTTTAAGTATAAATAAAGGCCTGGATGAAAGTAAATTTACCATATATACCTACACTGCATAGCCTCTCATTCGTTATGTTTTGAATATGAAGATATGTAGAGAGGAGAACGAATTTCGTATAATAGTTTGTTAGCATGATTTATGACTTTTAAATATTTAAACATATAGTATCTGTTCCATATGGTAACATTTGTACGTTAACATTAGGGATGTGCCTCTTAGCTTTATTTTCCATTGTGTTCTCTCCACTTTCTGCTGTACTCCTTCACGGCTGCTCCCTGTTCTCCGGCATGCCCAGCTCTGTTTATATGCCGGTGCCTTTCCCCTGGTTGTTCCCTCTTTCTAGAATACCCTTTCTCTTTTGCTGCTTGGTAGAATCTCTCCCATTCTTCAAAGCTCAACTCAAATGTTTCTTTTCAAATCAGTTGACCTTTCCCTCTTCTGTGATCCCACAGACACTTTTAATTGTATGTATTATATCACCTACAGTAGTGAGCTTTTGAAAACAAGTTCTGATTGTGTTATTTCCAGTTATCTTATGATAAAGTCCAAAATTATTAGTGAGACTTGCAAGGCCCCCACCCCTTTAAAACCCGTGTACTAATTCTTCAGCCTCATCTCTCACTTTGATAAGACTAGTCTTTCTGTTTCTAAAGTGCCCGAGGCTCTCTTCTTATACTTTTTGCACATGTTGTTCCCTTGCCTTGGACGCTATTTTCTACTCTCTTGGAGAATCTCTCTTTATTGATTCATAGATATTTATTTGCCTATAAAACTCTTATGAAAAGTAACTGCCAGTAGCACTTAACCTAAACAAAAATAACCTCAAGATTGTTTTTTACTGAGAAATCAAAATTTATGCTTGAAAGTTTCTTCTAAAACTTACTCCAGCCTCTACTTATAACATGTATCACATTTAAATAATCTCTGACATAATTTTTCAATCACAATTCAAGAAAATTCTTCATAAGATCTTTAAGTAATACATTGCCGTATTTAAGAAGCCTCATTTTTAGTAAATATATCCTCAATGAAGTCCATTTTCTCTCCTTTTCTTAATGGAAAATGCTATGATAATAGATTTTTAAAATATTATCCCTTATTTTACAGAATAGAATCTTGCCTCTATGTTCAATGTTATTCTATAAACAAAACAGAACTTATAAAGACTAATTTTAATAGCAACAATACTATTTGTAACATTTTTCATCTCTTGACCTTAGGAAAATGTACTGATAATTTAACTCTCTGAAATTACACACCCTTCCATGTCCTGGACCCAGGCTCTAAAGGCTTTCTCATTTTTCATTTATCCTGCCAGTTAGCCTCCTTTACTGACAGCTCATTTCTTTTCCTCCAATAATCCTCTATTAAAAGGTCTTCCTTTTCAATGGAGCTCACGGTTTTGGAAACTGTGGGCACAAAATGCTTGTATGGTCCTTTGGATGACCTGAACCAAAAAGGGCAATCAAAATGACACATTTTGTAACCATATTGCTCTCTAATCTATATTTAATTTTCTAATTATCTGCATGAAAATTTGAAAGATAAAATTCAATTACAAAAGGTATTTCATTTATATGCAAACTCTGAAAACCTTTCTAATTATATATGCAAGATCTAAACCAACCTCAAGAATTGTCAGATTCAGAGCAGAATTTTGAAATATTACTAATCCTTTTTAAATCTAAGTGAATTAATCATTAGGAGAATGCAAATTAAAACCATGAGATCCCACTACACACCCATTGATAAATCTCATTGAAATGGACAATTTTCTAGGCAAATACAAATGATCAAAATAGAGTCAGTCACAGGAAACCTGAATAGACCAAGGATTAACTTTTGCTCAACTAATCAATAAGAAAAAGATACTCCTTTTGAAAAAAATGAGTTAAAGGCATAATTTTTGTCAACCTGAAACAACAGTAATGTCTACTTTTGGTGAGATTTTGGGGAGGCAAACACTGTCATATACAGTGGATAATAAAAAGAATTACTAATACTTTCTTGTGAATAAATTGCTAATGTGAATCCTTGTGAAAAAAGTTCTTCTTGTCTCTGAAAATTCACTTTTAGAAATTCTAACTAATTGAAGATATAAATTAAGATTTTGCTATAAGAATGTTCATCATAGAGTACATTGTTTTGAAAGAGTGAACAATTGGAAAGATTCTAGATTTCTCTGTATAAATTTTGTTGCATGCGTATATGATCACTAAAAATGAATATATATTCATTCATATTTCAATATGTTAATAAGAGAGTGTTGAATTTTAAAAGCTTGTATTACACTGCAATAGATTCAACAAAATACAATTACATGCAAGAATTTGGATGAATCTCACACACGTATTTGAGTAAAGGTAGTCAGTCACGCAAAAAGAGTGTACTACATGATTCGGCTTATATAAAGTACATAAACAGGTAAAACAATCTATGTTGTTAGAAGTCAAGATAATGTTTACCTTTTGGGGAGATAATAACTAGAAGAGAGCAGAAAGGGAGCATCTGGGATGCTGGTAATGTTTTATTCTTGATATTGGTCCTGATTACATGGGTGTGTTTGTTTGTGAAAATTTATCCAGCAAATGTCAGAAGCAAAGATTTGCATTACTAAGCTCTAGAGATGAGTAAGAAAAGATAAACTGACTTCTGGGTTGGAACAGTAGCTGGCTGGATTAGTCTGCTGTTTAAGCAGGAGTACAGGAAGAAAGGTAGGCTGATACAGAAGGGTAGGGAGGGGCTGCATTTCTTGAGTGCGAAATAAGTTTTGAGCTGCTTTTGAATGAGTCTGGCCTTGATATATTTGAAACTTATTTGAAGGACTAAAGTAAAGTCCTGGGCAGGTGTAAGCAGGGTCATAGAAGGAATTGGGATTGGAGGCATATATTAGTTAGAAGTAAATTCATATAAAATTTGAATTAACCTAAACAGAGGCTGAAAGCTAGCTGGAAGGCTAATTAAGAGGAAATGTTAAACCAAAGCTTGTTGTTGCAGTAACTATGAGGATATAGTTCAATATACTATTTCCTCGTTTAAATGGAGCGACTCAGCATTCCTGTCTAAAGGGATAATATTGTCTTTCTGTGGCTTAAGCCCATACAGTAAGGTTGTTACTGGTTCA